>NC_068405.1:9693027-10028027 GCF_023724105.1 Carassius gibelio | reverse complement strand
AACGTGATGCTGTAAGTAGGCCAAGGCATGTTGTTACCTACTGCTCCTTCTTTCCTGGCTTGCAGGACGTGTATTTATGGATGGTCTTTTATGAATTTCTTAACATTGTGATGAACTCGACAGCTTCTGTGGAGAAATATGATAAATTGTTAGCTTGCTAATTAGCCAGTTAGCATTAGCTAGCAATTTACGCAATAGCAGATTAAGTCTAATCCTTTAAAGTCAACCTGATCCTACCAACCTGATACACTATAATCCACAACATAATCATGGACAGAGAGCCACCCTGCGGTATTTCACACATCTCGACCAGGTAAAACGCACAAATTTCAGAATTATATATAAAATACAATGGCATCTAGCAACAACTGGTGCTTTATCTGAACTAACTTAACTTTTCTGAGCAGAAATTAATTTTAATGAACTAATTTTTAGCGGACACATGTCTGTTTGGTGTAGTTCATATACCAATGTTTGACAACCAGAAGTGAGCAATTTAATTTTGTAAAGTTGAAATACATGAACTCATCTCTTCTCATATGGTCCATTATATACCACTATATAAATAATCAAGGATAATATAATGGTCTACTTGCACATAATATCCTGATTATTTCAAAATATCAAGACGTTTGTCCAATATTTTTTTGAAAGTCCCGAGATTCTGAATATGCTACTTACCCAGAATGTCCAAGAATCAAAACTAAAAACAAAGTAAAATTGGGTGAATCATTTATTCAAAGTGCTTTTTAATTTAAAAGAGCATAACAGAGATTAAGAGTTACATCAAGACATTTGCAATATTTTTTTAGTTCTGATCTACTAAAAATGCAGGAGATAAAAACTTTAACCAATAAAAACAATGGGTTTGAAGGTAAATTTTTCACAAAATTAAAAAAGTGGAATTAGTTTCTTAAGTAAAACTTTTTATATATTTGGCCCCAAAAAACTGGCCTTTTTCTGACCGATAAATAGCTTAAATTTCATTATGCTTTCTAATAATATATTAATATTTATCTACACACACATATAATTACTTAAACACTAAAATAAACAAACTAATATGTCAAACTTTATTTACACTATTCAAGAACACTCCTCTGTACTGGTTTCCATTCAGTCGATTTGACCTAGTTCCACTGAAAAGTGGGTTTAAAAAGTCTACCAACCTCTAAAAAAGTAAATATGTGCTTAACTGTCCAGTAAATCTGAGTTATTTCTATGTCTCTGATTATTTTATACCCATGGAGGTGGGATTTACCTCTAAAGTGCATCTCTGTACATTTCTATTTACATTAATACATACTATATAAAACAGCCAAACTAGACAGAGGTCGTGTGAGTGGAGTGTTGAAATGTTTCTCAGATTGGCTTGTACAGCAGGGTTGTGACATATTTCTTCTTGTAGCGATGTGTGGCACTCAGAACCATAACGCCGTCCTGTCAGAGAGCCGGAGGAGACACAGTCATCAGAACAGACTTGAAATCAATAGCAGATGATCTCACAGGGCTCAAAGTTGGTTTCTTACCTTAATGGACAGAGCGTACAGGTGATTCAGCATGACGTGATTGGGCTCAGGGAGCAAAGCTGGATCACACTGTGAGGAAACGAGAGCATATTTCCATTAGCCCCGACTCATTTCGACTGACAGGGTCTAATTTTGGGCCTTAGAATGTAATTATGCAAATGAAACGCTCTAAGTAATAAAGTGTAAAAATAAAGTGTTCCTGTGTCTCAAGTGGTAGAGCATTGCGTTAGCAGCGCAAGGTTGTGGGTTCGATTCCCAGGGAACAGGTTAAGTAAAAACTGTTAGCCTGAATGCACTTTACTGTAAGTCGCTTTGGATAAAAGCATCTGCTAAATGCATAAAATTACATTTTTAATTTCATTTCATTTTAAAATAATTATTCTATTTAGATCAAAGCTGACGATCTAAGTGTCTCTGTCCCTAAAAGGGGTCATGTGGCCAACTTCATTGTCCAATTATACAAAAATTCAATATTGTTCTATCCTAACAGCTTTACTCAGCTTTCAGATTAAAATATATATATATATATATAAACATTTACCCTTATGACTGGTTTTGTGGTCTAGGGTCACATATTTGAGAGCATATGAGTTCATAACATAATAGATTCTAATGCTGTATAGATTCTAAAGTAAAGTACTATAGTGTTTATTTCAAGTATCTTCTGATATTTCAAAGGCTCAATGAAATACAACTATATTTTTTATTTTTTTCCCCAAAAAAATTATTTTATTTGAATTTAGGCCCTTGAGATAAAATTCATGTGGAATGTCCTCATATTGTGAGACGGCAGACTTTTTGCAGTTTAATAATCTCAGCCTTTTGATATATAACATGTTGTGGCATTCCACGTTATTTAGAAAATTCCATCTTTAAAACTGAATTCCAAAATTCCATCTGCATTTTCAACATCGGGAAAAAAAAACAGGGTCCCATATGGAATCAAATAATTTCATAAAATGATAACATGCTAATAAAACCTGTCATATTTACCACACAAATGCAAGATACTCTCTGGATACTCACAGAGATGCCTGTGTCCTTATTTAAGATGACCTGTAGGAGATGTGGGGGCAGAATGGGTGGAGACTTGAACTTCTCCTCCTGTTTGGGTACGTAAGCGTCCTGATGGTACGGTCCAGGAGGAGAGCTGGACAGGTCTATAATCAATAAAAACAATGTGTCACAACAAGCCACGACACTGACTGCTTTTAAAACCACTTCTGCGGAATCCTTAATTATGTAGATTAACCGGCTGTAAGAAAGATGAGAGGATCACACCTGACATGTCGGAGCATTTCTGTGAATCCACCATGAGCGCATCGAACACCTCAAAGTCTGTCTTCTTCACCTGGATGACGTTGTTGACCGTGCCGAGCTGGTTGGTCACCACCGGCTGAAGAGAAGGAAAGCTCAGTGTTATGATGGTTTTAATGCACTAATGGAGGACGGTGATGATCGAGGTCTGCGTCACCTCTGTTGGGTCATGAGTCCACTGTCCATCCACAAAGAACTTATACTGGTGCTCACCCTCAGGCAAATCCACAATCGCCACAAAGTTGTTCTGACTATTAAAGAAACACAAGTAAGAAGAAATAAAAATGAACTGGATTTAAGCTTTTTCTTCAGTTTAAGACATATGTATCTTATTATCTGCTATAATAGTATTATTTATATACTATTTACATACAGTTTTCATTTTAATTTTAGTTTCATTTTCAATTATTTATAGTTATTTATTTTTTTTACTTCAGTTTTAGCTTTTATTTACTTGCAGTTAGTAACTCTACTGCATCAACTGTTGCCAAAACAACATTTATCATTTGCATTCCTTTTAAGGTTTTCCATTCAGTTCTTACATACCTCCTTATCAAAGGAATCTTATTGGTCCAGTTATTAAAAGAGCCAGAAATATAGACTTCCTTTCCTGCTCCTGTCCACCGAAACACAGTGGGTCGATCTAAAGCGGGAACCTTTTCACTGGTCTCCAGGTCTGGTCTCCACTCAATGAACTCCTCTTTTTCTAAAGGCACCTAATAGAAGATAAAGGACAGAACACATTACCATCAGTCATATTCTTCATGAATGGACTTTTAATGCGAGCCAACACACACTTTGATGTCCTCCCCGTGAAAAATATCAGCATCCTCCGGGCTGTCCATCAGGATTTTAGGACGGTCTCCTTCCTTGGTTCCTCGACTGTCCCTCCTGTGAGCCTTTTCATGGCCCATGCCGGCTCTCTCACTGCTTGTGTTCCCCATAGTGTTCCTGACAAGCCTTTCCAGAGGTCAGCTGGCTGAGCTTAAAATGATCTGTGAAACTAAACAAACAGAACAACAGTGGAAGAAACATTGTGATATTAATGTGAACTTCCAAGCTGTGTTGACTTAACTGACTCTGAAAGTTCAGCATGAATTTGAATTCGTTCTTTATACAAACTTTCTTTAGCACTGAATTTAACTTAAACTACAGACTCCAATCAGTCTGGCATCATTAAATGGTTTGACAGAGATGAAATTTTCTTTCTGGGTGCATTGCCATTAAAACCATGATTTGCTACTTGCTGCTAACACTGTTACAAATGTATTTTGATGAAAAGCAGTTAAAGCCTGGTGGCTAAATGTTGCTAGATGAGTTTGTGAAAACTAGATAAGGTTTGTCCAAGGAGGCTCTGGATTTGTCACTTATTCGTTCATTTTATTAATTCATTTACTCGGGTCTTTTAGTATTCATTGACTAAATTTTACATATTCCTTTAGGTCCATTAAAACATTACACTTAATAATAGAACATTTTAATCTTGAATTATTTATGTTTGATAGAGTCGCTGGAAAATGAACCATGGTTTTATTATAGTATAAATGTAGTAACCATGTTTTTTTTTTGTTTTTTTTTGTATATTGATTACCATTTGTATAACCACAGTTTTACCATAAATACCATGGTTAAACTATGGTTAGTGTGGAAAAACCATGGTTAATTTTCGTTCATTTTTATTTTTAGTTTGTAACTAAATCGGTACGAATTCGTGTTTTAGGTCATTTTTCTTCAAGCAATGCCATTCAGCTCCATTAATTTAACTGCGTATTTCACTGCTAAAGCCTGAGACCTCCGTGACCTCAAGGCACAGTTTCCACAGCTGTATTTTTCCACATGGTTTTAGAAAACCTTACTCCACTCAAGGTCACGAGAACTTAAAGGACGTCTGCCAAAAAAAGATAGCGGACAGCCATAACAGCAGTCTTGAACGAGATATATCGTTATGTGATATTAAACGCAGATCTATTTGTTTTTGGTGACAGCAGACGTCATCTCAATTTAAATGAACATCTTCCCTATGATGTGAAAATGCTGCAATTGCTTTGACTTTTCACCAATTCTGAACCGTTATTATAATATTGTTAACAACCTTGTGCTGTCGCGCCAGCCTGCAACAACACACTGTATATAGTGCTAACGTTATATAGTTAGCCGCATCGAGCATTCTTATCTACTGCAAGATTGTTACTATTTTGTCATGTTTAAAATCATTTATTTTCGGTTGCACGTTGTCTAAATGTGACAGAACTTACATTGCCTTTTGCGCAGTGCCGTGTGAATTCGCGACCGCTACTTGTCCCAGATCATAGTTATTTCGTCATTATTTTCATTCACGTTGCTCATCGTCACAAACTCTACATCCTCGCATCCACTCCGCCCACCGCGGACTGTAACTCCACTGCGCATGCGCGCCTTCAACTGCTCCCGCTAGGGGGAGACAAACAGTAGTTTGTTTCTTGTGCGCATTTTTACACGAAAACTAACGCTGGGGGGCAAACCTATATTGGGCACCGCTGGTTTTCGAAAGCATTTTAAAGCGACGTCAGGTTGTATCAGAACACCCATGAAACGGTTAGTTCATACGTGTGCAGCAATTGTTACTTCTTTCTTCCAAGTATGGTATTTCTGTTTGTTTTCAAGGCGTGTGATACATGATGTGATTTTAGGAATATGTGCAATACCTATTAACCGCCACTTGATGGCGACATTTAGCCGTCACTCCATCGCCACTTTTCCAATCAAAAGCATTAAAAGAACTCCATGCTCTTTTTAATTGATTTTATTTGAGATTCCAAAGATTGTCTTTGTGTTTGTACATTTATTAACAATGATTTCAAGTAGAGTGTGCACGCATACATGTATCTGAGTTTTCCAGTAAGTGCTTTTCCATAGTCACGTGTCATCAGATTCATTGTGTGTCATGCAAAGTGCAATTACTCCCCCACTGGTTTTCCCTCTGTCATAGCCAGTGTTACAGACCAACCACCTCAAACACACACTCATTCTTTCTCCTCTTTCACACCCACCCACTTAAACATTCAGTGATAAAAATGTGTTTTGAGTGCATTAAAAAGGAACACCGCGGTGCAAAAACAAGAATGTATAACATCTTCTGCTTTGCAATGCTGTCTCTGTGCTTGTCTGTTGAGCGGCTGCCTTACAATCTGACAAGCCAGCATCTGAATACCAGAATTTGCATTTGTAATCCCCTTCAATTTCATCCTGTTAGACAGCACACCGTTTTGCTTATATCCATACACACATGCACAAAAAAAAAAAAGATTAAATAAATTAAAACCTGGGGAAAGGAGTGGGTGACTGGTAAATATGTGCACTCAAACCCATAGGACTTAGAGTCAGGAATTCAAGCATTTTTAGAAAATAAATGTTCAGTTCAACCAGAGTTTCATTTCATATTAATCTTCAGTGAGAATCACCATAAGCACAACAACTTTATTTCTTAATGTTACCCAATAGCAAAAACAGATTGTTGCTATTGAAATTGCAGACTGTCTATGTCTGGCACTTCCTTTTAGACATGCACTACTGAATCTGCACTATATTATTTATGATGATAACCAAGGTGTACCTCAGTATATATACTGATTACTTCTCTTTGTTTTGGCCCTATGATAGCAAAACAGATTTGAATGAACTTGACTTATGAGATAGATTTGGAATGTAAATCATCTAATGCAAGTGTTAAGGTAAAATCGATATGAAAGAGGTGTTGAATGCTTCTGTCTAAACAAGGTCTCTGTGGTGCTGAATTCATGATCAGCGTTTGAAGGTGAAGAGTATTCTTGAGGTTATGTGTTTGTCTGCTGCACAGACAAAAGGAGGTCACAAGAGTGCATTATAGCTGAAATGCTACAAGAATTGGATGAATATTTCATGAAATGGGGTTTTAGACAAAGTTATGAGGCTAGACCACAGAGACTCCATCAGCTGTATCTCCTACTCCGTCTCAGAAAACTAAATGTAGTGTTAAAAATGTGTTGAACATCTCACAAACATTGTCATGTTTCACCCCAAAATCAAAAAGAACAAATAATATTTAGCAAAAAGAAAATTGGTATTTTATATCCATTGCAACATTTATACAAATAATCATAAATTAATTATACTATTAATAATTTTGTTTTCCTATACAAAAATCTCTCTCTCTCTACACAAAATATGTTTTTCTGTTGATTTGTAACACAGAAAAAAAAATCTGTACTTTAAATGAACCATTTCGGTCTTTTGCAGTTGATGTTATTATTTAATAAGTTCATGCTTTATTTATATCTTCAAAAGAATCCTTGTGAAAATAAGCATGACAAGTGTCCAGCTGCTCCCATTTTTCCTCTCTTTACTAGGATGTACACTAACAAACAAATTGGCTTCCGCTCTTGAATCTAATTCACACACTGACATCCCAAACTGGTCTGAGAGCGTCAGATGAGTGCGACCTTACAGAGTGATGAGGCTCGGCATCCTGCCAGACTGTCTGAGCAGCTGATGGGTGATGCCATCCACTGCGCTGATACATCTTCACCTCAGTGGACCACCGCTCATGACAACAACCTACCACCGAATCAAAGAAAGGTGCTGTCTGGTGCCAGATTCCAGACGGGTGATAAGTTTCAAGTAGATTGACCTCATGACAGACGTTCAGTTTCATACGGGGAAATGCAAATGAAAAAAACGTAAAAGTTTTAAGTAAAGTCAAAACAGTAAAGTGTATGCTTGGAGTTCTTGAACACACCGTTCCAAATGGCAGTCTGATGTTTCCAAGAGAACGTCAGCTGCGGGACAGGTCCCAAGGGGGCGCGCGTAGGCCGTGGCGCTGTGCATTCACAGATGTGTAAAAAGCTCCCTGCCAGGGGCCATGTCTGTCACACCTGCTACTGCAACTTCTCTTTCTCTGAGCTGAACTTTTATTAGGGCCATCACCATCTCCAGCTGTTCCATTCCAACAAATACTCTGCACGTCATAAGGGACGGCATCACACATCACAGTTCTTAATGGCATTTCACATGATCCAAATAGGGAATGTGTTTTGAATTCCCTGCAGTAAAGAGCATACAGATGGAAGGGAAATTAACTGAGCAATTTGTGTCCCAATCGTTCAGTTTAGATAGATAGACAGACAGACAGACAGACAGACAGACAGACAGATAGATAGATAGATAGATAGATAGATAGATAGATAGATAGATAGATAGATAGATAGATAGATAGATAGATAGATAGATAGATAGATAGATAGATAGATAGATAGATAGATAGATAGATAGATAGATAGATAGATAGATAGATATTGTTCTCAGTAAATGACTCAGATTCCACACACCTTGAGTGTAATTTTTTAAGTTAACATCATGCATTTATTTCCAGCACTACCAGCAAAACTCAGAGTATTGCACAGTCCCTTCAAATGACTGCCTTGAGCAATCCAACAGAAATGTTCTATAAGCGAATACAGTGGATATGACCATATAAACAAGAGCGGATATGTTCCATACCCCTCATACAGTTTGATATAATGAGTGTAAAACCAGGTGCCATTTAACAGAAGTGTGCATGATTAACGCCTACGAATAAAACGTTTGAGATATTAGAAAGTGTTTTTTAGATCTAACTAATCCAACGCGAATAAACAAGGAAGGAAGGTCTCTGAGTCAGTTTTGTTTAGACAGTAAGTTCTAAACCTGATTATCAACATTTTCATTGAGTGTTTTGGTAGATTGTATGTTTGCATCAGCTGTTTTAGCTAAACACCGAGTAATGTCACTTCTACAAGTGTTACATTTTTACAGACCCAGTAAAGTGTAATAGCTCTGAAACTAGCAAGTTAAAAGAAACATCAAATCAAAAATAAAACAACAGGTCATGACACAAGGTATGCACGGAAGGATTATGGACCTAACTAGGCCCCACTTTTTTATACCTTTTCCCCAGGGATTAAAAAAATCAAAAAATACTACATGAGATCTTATTTTTTGTAATTGTGGCTTTACAATCCACAATTGCTACTTGAAATTATTTCTCAAAATTGAGTGAGCTGCTTTAAGCCAGAATTCTGACGTGAAACCTTAAACATGAATCTTAATTGATTTTCATATAATCTATCATTATTCAATGAAGCACACAGGATATGCAATGACTCAACTGATTTCAGAGTCTGGCATTAGCATAATGCTATGCTAACAACACTCTTACAGGTAGCCTATAAAAATATACAAAAAATATTTGGGCAGAGATCGTTATTTCTATTTTATCATATATCAGATTATATTACTTGAAATATTTATAATTGAGGTATGTCAGAAAGAAGCATATTTATGCCGAAACTTGACTCAAAATCGATTTCAATAGAGTTTGGAAGTTCCTAAAATAATGATACAGCACTTTAAATCCTAAGAACGCTTTAAAACACACAACACACAAATATTGGGTTATGTAATAAATATAAATTAGATTTAAATTAAAGTAAAACTATTACATGACTCAATTATTTTCAATAGAGTTTGGAATCAAAATGTTGCAACTGTCAACAATGCAATACTCTAATAGCCGCATACAGACAAACAAATATTGAGTAAAATAATCAATTTTAATTAGATCTTTAATTAAAACCATTTTATTTTAGTATCTGATCATAAGTAGAATAAGTTCAAATGATTTATCTTAAATAGTCAATTCATTTCAATAGAATTAACATTAGCTAGAAAATCAGCACTCTAATAACCATATACTCTATATACATAAACAAATATTTTTAAATTATATAAAAATATTTTTTTAATCTAATGTTCATCGATTTGGTAATTTATGCTGCCTGTACATTTTAGAGCAGACAAGATGCCTATATTGCCTTGAAATACTACCTAAGTTGGCAGCTCACTAGGTTTTAGAAATGAAGATCATATTTCACAATCCAGTCAAATTCCACCCCACTTTTTTCTCATTACATATCAAGTTTCACTCAGAAAAAAAGAAAAAGAAAAAAAGAATTATAGCTTCTTATTATTCTGACTGGCAAAAGCACTTTGTCAAGTGACTGAAAATTCTAATTGATGGCAATCTTTTTATTACTGAATCTTAATTACAAGTTGTCTGTCAACAACAATTTACCCCATGTCTCAACTTTAGGCCCCTGGCAGTCTGGAAGCTCATTGGCCCGGTCCATAATCCATCCCTGAAGGTATGGGAATAAATACACATACAATATTTTGTATATCATATATATATATGTATATAGACTGTATATAGTATCTATATATAGCATGTCACTTTGACTTCTGTGTGGCACCGCTGTTGCCCACTATATTATATTCATATTCTGTGGTGACTGAAATTAGATCAGCAATGATTCGACCACTGCTCTCACATGGATCCATCGATCTTAACTCATCCGACAAGAGCCACAACTCAAAATTGATACAACACGTTAACATCAAAAACACTATGCAAACACTGTGGTGCTGTAAATCTGCTAATGTGTGACAGTGTTTCTCGCAGCAGGTTCTCTGAGCATTACTTGGTCACAAAAACGAAACCATACAAGCTCATAAAAAGTGAGTGTCGGATGTGCTATTGTTCAGTAGCGTTGAATTTGACAGTGTGTCGCTATTCGATTGTGGCATTATAGGAAGAATCCTTCGTTGGCTTGTGCAGACTTCGCATGTGGTGGCGTACTCTTTTGCGTTTGACTCTCAGAAGACTCTTGGTTTAATCCTAAGCACTGCTCTCTCATGAATCTGGATCTGGGAAGCCCCTCTGGCAGTCTCAGGCTATGTGGCCATGGTTAGAGTGGTAAGCGGATGTGCATGGCTGAGCTGTTGGGCCTGGCAGCCAGGATGTAGATGGCGCTCTCCCTCAGGAAGCTGTCCCAGGTAACAGGTCTGGAAAATGTAACATGTAAAATAGAGTTAACTCAACTAACGACTAACCACAAATTATAAAAGCTAAAAGACACCTGTTATTAAAATTATTTATTATAGCTAGAGTTTGACGCCATGTCATATACCAAAATGACAAAACGTGACATTCTACTTGGAACTGACTCAGAATTATGAATTGTATGACGATACTATCAACGTCACCTCCTCGTACAACTCGTAATTACAATTTGTAAGCTAGGAATCTTCTGAGAGCTAAAGCGGCATTAATACTATGTTGTAATTACTGTCATTTTGAGATAACCAGTCTTGGGGAAAGTTACTTTTAAAAGTAATGCATTACACTATTGCATTATTCGCTTAAAACTAAACTCTTAACTAATTACGTTAAGTACTTTTTATAGAAAGTAATGCGTTACGGTACTGTTGAGTTACTTTTTAAATCTGGACAGTGCTTGCTCGGTTGTTTTTAATTAGTGCTAGGCAACAATTAATATACATATTTTTTAATTGTGATTCATCACTTGATTGTCTGTGATTAATCTCAATTAATCACATTGTTATGCACAAAACTAATAATGCATTCAAAAGTAGTGTATTGTGCACACATGCTAGGTATGTTCCCTGGGAATCAAACCCACAACCTTGCACTGCTAAAGCAATGCTCTACCACGTGAGCTACAGGAACACTATATATGTATATGAAATACCATGAATTTGTGCATTTTACTGTGTTTGAAAGACAAAAACAAGGATTTAGGGAGAATCAATAAATTATGAATAATTTATTCCTGTTGTATGAATAATGTGAAATCATATAATCAATATAAAGTAACTGTAATCTGATTATGAGTATTTAAAAATGTAACTTAATCTAATTACTAGTACTCAATTTCTGGAATATGATTACGTAATCCAGATTACATGTAATCAGTTACTACCCAGCTCCGTGCTCAGGATTATGCATTTCTATTGCAGCACTTTCAACGGCACTCACGTCCTCGTAGAATTTATATTACAGCTAGTAAGTTATGAATCTTCTGAGAGGTACAACCTGGGTCATGTGACCGCCGTACCATCTGACTGCCACAGATTAATTTAGGCACTACTTTGGTCACTGCGTAGAATGCCACATGTTGTCATCTCGAAATTTCGGTAATTATGACATGCCGTTAATTTCAGAAGATTGGCAGAGTTCTACGAAGATGTGATATCCATAGTGTTGCCACAGAAACGCATAATTCCGGGTCTGAGGACAGTTCTGAATTGAACGTCATTGTGTCTAGAAATTACGATAATTACGTCATTGCGTGAATGCAGCTTACTTCAAATCTTCCGTCCGACCAATTCCAGTCTGAGAGTTCCACTCTGAGGCAGAACTGTCAGAATTATGGTTGTTACTAGATGGTTGCTAGGGCATTGTCAGATGGTTACTGGAAAGTTCTGGTTGAGTGGCAGGGCATTGTTATGTGAGTTTACTGGGAGATTTCTATGCTGTTGCTTAGTAGTTGCTAGGTTGCTCTTGATGGTTGCTAGTGTGTTTCTAGGTGATGCCTGATGGATACTAGGGCAATGATAACTACAGTGGTTTGGTTGATTTGCAGGGCATTATTTAGTGTTTGCTATGGAGATTTGGATGGTTTATATTGCCGTGTTTCCACTGAAATTACCCGGAAAAATTGTACCAGGAACAATTTTCCTCAGGTACTTTTTTCCCCAGGAACTATTTTCCCCCCAGACCTGTTATTTTCTGCGTTTCCACCGTGGTCTTAAGTACCGTGCAGATTAGGCAATTAGTCTGGTGATGTAGGTCTGCACGCGTTTCGCACCCAAGCCTCGACACCGAAAGTTCCAGAACTTTGAAAAAGTACTACCTCGCCAGCAGGGACTTTCTGAGGGGCATTTTTTTACCAGAAACTTTATTTAGTTCCTGGTTCCTATAGTGGAAACACACCGAGTACCGGCCCAAAGTCCCTAGCTCCTGGGTAAAGTTCCTGCGGTGGAAACACACCGAGTACCGGCCCAAAGTCCCTAGCTCCTGTTCCTGCGGTGGAAACGCGGCTTATGCGATTGCTATGTGGAAGCTAAGCAGCAGATATGATGTGATGGTTGTTCAAGTGTTTCTAAGTGGTGCCTATAGAATGTAACAAGTGATTGCTAGGGTTTTCTGGGTAGTTTCTATGCTGTTGTTAAGCAGTTGCTAGCGTGTACTGGGCTGTTGCTAGGACAGTGATTACTAGGGTGTTGCTAGGTGGTTCCCAGGATGTGGCTAAACGGTTCAGATCCCTTCTTTATTGTATGTGATTTTTTCTACATTTTTATTCTAACTGTTGGGGAGTAACTTTATTTACATGTAACAAAATTACGTGATTTATTTACAAAACAAATTACAGTTACACAGAGAAAAATTGTAGTTCAAGGGTGGGTGAAATGCTATTTCATTCATACTGAGTTTTTTACACTGTTAAAGAGTTGGATTCCCATGCTAAACATGGACAAAGTTTCAAAAATTAAGTTGTACGTTTGAAGGAGTATTTTTGTTCCCAAAATACTACTTCCGGTTTGTCACAAGTTTCGGAAAGTGTTTTTCGAGTATGGCTCTGTGTGACGTTAGATGGAGCGGAATTTCCTTATATGGGTCCTGAGGGCACTTCTGCCGGAAGAGCGCGCGCTCCCGTATAGCAGAGCACTGAGAGGCTGAGCACAGGCATTTCACTGATCAGAGCGATTCACTGATCAGAGCGAGAGTGAATTGTCACAAATAAAGTGTGTTTTTGGTTGCCAGGGCAAGACAACCCTGCACAGATTACCAAAAGAAAAACAGCATTAAGGGACCAGTGGATGGAGTTTATTTTTACAGAGCATCAACGGAGTTGTGCAAGTGTTTTTGTTTGTTCCCTGCATTTCGAAGATGCTTGTTTTACAAACAAGGCGTAGTTTGACGACGGACGTATCGTTTATTTCTTAGGGATGATGCAATCCCAATGAAAAAGGGTCACGATCATGTGTTGGAACCGCAGGCGGTGAGTAAAACTGCTTAAAATATCTCTGCCTCCTTGTCAGTGCGTCCCCTCCCATGCCAGAGACCCGGGTTCGAGCCCCGCTTGGAGCGAGTCGTTGCTGCTGCTGCTCTCATTCAGTTTCAGCCTCTGGATCTGATTCTGGATCATAAATATACGCTGAATCTGACTGTAAGCCATGGTTTGTTTTGGATGATGGTTTTTCCCTCACGGTAATGTCACAGCTTCCACATGCTCTCAACACAAAAGCCTACTGGCGCTCGTGATTCTTTAGCTCCGCCCACACGTCACGCCTCCAGCGGCTCGTGTTTTTCCAGGAAAAATCAGTACAGACTATCTTTCTCTTATGAATATAATACAACTAAAGACTTTTTGGAGTTATGAAGGATGCAGTACTACTCTATAGGCAGAGGTGGAAAGTAACGAATTACATTTACTCGCGTTACTGTAATTGAGTAGCTTTTTTGTGTACTTCTACTTTTTTAAAGTAATTTTTAAAATCTGTAATTTTACTTTTACTTAAGTATATTTTGTTTGAAGTATTGTACTTCGCTACATTTTAAAACACATTAATTACTGGGTAAAAAAATAAATAAAATAATAATAATAATAATTCGCTCCCTGGAAACTACGTCACTAAATAATGGGCAGGAGAACAAACTGGCGCTAAAATCACAAGAAAGATGCAGACGGACAAAACAGGCGTTAGTGGTGCAGACACCGCTGAAAACGAAACCCAGTCATATTCTGAAGTTGAACTCGAAGGAAATGAAGTGAACCCCTGGCCATATTTATGCTCTATGCAGTGTAAACTGTGCTTACCTAGAGAGACCAAACTAGCAGCTTATAAAATCTCGACATCAACCCTTCACAAGCATATAGAGGTAAGCTAAATAATTGCAACGTTGCATTGATGGTTAAAATGAAGCTTTGACATTTTAGCAAGAGGTTTTGCACAAATTAGCCAAAAAGACTGGTGCGGAGTGTGCGATTTATCTGGGATATATCGTCTGCTATAATATCATTGTTGTTTTAACAAAGTGCGTGCGCATTTACAGTGCGTTCTTTCACTGTGTGATTTAGTCTGTTAAAATGCATTTAAACTGATCACAAAATTGAAGATATAGGGGCAGAAAATTTACATATATAATTTTCATATAGTAAATCAAAATCACACAAAGAATGCAGTCTTTTCCTCCAAAAATCATCATGATTTTATATATATATATATATATATATATATATATATATATATATATATATATATACACACACACACATATTTTACAACAGGTCAGTAAACAAGTTAATTAAGAGACTTGCGTTTTAGATACCATATTGCCTGTTTTTGCTCTATTTTTACAACAAAAAACATAGCCACCAAAGCACAGTTTTGCATCTCTGAGCAACATGACTGTTTAGTTCCTGAATGAATCAACTGTTTAAATGATTCGGTTCAATCGCAATGACTCACTTATTAACAGTGACTTGCTGACACATACTGGGCATTTTAAGTTCACAATTAAAGTATCTTTTGATTTTTTTTTTAAAAATTTATTTCTTATCATTTCAAATGAGTATTCAACATTTTATGTCTTGTATATCAAAACATTATTCATGCATTTGTAACTGCAGGTTAAATGCATTCTTGTCCTGCACTAAACAGTGTGTAAATACATCTAAATGCCACTTCCGATGAAGCTTCTGCATTTCGTCTGCATTGAAAAGATGAGTTTGTTGATACTGATTTGCCTGGTAACAGCCCAAATGTCTTATTATTCTAAATAACTGATTTCTTTAATTAAAAACAACTAGTTTGAGATTAATAGGCCTGTGCCAAGCGTGTCAAACTCAGTTCCTGGAGGGCCATATAGCCCTGCAGAGTTTAGTTCTAACCCTGCTCCAGCACACATATCATGTAGTTTTCAAATAAGCCTAAATGATCAGGTTCCCTTTCAATACTTCACTCGTACTGCGTCGAAGACGCATATGGGAAAAACCCCTTTTTTCTCCTGAACTGAAGCCTTATTCAATCACGCAGTGAAACTGCACAGCCATTGGATCGTGCAGTGCTATTAAAACAAACCAATGGCTTGGCAGCGGTGCTGCACGAACCTATGGCAGCGAAGCCCGCCAAAGCCCGCCAATATGGGCGGGGCATCTGGCTATATATCTCCGCTCTTCTCCGCTTAACTGCTCGCCGTTGACACGCCTCGCACTGGAACGCGACTGCCGGTCCCCACCGCAGATTCATCGCTTCCCTGCGGCCATCCGGTGAGATATATTGAAAAGAGCAAATTTCTCTAAAAGAGCCTTTTTCCACGGCGTTGTTGCAAATGCCGTCTCGTCATTGCAGCTCGTGCAGAGCCCCTCTGCACGCTGATGACGGGCACAGCGAGTGTGTCGCGTGCTTGGGGAAACCCCACGCTGACACAGCACTCGCGGGGAATTCATGTTCTCATTGCGAGAACATGAATATCGCCTCTCTGCGCTCGCGAATCGCTTTCTTTTCAGAGAGCGATCTCGCTCCTCGCGCCCTCCCTTTTTCTTCCTCCCGCGAGCCGGCGAGGAAGAAAAGGCGGGGCAGAGGATTAAAGCAGCAGGATGAAAGCGAGCTCACGCCGGCTCAGCCCCCGCGTGCCTCGTTTTCTCCGCCCAGAGGGGATTCCCCAGTCCTCTTTGTACAGCCAGACCAGTGTCCCTCTGCTGCCGCGAGTGATCTGGTTTTGTTTGGAGGGACTGAGGAGGAACTGCTAGAGGACAGCATGTCTCTAGCCGCTTCAGATGCTGAGGAGCTGTCGGGCTCGCCGGACCACGCCCCCTCGATGTCATCTGAACCAAACCGCTCGAAACTCGGGATGGACGCCGAGCTTATCCGCGTTCTCTCCAGGGCAGTGGATGAGCTGGGTCTGGATTGGTCTCCTCCAGAGGAACCAGCCCGTAGCCGTCTGGATGAATGGTTTCTGCCGGGGCGCCAGCAAGCCCCTCGTCAGCGAACTGCTCCGTTCTTCCCGGAGGTCCACGACGAGCTCACTAAATCGTGGCGCGCCCCCTACTCAGCGCGCCTGCGTACTTCATCTTCATCCGCCCTCACCTCAATTGACGGCGCTGATGAAAGAGGATACGAACGGCTGCCGCCGCTGGGCGAGTCTGTGGCCGTGCATCTCTGCCCGCCAGCAGCTATTGGATGGAAAGCCAAGGCCAACCATCCATCCAAACCCTGCCGTACGACGTCGGCGCTCGCCGGGCGTGCCTACTCATCGGCAGGGCAAGCAGCCGCGGCGCTCCACTCTATGGCGGTGCTTCAAGTCTTCCTTCAGTTCCTAGACGCACCGATCTCCCCCAGCGGCCTCTTTGGCCCGGCGATAGAGGGATTCGCCGAGCGTTTCACAGAGGCGCAGAAGTCGTCCCAGGCAATGCGACACTTCCTGCCGAAGCGCGCTTCATCTGCTGCCAGTCGCCCCAAACAGGTGCCGATTCGTCAGCCTCCTAAGCAAGCGCCAGCTGCTACCACCGCAGCCCAGCCGGTGAAACCCGAGCCTCGACACCGTTCTCGCTCGGCCACCAGACGGTATCAGTATCCCAAGCGCATGGGACCCCGGCCCAAGATAGTGCTGGACCCTGCGCCGCCGCCGTCATCCTGATCAACAGGAAAGAAAGAGGAGGGGGCTAAGTCTCGCCACAGCCGGACCACCCCCCAAACTGCCCCGTGTGTTCTGCCGTCCATCTACAGATGTCGACGAAGTTGTTCCTGCTGCAAACAATGGGCCCTTGTTAGCGCCCAGACAGCAAAGCGCTGTTATAGTGCAAAAAATAAAAAACACACTCCTTCACAAAAAGAGCAGTTTTCCTCACACAACACTCACGAGTGCTATGTCCCCCCACGGCGGTCAATCACTCGAGTTAATACAACCTCTGTCCATCCGGGCCTCACAATGGCAAGCCATTCCCGGGGTATCAGATTGGGTCATGGGAGTAATAAAACACGGCTATTCCCTTCAGTTCGCACGGCGGCCACCACGCTTTCACGGGGTGGTCACCACTTCAGTGCACAACGAGAACGCTCACGTTCTTCGTGCCGAAGTGAAAAATCTGCTGGTGAAGGGAGCTATAGAAATCGTTCCCCCAGCACACCGCGACTCAGGGTTTTACAGCCGTTACTTCCTGGTTCCCAAGAAGGATGGTGGGCTGCGCCCCATCCTCGATTTAAGACATCTGAACCGTGCCCTCATGAGACGGCGCTTCAGAATGATCACATTGAAACAAATCCTCTCGCAAATACGCTCAGGGGATTGGTTCTTTTCGCTGGATCTGAAAGACGCTTACTTTCACATCCAGATAGCCCCCCGTCACAGGCCGTTTTTGAGATTTGCCTTCGAGGGCGTGGCTTACCAATACATGGTCCTCCCCTTTGGGCTGTCTCTGGCGCCTCGCACGTTCACAAAGTGCATGGATGCGGCTCTCTCCCCTCTCAGGCAGAAGGGCATCCGCATTCTCAATTACCTCGACGACTGGCTAGTTCTAGCTCAGTCAGAGGGGGAGGCATTGGGTTACAGAACTGTGCTCCTCAGCCATCTGGAATGCCTGGGGCTCAGGGTGAACTTTGTCAAGAGCTCACTGTCCCCCAGCCGACAGATATCGTTTCTGGGAACAGTGTTAGACTCCGTGACGATGAGGGCAACAATGGTGAAGGAGCGCGCTGCGGCTCTACAGCGACTTGCGGCCTCTTTCAAAATAGGTGCTTCTCGACCCCTAAAGACATTCCAGAAGCTGCTGGGTCTTATGGCGGCGGCATCGCCGGTGCTGGAGCTCGGGCTGCTTCGTATGCGCCCCCTCCAATATTGGCTGAAACCACGTGTTCCACCTCATGCATGACGTCACGGACGCTTGAATATCAAGGTGAGTCAGGACTGTATTTCGGCCCTGACCCCTTGGAGGGACATGCAATGGATGGAACGGGGTGCTCCACTTGGTATGGTTTGCAGAAGGAAAGTGATCTCCACAGACGCGTCCAACAAGGGTTGGGGCGCGCTGTGCGAAGGGAAACCCGCTTTCGGCCAATGGTCGAAAGAGGAGAGCAGGCTTCACATCAACTGCCTCGAGATGATTGCAGTTCAACGAGCCTGCCAGAGCTTCCTGTCAGACCTAAAGAGCCACCACGTGCTGGTCAGATCGGACAGCATGACGGTGGTCTCTTATATAAATCACCAAGGTGGGCTGTCATCGACGCGTCTCTTCAGACTGACGTCGCGACTGCTGGAATGGGCCCAAAGCAATTTGGGGTCCCTGAGAGCAGTGCATCTTCCGGGCAAGCTGAACAAGGGCGCGGATATGCTGTCAAGAAGCGACTAAAGAGACCTCCTTTCTCAGGCGGACGGGACGATTTGGCATCCATACCCAGAGAAGTGGTCTCTGCACCTTTGGTCGCTCGACGGGAGTCCGCGCGACTCCCTGAGCGTGTGCTAGACACAATTTCACAGGCTAGAGCTCCGTCTACACGACGCCTCTATGCCTCCAAATGGTCTGTGTTCTCCACATGGTGTTCAGACCATGGTGAAAGCCCGACCTCTTGTGACGTATCAGTGATACTGTCATTTTTGCAAGAGCTCTTGGAGAAGGGACGATCCCCCTCCACGCTCAAGGTCTATGTAGCAACTATAGCGGCGTCACACGCCCTTATAGCAGGCCAGTCGGTGGGCAGAAACGACTTAGTCGTCCGATTTATGAGAGGTGCCAGACGGCTTCATCCGCCTTGCCCTCCCACCGTCCCTTCTTGGGACCTGCCCACGGTGCTGAGAGCCCTGAAGGGGGCCCCCTTTGAACCGCTACAGTCCATAGGCCTTAAAGCCCTGTCGCTAAAGACCGCTCTGCTATTGGCACTAGCGTCTGTTAAGCGTGTGGGTGATTTGCAAGCACTTTCGATAAGCCCTAATTGCCTAGAATTCGGGCCTAACGACTCGAGGGTCGTCCTGAAACCGAGGCATGGCTATGTGCCAAAGGTGCTCTCCACACCTTTTAGAGCACAAGTGGTCACCCTCTCTGCGTTACAAAACACAGAGGAGGATCCAGGGCTGAATCTACTTTGCCCAGTGAGGGCTCTAAAAGTCTACATAGAGCGTTCTGCGCCAATAAGACGATCAGAACAGCTCTTCATATGCTTTGGAAACCACACCAGAGGGTTACCGGTCTCTAAGCAAAGACTTTCAAGGTGGATTGTTGATGCAATCCAGCTTGCCTACTCTTCTTTGGGCCTGCAGAGCCCAATTGGAGTAAGAGCCCATTCGACGAGAGCAGTATCCTCGTCTTGGGCATGGTCTAATGGTGTGACTATCGCAGAAATTTGTGAGGCGGCTGGCTGGAGCTCGCCGTCCACATTTGCTAGGTTTTACAATCTAGACGTCCCGGCGCTTCATGCTAGGGTACTTTCTCTGTGAAGGTCACCTTCTTGTTCCTCATTTGCATGCTCTTGGCCATTCTTGCCCAAGGCTCAAACTCTACTCGTATGCACTCGGTCCCTTGGCTACTGAGGCGATACGAACACGGGATGATCAGGCTAGGCCAGACGTAACCTCGTTGAGCTTATTCTGCCCCTAGTTGCTATTATCATATCTTGGTTTAACAAATCAAGTTTGATTGCGTTGGTCGTCCTCCCTTCTTAGCATGGCGTGATTGAACTGGGTTCCCATATGCGTCTTCGACGCAGTACGAGTGAAGTATTGAAAGGGAACGTACTCGGTTACTAACGTAACCTCGGTTCCCTGAAATACGGGAACGAGTACTGCGTTCCTTGCCATGCTAAAAAAGGCTGCACAACTCAGTCGTCGCTTCAGTCGAAGTAACCTGAATTCCTGTGGCGAAGCGGGCAATATATAGCCAGATGCCCCGCCCATATTGGCGGGCTTTGGCGGGCTTCGCTGCCATAGGTTCGTGCAGCACCGCTGCCAAGCCATTGGTTTGTTTTAATAGCACTGCACGATCCAATGGCTGTGCAGTTTCACTGCGTGATTGAATAAGGCTTCAGTTCAGGAGAAAAAAGGGGTTTTTCCCATATGCGTCTTCGACGCAGTACTCGTTCCCGTATTTCAGGGAACCGAGGTTACGTTAGTAACCGAGTACGTTTGTTTAATTAGGGTTATAAACTGTGCAGGACTGTGGCCCTCCAGGAACTGAGTCTGACATCCTTGGTCCCATTTTTGCCTCCCCATCACTGTTAAAATGTAACTAAGTAATTTTTACTCTGAGTAAATTTTAAACAAGCTACTTTTTACTTTTACTTGAGTAGATTTTTGGACTGGTACTATTACTTGTACTTAAGTAAAATTTCATTCATGTAATGGTACTTTTACTTGAGTAGAATATTTTTGTACTCTTTCCACCTCTGTCTATAGGTACTCAAGATTAACAGGGTATTGAATGAAAACGAGCATTTCACCCCGCCCCCTTTAAATTACAGTTACTTGTTACTGATTAACCCGATAATGGCATATTTAACTTCGCAACTATCTCAAATTAAAAGGGGTGCTAAAGTCTGATCTTGTGGATGCTGTGCTTTAAAATTAAATTATTATAATCTTAATTCAAGTGATTGTTTAAAAACTAGTAATTCTAGTTTATTCTCCATCATCTAAAAACCATAATAATGGGAACTGATTTTAATGGGAGCATTTTAGTATGACTGTGCAACACATTTGTAGTTTACAAGCAAACACACACACACATACACACACATACACCAACCTGTTGTCATTCTCCAAAGCTTTATCTCTGCTTCTCTCGCTGCTGGAACTGGCAGGACTGCTCTCAGATATTGGACCAACATGGCTGATACTGCAGATGAAGAAAACAAGCTGAAACACACATTCAGTCTCTCTCACACAGACACACACACTACCGGACAGCTCACAGCAGGCGGCACTTCTACAGTCTCTGGTTTTTCAAACTCTAATTTGTTGTTCTCATGACACCTCAGAGCCCAGAGAGAGATGATACCCTACCACCGGCAAGACAAAACTAGTTCACTCATGAGCAGAAACATGCTTTCAGGACTTGAATTAGAATTCAAAATGCATTGTCAATTCAATTCTGAATGGCCCACAAACTTTGTACTGCATATACAGTTGTTTCAAAAACATTGATCTGACAAACTTTATTGACTGAAATAAATTCATTTGAAACAAGAACTTAAACTCTAATTAAGTTCAATGACATGTGAAGCAAAACTGAGCACAACCGTGACCAGAACCTTGAACAGTGACCCAAACATCTTGTCCAGAAATGGGACCGTTCACAGTCATGACTGTCTGCTTTGATCTCAAGCACTCAGTTGATTTTAATGAGCGTAAATTAGGATGCAAGCTTAGTCATGCCATAAACGCGCCAAACACACACACAAACACCCACAACCCCATGCACCCGCGCACTCAGGTGCTCACTTAACCTGCTGTGCTCCTTAAATCTGATGAAAAATATCCTTAAGGGCTTCTCTGAGGAGAATAAAAGCCCCTCTTTTTGATCTTGATAATGGGAGGACAAGATCTCATTTAATACAGCCATAGTGGCTGAGAGAACGACCATTACAATAGAAAAAAAAAACAATTTAGCTTTGATATTTTTAGCCACTGATTCCTTGGCCTCCATTATGGAATATTTAGCAACTGAAGTGATAATGAGTGTAATGAGTTTAATGATGATGATGGCAGGGAATGGTGTAAGATGTTTCCAGGGGAGACCCATGCAGATCGAGTGACTTACCCCATACTGAACAAAGGGGAACACAATCCCATGAGTCTGCAGGGCAAATGGACATTCAGCGGTGGTGAAAAGGATGGGATGATTGGTAAAAAAAAAAACAATAGCATGGAGGATGATGTCAAAAAAAACTGTACAAAAATATGTTGATAAGTCAGTCAATCAAAACTCAAGCAAAATATGTTTAAAAAAAAAAAAAAAAAATATATATATATATATATATATATATATATATATATATATATATATATATATATATATATATATATATATATACAAAAGGTTTGGGTTGAGTAAGATTTCTTTGAAAGAAATTACATAAAAATTATGTAGTGTAATAATTTGAAATTAAATTGCATTGAATTGAATAAAAAGTGACAGTAAAGATAAAAATAATTAGTGCTGTTAAATGATTAATCGCATCCAAAATAAAAGTTTGTGTTAATATATATGTGTGTGCACTGTGTATATTTATAATGTACATATATAAATACACACACACACACATATATTGTGTAAACACAATATTTTATAAACTTTTATTGTGGATGTGATTAATCATGATTAATAATTTGACAGCACTATTTATAATGTTAACAAAACATTTCTATTTCAAAAAATTCTTTAAAGAATCCAAAATAAAACAATATCATATTTTCAACATAAATCTGAAGCAGCACAGCTGTTTTCACAATTGATAATAATAATAATAAATATTTATTAAGCAGCAAATCGGCATATTAGAACAATTTCTGAAGATCATGAGACACTAAATACTGGAATAATGATGCTGAAAATACATCTTTGCATCAAAGGAATAAATTACATTTTAATATATATATTTAAAACAATATATAAACATAAGTTAATGTTCAAATGAAATATTAAATATGTTTATAAATGAGAGATTTAACTTATTGTCCCCATTTAACCTCACTGCTGTCTAGGAGAAAGATTTGAGATATTAAAGTCATTTCTTTCTGGGTGATGGTGCTCGAGGAATGAAGGATTCAGAAGGACAAATGATCCATTCAAGGTACCTGGCTTCATTTTACCCCACAAATCATTCAGAGTGAGGTTTGAATTATGATATGACTGGCAGAGAGTGCTTTGACAAAGTCAGTACAGCCCTGATTTTAGCCTGTCATTGAGCAGCTTTCCTCTTCCCTTCCACAGATGACTTACCCCACCAGTTATATCTGCTCATTTAAGTTATGCATTAATCCCAGAGTCAGAACTGTCAGCAAACGCACTGCTTAAATGAGTCATAATCTCTCCTGAGTTCCTGAATGCAAATGTAGCCCATAATTCATGAGAAGAGATGGGGGATAAATGCTAATAAAGTGATAGCGGTTAGCATTGGCTAGCAGCATGTGGAGGCATTGGCAGCTTGACATGGCTATAAAAACTGCCAAGCTTGATCTGATTTGTTGCTCCCAGAGGCCAGGCAAATTGGACAAGTCCCTGAAATGATTTTCTAGTGTTTGAAGTGTCTGAAGATTATTTTTGATTATGTAAGTGGCTGTGATATAGAATCGTTCAGAAATGTCCTGCTAACTATGATTAGCCTCAATGCTAATCTCATATATTCAGCTCACCTGACACTGCAGGACTGTGATTCTTTGTTAATCTTGTGGAACCAGGAGGTTTGGGCTTTTCTGGCTTCTCCGGCAGTAATGATCCCATCTTTGTCCTGGTCTATACTCTGAAATACGGCCCGTGCTCGATCCCTCTCCTTCGCTGTGAGGATTCTCACCAGAGAATTCTGGATTTGAGGAACAACAGAATAATTTACGCAATGCTTTTAGATGAATGGTTGATTATTCATTATAATTTGGCATTTTTAAAGGTTTTTTTTTTCACAATGTTTTTGGTTGAATTTTTCATAATTTAGCATTATTTTGGTCGGGGGAAAAAAGAAGAAATAATTTTCACAATGCTTTTGTTTGAATGATTGAATGCTTATTATAATTGAGCATTGTGAAAGTTTCTGTGTTTTTTGGCAAACATAAACAGCCAGTTCTCCAAGATAATGGGATAATGAGTTATATTACTTGATGGGAGGATTGTGTATTCATACTTTTCATAAATGTGAATGTCAATAAATGATAAAGTATATAAATTACTTTTATTCAGCAAGGATGCATAAAACTGATCAAAAGTGACAGTACAGACATTTAGAACGTTACAAAATATTTGTATTTCAATCTCATCAGTTAGGGATGAGAACAATCTAGTAATTGTTGCACAATTTTTTGTGTAAAGTCTGTAAATGTGCACACAGTTTGAGTTTAGTGTGTACTGTCATAAAACATCAAATGCCTTTATAAGTGGTCATTGCGCTTTTACCAAAAACACAAACAAGCTAAATATGTCCATGTCGCACATTACCTCAGTCCGGAACTTCTGCAGCACTGAAAGTGACTCGTGATAGAGGAAGTCCGACCACTCAATCTGACCCTTCTTGTCAGGATCCAGCGCTGCAAACTGGGCCAGAACCTCTTCTTCCTCCTCATCCGTCAAGTTTCTTTCAAAGAGCTGCTTGGTCACAAAGTGCCTGTACTGCAGGAGTTCATCTGACACCAGGCACGACTCTGAGCAGAAAGTAGGTGAGAGGAGACTTACTGCATCATCAATCAATGGAAACAGGTCAGGCTTAATTACAGTACTGACGTGACAAATTAGTAAACCTTTAATTAGCTTCCTTAATTTACTGCACAAAGACATATTTAAACCAGAATCTGGAGGATGTTAAAATGGGACTGAGAGAAACACCTGGAATGATCTTGCACTGTTTAAAGGTTTCCATCAGACTGTACATCTCTTCTTCAGTAAGCAGCAGGTTCACATTATCCTGAGGGAGGAAGAGGAAGAGTCTTTCAGTTCTGGTTGAACAGACACTACACTTTAAAGAGAATAGTCAATTATACTGCTTCCGTGCTTGTGGATTAACTATTGAAACAACTAGAAATTCATTTTTAATATTAGTACTAATACAGTAAGATGCATTGTTTAGAATAAACAGGATAATGAACTAAATCATGAAAAGGTATGAAGCCATCTGCCTATCCCAGCTGACTTCTGTGACCTGTATTTATATGTTTGTTTGTTCATTTTCTCAGTGGATTCAGATTAAATAAATAAATTGAATAATATATTTGAAGAGAAACACTTTTGAATTATATAGGCTACTTTTATAACACTTTTTGATATATACTTATATGCATGCCTAAATTTTAAATTGAAGAATCACAAATAGAAATAGACTTTTAATTCCGATCGATTGATTATGCAAAATTTGGCCTACAGGTTAATATAAGTAACAAAGATGATTATAAATGTACATCTTACCCATGGAATTATAAAAAAAATAACAACATGCCACTGGGTTCCTTCTGCCCCAATTCACTTTGGGGAGAGGGTCACTTTATCACACAGGTCTGACTTGAACTTTTTATTTCAAAATATTTATATATTTATAACAATAATCCCCCGTTAGATTTTAATAACCTTTAATATTCAACATAAACAAATAAAATCACAGATCACTATTGTCCAGCATCAAAACATATCATTTAAGCTACAAACTGTTCAACCTTAACACGTCTCTAAAATGTTAATGTTCATTTAAATAAAGTCTACTGATCAAAGTTTTCAGTCACTACTCTTCACAATATTTACTGATTAATAATCCCATTCCCAATCACATCGATATTTGCAGAGAAAAGCCCTCAATAATAATAATAATAATATATATATATATATATATATATATATATATATATATATATATATATATATATATATATATATATATATATATATATATATATATATATATACATATATATATTTTTTTTTTTTTTTTTTTTTTTATTACACAGATTAATAAATCATGGAATGGATATTACAAAATGTGGTCTATTTCTTGATGATTTTTCTAAATGAACACATTCAGATGACAACCCTAGTAAAAAGATTGTAAAGAAAAGGCTTCATGAGAAAAACATCCTGCACAGAGCCTCAGGGTCCTTCAGACTGAGCCTTAAAAACACATTACATTCATTATCTCCAGCGGCAGGTGTTTCAGTCTCCCCCCTTTATCTTTCTAAAATGACGAACAATCTCTAAACCAAGGGTAATGAACGACCTGACTAGTCTGCTTTTAAGGAAACCTAATGAGTTTGAGGTGTAAGAGGAGCAGGAAGGAGCTCTCACTGATCAAATGACAGCTTGTCCTTTTATATCAAATTCAGAACGAGATTTCTTTCCTGGCTCGAGCTCTGCCTTCGAAAGAGCGCTGTCAGAGCCCAGTAGCATTGAGAGTAGCTGTATTTTCAATCAGCTTTCCCCAGCCTGAGGAGAACTCATCTGAACAATGGCACTAGAGCAGATGGGAAGGGTAGCCTTCGTTTCAGAGGTACCTCATTTCCTGTCAGCAGTGAATGTGGGATACACTCCCCTTGTCAGGATGATCATTGAAATGAGATTGGATTTCATGTGTGTCATGTTATCCACAAGCCATTCTCAACAGACATCGGTCAGAGACCCCAAAATGAGGAACAGATGTTATAAACAATGCTTAGCGAGAGGTGGGATTGATTGTGGTCTCTGCAGGTACACAGACGCGTCTGGCCTTCACATCTCACTGCAAGTTTCTCTGAGTCTGATGCGTTAGAAGGATGTGATTTGAAATCTGCTTTCTTTGCTCCCGGGTGCACGGTTATGGCCAGTAAACACCATGTGACTATGTAGCCACAGGAAAATTACATCATGTCAATGCAGATTTGCTGATGGCACCACAACAATGTCCAGTCCCAAGTCATGAAATAAAAATGAAACATTTCAGACTCATATGCTGCTTGCAGTGATTCCAGTACACTTTTAAATGGCCATACATGCTTTTTGTCCACTAAATAGTGCAGTTATAACATCTACAAGCTAGGGCAAACCGACCATGCTAAATAACAAAACCTTGCCCTGTTGGATGAAAAAATATTGACATTAAATCAGATGTTGACAGTCGGGTTGTGTGCACTTTCATATTAACTTCACAATATCAAAATTCCTGCAAAAATTTCACACACAAAAAAAATTGTCCATTGTCTATTGCCAGTGGAGAAGTGCTATATGTAGCAAATCCAAACCGCAAACGCTGCAAATTTGCATTATCTTTTAGATTAGATTAGATTAGATTAGATTCAACTTTATTGTCATTATGCAGAGTACAAGTACAGAGCTAATGAAATGCAGTTAGCATCTAACCAGAAGTGCAAGAATATTGTGTTTTATATACATAAAAGTGCAGAGTAAGTAAAGCTATGATATACAGAATGTACAGTGGAGTTGCTATATACAGTATTGAGCAGAGTATATACAGAGTATAAATATGAATGCAATGTAGATATTGTATGTACATTATGAACAGAGCAATGAAGGATTATATATGCATTATGAATAGCAGGAACGTGAGAACAGTGGTAATAAATACAGTTGAATGAGTGTGCAAAGTATTGTTGAACAATCTATTATATGCAAAATAACCGTTTTAATGTGATCCAATGGCAAATCTTTAACCCTTAAAGGTCCCCTTCTTCGTGATTCCATGTTTCAAACTTTAGTTAGTGTGTAATGTTGTTGTTAGAGTATAAATAATATCTGTAAAATGCTAAAGTTCAAGGTTCAATGCCAAGCGAGATATTTGATTTAACAGAATTCGCCTACAAAAAATGACCCATTTGGACTACAGCCCTCTAGTTCCTGCAGTAATAACGTCACTAAAACAGTTTTTTGACTAACCACCGCCCACATGAATTCACAAACAGGGGGCGTGGCCTTGTTGCGCTCCGACGGAGAAGAAGGAACAGCTGTTTGTGTTTGTCGCCATGTCGTTGAAACGCTGTTTTTTTTTCATCTCTGAGTCCAATCATCTTTGTTTGGGCTTCCCAGGGACGCTGTACTTAGAGATTAATGGTTACAATTTATGTTTAACTCGGTTCCCGAAAATTATAATGCACATGTAAAACTATGTGCAGCTCATTTTGCTGAGGACAGCTTGCTGAGGACAACTTTCATAGAACACGTAAGTCCTCAGCCCGTTTTTGTGACAGTGAAAACAGCAGTATACAGCAGTTTTTTACACGCGAAACATGAACACATGTTATATTGCACATTGTAAACACAATCAAAGCTTCAAAAAAGCACGTAAAACGGGACCTTTAAGTGACCTTCCCAGATGCTTAAATTTCTATTAAAATAACTAGATTTTGACTGTAAAAATTCACCAAATGTGGTGTACCAAAGATAAAAACTCAACTCAATCTCAAAAACATCCTTTCTAAATTCAGGATTTCAATAAATTCACTCACGGATTCACTTTCCAGTATTAATTCAACCAATATTGCCACTTGCCATTGTGTGGCATTTACTACATATGTCAAATGAGTGAAAGTACATCAGGAGCTGATATGATTGTGTGGAGGTGGGGCCTAATTTGCATATCCATGTATACTAAATGAGGTAATGGTGTAGAATTACATTTAAGCATATTACGACATATAGAAAAAACAATATATATATATATATGAATTAATCAGGATTAATCGCTATATGCAATTACACCTGAATCCTAACCATTTTTCTTTCTGAAATGCATACCAAAAGATAAATAACAGGACACAGATATATAATTTTCATGTATTGATTCATCAATATGTGGTTCTTTTTTTCTGAATTTCAAAAGTTTAACATTTACTTAGATCAAATTTACCTCAGCACTATATCAAACCATGCCATTTAACTACAGATAGTGTAAGAGTTTTAGGTGAACCAGTGGTTAAATATAGCCACATATCTATGAAATTATGCATAGAGAAACTCAAAAGAATGAACTCAGAAACACAAACATGCGCCCTCTGCACTCTGGGCACTCTTGTTTTAGGGAGGTGTTCATTTGCTCTGCCACAATACTTCAGGATTGATATTTTCACGTTCTGAAGGCTTCAAGTGCCAGTAAAACCAAGTAAAAATGCATATGCTTATCCAAACAGCTGTAATTTTCGCTGCATTGCATGTAGGCGTTCTGCGCATGGGCATTGTGAAACACAGGACGCTATAACAGGAAGAAGCTCCAGCGTATCAACTACCAAAGTCGTCTCAGTTTATCGAGCTTGGCATGAATGTATTTGAGAGTAACTGGGGTAAAGCCTTAAGCTTCTTCTGTGTTTTCGTCGGGCGCTCGCCGCTGTTTTTTACTATCTTGAGAATTCAGAGATCGACGAGACTTTCCTGACCTGAATAATTTGTCACACTGGGCATGCGTGAAATGCGTTAAAAAATTTGATGTAATTAACGACAAACAACTAATTAACGTCGTTAACGCGCTATTTTTGACAGCCCTAATATATATATATATATATTTATTTATTTATTTATTTAAAAAAACTGTTTAAATATGTCATCGTGCTTATCGAAGAAAGAGTTTAAACAGATAAAAGTGACAGCAGGGGGACTTCCACGACGAATTTACGGAATACAGCCTTCTTCTTCATTGCAAAACAAGGTGGATAGAAGGCGACAGTTTGTGGCAAGTTTGAGAATGCACACACATTTCAAAACCAAACAAGAAAATGAGTTCAAGCTTGTGTAGCTAGAAGCTGTCATATAAATATGTTTTGGGTCTCAACATTTTACTAGTCTTCTCATTTTGTATCTTATGGGTTTGGAACATCACGAGGATGACTAAATGATGACAGAACTTTCTATTTTGGGTAGACTATCCCTTTAAGCCTTCATGTTCGCTGAAACTCCAAGAGATCTGAATTTCACAGGACATCCCGAAGATGAAAGCAGCGTAAAGAACACAAGCACAGTTGGACAAGCTAGAGAAAGCAACACCGCAGTTTCTGCACAATGCTTCACTGCTGGGTGACATTTTCAAACCACAAACCTTGAAAGATGTCAGAACAAGACGGGGAGAAAATCACCTAATTATGTTCACACAAATAGTACAGCTAGATAGCTATTTAGCAAAACAATACAAAGCGTATCCCTATTGGCTGTATCTATTTTGCTTCAGCTCACAATTTTCATTGTTAACGTTCCCCATCATCCATGACATCATCTTTATGAGCATATCTCCACACCAGGTGCATGTCATATCAGTTTGAGCTCTTTTATTGTTGTGTTTGGACCAGTAAGGGCTGTTATTATCCAATCTGTCACATGGCTAATCACAGTGCTGATTCTATTGAATGGCGAAGCCCGCATTTGACGCCAAGTGCCAAAATCAGTTTGACAACCTGGCCGGGACTCTTAATTAATTTTCCACCATGGTCTTCTCACTAACACTTACTGATGCTAAATTTCATGCTTACAGTTCTCCACGCCGCTATAATTTCCCATTAAGCCTTAGTCTGTCACAATGCACTGAAATACACTTGAAGATATTAAATGGTATTACATGAAACAAAACCTCAGTGTCCCTTGAAAGCAATATTGTAAGACCCCGTCTGAACATCTCTAGTCCTCGACATACTCAAGCTTACGCACACATGTGGATTAGGTTGTAGCGAGGGCAGAGTGAGAAAATTAGACACATAAGCTGTGAATTAGCCCTCCAAGGAAATACGCGCCAGACATTTCAGCAACAACCCGGCACTTCACATATTGTTTCGAGGGATGTGTCCACAGCTGTTAATGTTTGCAATGCAGCATGGGATGCCACCCATTTGAGGGTGTGAGTCTAGCTGGAAACCAGCGAGTGCATCTGGAGTGAGTGTGGCAGCAGGAGCCTCGAAAATGTCTTACACTCTCAACAAATGATTTAAGCATCAGCAGCCTGCACGACTGAGATAAGCGCTCTACTTCACTTTGAAGGATGCTTGTGTGCTTTGACAGCCCACTCTGTAATTTTAGTGCCAGACTTCTCTGACGCTGGGAGAAAGAGCACTTTGAACAGAGCCCAGACTCTCTAGCGTAACACACTCATCTTGACACGCTCATCTTGATGCTGACCTTTGAGAGGAGCGTTACGGGGTAAGGATCTGTGGATATAAGCTAGTCAACAGGTGGTCTATATATGTGAGCACTCTGTCAGCACCTTTTTGCTGGATAGGGATATAAAAGGAAGAGACAAACTTGGAAATATTTAGTTAATAAATGTCTTTGGTCTTATTGTGTCTCTGAAACAACTTGTATTTATAGGCGGGGCATTAGATGATTTTTTTGTATGCCAAATTCATTTATTTCAACAGGAATTCAGAGCCACTTTTCCACGGTTGGGTGAGCCATTCTAAGAACTGCAAGAATGGGAAGTTATGTTTCGTCTTGAGTTTGGTTTGGCACTGCATGTTTATTCTGAGAGGCAATGACTGATGTATTTGTATGGCAAGCTCTGTTATCAGCCCAGCAGTGGAAAATTGGATCGGTGGCATGATTTAAAAAAGAGTTTGGGTCAACGGTGGAAAAGTGGCTCATGTGATACAGAATTTTTCATTGGGCTAAATCATTTCCCCTTGCAGATTCCACAACGGGTTCAAGTTGGTCACACTAATTTTCTGTGTGAGCTGTGCTTTCATACACATTGAAAAATTACCTTTTTTGCTCACAAAAAGCTTGCAGGAAGAGAAGAAATGTTATTTTACAGTCCTGTTCCCCATGTACATACTATGTACTTATTATAGTAATTACAATAACTGTAATAACTGTAATAACTAGGTACTAACCCTTAAACCTAACCCTACCCCAGGTAGCTACCTTGTATTACCAGAACTTTCTTAGATAAATACACTGTAAGTACAATATAAGTACATGTTAGTACACGTACTGTATAATAAAAGTCTTTATTTTTGTTTTCAGTCATTAGAGTATCAGTCGAAAACACACTTTTTTTGATGGCTCCACAACATACTGACTATGAGGAACTTTTATGTCAACTTATTCTACTAAACCTAAACCTACTAAAGTCTACTCTGAGTGTTAGTAGACATGTAGTTTGCAAGTTAATGAGAATTAGTTGACATGTAGTTGCAAAGTTACAGTATCATGTCTGAAGACAATAAAAATAAAGTATAAGCAATCAAGTAAGCATTTATAATAATTTAATCAGTCTTTGTGAACATGTAATAGTACAGAAATAACTCATTGCTTCACACTGGCAGGAATGAAAAACAGCTAATGATATTGAAATTAATATAATTCCACCAAAAGTCAACATTCTGTCATTTTTAATTGACCCTCATATAGTTCAAAACCGTCGTTTTTGTTCAACGACACATTGAAAAGTTTCAGAAGAATTTTCATAATTCTTTCATGATTCTCCGTACAATGGCAGTTTATGGTGACTACATCTGTGACAATCAGCTCATTGTAATTTCGGAGTAAACTGTTCCTTTAAGACAGCCGCACAGATAAATATAAATAAGCGGCTCATTTCTGCAGAACGGATTCTTGCTGCAGACTGAAAGACATTTACTGTAATAGCTAGGAAACAACTGCACACAGCCAGGGACTAGAAATGTGCTTGTAAATATGTCTGTGTGTGATAGTGTGTGCATGTATTCATCAAAGAGGGAACTCACGCAGTAATAGCAGCTCCAGCCGCTGGTGGTGTGGGCCGTCTCTCTCATCTCCTGCAGGGCTTCAGTGCTCAGGTAACCCATCTCCCGCAGACAGCCGTCGTGGAAGACCCGCGTGCACATCCGGCAGGGGAACAGATCGTCTGCCGTCCAAACCTCACACACCTCGCACATCTCATCGTTGATGGGCTGATCGCAGATTAATTGGAGACAACAAAGATAAATCATCCTAACTTAGCAACAAGACTCTTATTGATTCACTGAAAAAGGCCATACAGCACACTGAAAATGCATAATCACACGACAGGAAGTGTGGTGACTCAAACTTCTATAGCTCCCTCCACTCGCTGCTTTCCATTAAAGGTCACCGAATATAGAAATAATCTCACTTGACATTCCCTGCTCATTTAAAGTCTCCTATGGTGCAGCTGAATCTGCATGTGGTTTACTTTCATGTCATGATATGTTGATGTCATGCTGCTTTGATGAATGCAGCTCAAAAAAGGTTTTGATGATCGCACAAGGGAAATTTGTTTAAAGTTTTATAAATACTAAACTGTGAGAGAATCACACTGTATTGATGGTATAGACATCTCCCTTTCTGCATGCAGGCATATAATGTATGTATTCATTCATTCACTTTCTTTTTTTGAACTGTTAGACACAATCTATTAACAAAAGGTATGCTACATTAAAGATATATTTTGAAATATATGACTATTTTGATAAAGATAAACTCTACAGCACAAAAACACTAGGGTTTGTGAATGTATTAACAATTTAATTTAAAGTGGCAGCAGCACAACGTTTAAAATGAATTTACAGCAAATAAAAATAAAAAACACCATGATTAATAAACATTAATGTACAGCAATGATTTTATCAAATATCTCAGTCCTAGAAAGATGATGCCACAGGACAAGTCAAATTGATGACTTGTTTTGTTGTTAAAATAAAATGAAATGTTTTAAGGGGGAAGACAAATTGATGACTTGTTTGTTGTTGTTGGTGTTGAAATTTATTTAAATAGAATAAAAAAATTAGATGGGTAAAAGAACATTAAAATGTTTAAATGGAAGTCAAATTGATGACTAAAATGGAATAAATTAAAAAATAATAATAATAATTAGATGGAAAAAACATTTTTAACAGAAATTGAAAAACAGGTAACAAAAATTAAATTAAATTAAATTAAATTGCCTTCGCAACTAACTGAAATAAAACAAATTTAAGTTAAAGAAATAAAATCACTAAAACCAAAAACTGAACAAAAATTTAATCTAAATATAAAAAAAACTAAATGAGAACATCACATAACAAACTAGAATGTAAACTAAATATAAATAAAAACTAAAAATATAAAAATAAAAGCTAACTAAAAATATTAATGAATACTATAATAGTATATAAATAATACTTAAGTAACTAAAGTAATTTTTAGCAAGTTTTAATGCTACAACTGAAAGAAGTTAGGAAGTTAGCTTAGCTAGGACAACGTACAGTAGTTTGTTTACACAATTTGCAAAAACACTACTAAAATGTTCATAGGTTACTAGCATTGCGTCTTTTTACTCAGTTACCTTTCCAACAGGTAATGAGTGTTTAACAAACATGGTCAATCCCTGCTGGAGTCTACTGTCTAATGAGCTCATCTCATTTCATGCTGTTCTTCCTCTCTGCGGCATCGCCCAATAGACACAGACATAATTATTGACAACCTGTCACATTAATGCAACTCAAGGTCAGACATTTTAAAACCTTGGAAACGTGCAGAGACAAAACTGTAGTTCAAAGTTTAAATCATTTTCAAGGACTTTTGGTGCAGACCCCAGCGTCTCCAGAGGATTTGGGATGATTTGAGAGATGTGATGACTCACGGCCAGTTACAGCACTATACTGCTAGAAAGGTACAATCACAACTAAATATTACAATGTGAAACCAAACATTAAAATTAGTTTTACCACTGCTACCTAGTCAACTTCAAGTAACTTGTTAATTTGCGTATTAGATAGGAGCTTTATACACCATTTCGTGGATCGTGGATCATGGCACTAGGAAAGCAGGGATCCAATGCTTGTCAGATATAACAGATGAATAATTCACCCTGTTCTGGCGTCGGCACCAGACACACTCAGTCTTTGCTCTTCAGATTGTGACATGTGTCTCTGAGGAGGGTGAGGATTGTGATATGAGCGCGGGGGAGAGCGGTGCTGTATTTAGAAGCGGGACGATCAGAAGAGCCAAAGAACGTCACCTTGCCACTGAGCCTTTAAAGAATATGAATCAGTACAACCCATTGGTATTTAACTGCTGGAATGGTAGTGGACCTCTACTGTCTGTAGATGATAAAAATAGCACTTTGGCATTTTATGGGAATATATGCAATATATGGATTGTCTTATTATTTTTACTTGACAAAGCCACCCTAATGTTTTATTATTGTACACTCTTCGGCACCTTCATCCCGTTCGGCCTGTTTCTAAATGAGCAGACATTTTTGTCACAAAAATTAACTAACACTAATAAAAACAATGTTGCATTCATTGAAATAATCAGCAATAATAATTATATATATATATATATATATATATATATATATATGTGTGTGTGTGTGTGTGTGTGTGTGTATATATATATATATATATATATATATATATATATATATATATATATGAATATTTCAGATGCTGAAATTTTCATCTAAAATTAGGATTTTTATCAAGCTCCTAGGTTGAGTCATTTTATTTTAATGGCAATGTGCAGGTCCTTTTCCAGGCTATTAAAGTGAAATAACTGAACATAAATATAGGAGCCTGAAAAAAATCCTAATTTTTGATGAAAATTTCAGATGGCATTTAGAGGCTTTTGCATCTGAACTCTTCATATATAAATAAATGAATATTCTCTTGCATTTACAAAAAGCATTTTGAATAAATTACAAGTTCATTTCACTCATTTCAGTGTACCAGTGAGCACAATTTAAAGTGTTACAGTCCTACCTCTCTGATTTCTCTTCTGACAAAAAAATTTGCCAAAATGCCAAAGCCTGCAACCAAACATTAGAAATTTGACTATAAACTCAAACATTTCTGATCCATTTCTTCCTCAAATCAAATAATCTGATGCTAAGTAGTAGTAGTTCTTTACCCTTGATGCATGATAAAAAAAAATAACTTTTTTTCTGCTAAGAATATGTAAGACAAAGTTTATTCCCCTTTGCCAAAGCAAATGCAAAGTTTTTCTTTCTTTCTTACATTTATATTCACCAGCTGTTCAATTTTACATTCATCTCAGAACTGCCTGTTTGTTTATTCATTTTCCTGAACCATATTTTAACATCTGCAAATGCATCTAGACATAACTCAGAAAGACAAGCCAAATTGCATCTCATTCAGCCTGCTCTTATGTCTTTTATTTCTGCTGAGGGAGAGAGTGCAGGTAAACAAAAGCGTTCTGTTGAAGTGGAGTTGTGTGGAGTGGCTCTTCTCCGGCTCGCTGTGAGGCCTGGCCCCGTCACCACAAGCTTCAGTGACCCCAATTAATTTCGGACTGATCCCAGACGTCAGCGCAGCTCACCCAGCCAGGTTTTTCCAGCACAGCCTATACCCACTGCCCACGCACTGTCAACAAACCTGAGCTGCCATTTAGGCTGAGCTGGGATCAGCTTCCCTTACTCACAGTCTTGACATTTTCTCACATACAGTATGTGCGTCACAGAGTGGGTTTCAGCTCCGAATGAAAGGAAAACCTCCGACAGCACCCCTCTAATTTCAGCTAGAAGGAAAGACAGACTAGTTTCTATATGTTTTAGGTGAGTTCTTCAATCTCATGCAGTTATATGGGATTTTTGGATCTAGAAGCGTGGACTCTATGATTGTTGTTCTAATATCTATTTTTTAGGCCTGGTATATTAATATACAGCAACACCCCCAAAAAATGTTTATGCCTATTAGTTTAATATACTTTTTATTTAATTAAAACAATAAATACATTTAAATTGAATTATAATAATAAATGATGCTGTGAATTACCATTATAAAAATCTATTTTAAATCATTGTCCAAACTGCTTGTCCAATGTATGGTTAAAGGGATATAAAGGTTAATATGCAATACATTTTTAAAAAATTGTCTATTTAATAAAAAACAAACAAATTAACAAAATAAAAATACAATTTATAATAATATAAATATAATATTTTAAATTATGCTGTTTATTACCATTATATACAAGTTTATATAATTATCTAACCCACTTGTCTAATGTATGCACTGTTAAAAATTTATTGTAATTTTACAGGAAATTCCTGGCAACTAATTGCCGTGAATTTACAGCAAGTAATATACAGGTAATATATTGTTTTTTTAATACAATAGAGTCCTGTATTTTTACAGCAGTGCTACTGTGATTAAAGTAGCATTATTACAGTAAAATGCTGTAATTTATTTAAATTTACTGTATATTTACTGCAACTCAGTTGCCAGGAATTTCCTGTAATTTTACAGGAGACAATTACAATATTGTAATTTCTAAATATAATAAAATACTGCAATTTTCCATCTTCCAAAATTAAAACCAAAACAATGGCAACTTTTTATTATTTTTTATTATTAACACACTATGCAACATCACATATTACAAATGTATTTTATCTTTTTTTTTCATACAAACAAAATTACAGTTTCACTGAAGAATCTAGCTCACTTCCAGACAGTCTATCATCAGGGGGAACATGGTAATAAATAACAAAAGGTCCCAACCAGTCTTGAACTGGGGAAGCTGTGGGGTGTGGGTGGGCATCAATACTAGCCCATCAACTCAAAACCCAGGAGTCTTCTTAATAGGGTGCAGACAGGTGCGTTGATCCTCCGTCTCTTCTCTGCTTTGCTGACATCTTGGAATTGATTCCACAAAAAGCTCTGAAAACAGAGAGAGTAAAAACAAGTTTTCATATCAGGTAATGATAAATACTGTGTAAAAAAAAACAACATAAAAAGTAAACTTGCTTGTAGAAAAAAAATGACGTTGATGTATTTATTTAACATCAACACATTTAACAACATAACATTTAGAATTACATTGGCTTTTACATTGTTTTTCTTAAATATATAATGTCACTGTATGCACTGTAAATTGAATGTCGCTTTGGACAAAAGTGTCTGCAAAATGGGTCATATGACGTTGCTAAAAAGAACATTATTTTGTGTATTTGGTGTAATGAAATGTTTAAGCGGTTTAAGGTTAAAAAAACACATTATTGTTTCTCCTCTACAGGTACTCCTCTCCTCGCCTTCTGAAACGTGTTGATTTTTACAAAGTTCATCGTTCTGAAAAGCAAAGTGTGCTCTGATTGACCAGCTATCCAATCTATCTATCATGTGACTGAAATGTTATGCCACTTAACATACTGTGCCCTGTCCGGCCGAAGCAACGAGACAAACATTTAATTATAATGTTTATTTCATTATAATGTCAAACCCATTATAAATGTGATATAAACATGATTTCTAGTCGTGTTCTCTTTTGGAAGGCCAAACAAAGTAGTTTCCCTTTTTAAAGAAACAGCGTTTAAGAGTGACGCTTCAATTTAAACGAACGAACAAACACATGAGAGCAATTTCAAAAGCTTAAGGAGCTGTCTGTTCTGCTCTCTTTAGCTCTCGATCGACCTGGATGTTTTAGGCAATATTAAAATCCTGGCGGGGACGTGTCCCGTATGAACGGCGCATATGGCCACCCTATACAGATCTTCTTCATTCACCAAGAGCTTGTAACACTCCAAAGAGAAAGGAAAAAGTAAAATCACATCTAATGACTTTAACCCCCAAAATTGACTTAATGAAAATTGTAATGTTAAACTGCTGTCTGTCAGACTTCTCTGTGTTTACATAAATGTCTTGCAGGGCAATACCAACTCTATGTTAGACACTTAATAGCAATAGCTTTGTCTCCATCCAGCTTTTTAATGCACATTTTAACATTTTGAAAACAAACAAAAAAATCCTGAATGGAAACGGTTCAAATTCACAAAATATTCTAATGTGAATAAAACTTTTTATGTGGATTGACTTGCTAATAAATGCAACATAAATGCACATTTGTTGCAACTCTATCGGCTGTTTTAAGTTGCCCCTTAAGTTTTGATCCCACAGCGTTTCATGACTACTCTCCTGTCCATTTCTAATTTACATAACAGAGCTGATGGAAATGCTCTCCAGTTATAGGGTTTCTTTGCCAAATTTCTACGAATGCACTTAAAAGGTGCAAAGGAATTGGATGGAAACCTGTCTTTTGACATCAATGCATAGAGTATATCGTAGAGTCTATTTTCTTTATAAGTGTGCAAACAGTTTAAACATACCTTTAGTGTTTGAGGCCTCTTTAGGATACTGTTAGTTAAACATGTAGACAGTGAAGGTCGCTGCACTCCATTCAGAAGGTTGTTGTGGGGCCCCATCACAGTTGTCCCTTCCAAAGACATCATCCATTTGTCTGCACTTAGTGCCTCTCCTGAAATGCATACACAATATGATAACTAAAAGAGCACTAGAACCCTTCACTACACACGCATGAGTGGCAGTATTGGCAGGATGGGCAAAAGTACCAATTTTATCAGGTGGGAGAATAAGTTATGGTATGGTTTTTCCTAATTTAGACTAGGCATTTTAAGGATGCAATAGGATTATGTTGAATTACAGCCTTTCCTTTCTTCTTTGACATATAACCATATGACAATTATTAACAGGGCTTAAAGCAAGCAAACGTATGTTCCATCTAGCAGCCAGTGTGCAGCTGATCCTGCGGACGGTCTACAGCTGTTCCTGCTCAGTCTTTTCCTTCTGCCTTGACCGTTCATGATCGTGGTACATTTATGACGCGTTTCCACCGACCCCCCCTCATTTCAATAAGACAAAATATGATATCAAACACCACTGCCTCCTTTCGTTCTCATTTTCATTCGTTAAACATATTAATAGCCGCAGAAATAAAGTTCAGGGAAATGTGTAACGTTAGGCCTTCATTATATAAAACAAAATATTATACCAAACAGTAGCCTATTGTCTCCTATTTTCATTTTAACATATTAAAAGATTAACTGAATAAAGACCAAAGATTACCTGTTCGGTTCACCCAAAACGAATTATATTTTATGCTTTACCACTAAAGAGACATCACAGCCAGCGGCAAATGTCAGATGTCTACCCGAGTTGAGAGTGCTCCCGACGGATTAATGATCCCTGAGCTCCCGCTGATCGCGTGGAGTTGACCGTCTCCGACATCAGCGAAACACATTTTTTAGTAGATGCAGTCTTTATAAATAAACCGCATATTTGAGTTTTAAACAACTACATTCTCGCCTGAAATAGTTAAAACACTATACCTTTCATGACACGATGACAGTAATATTTTAAAAATTATCAAAAGAAATGGTGGTTGAAACTACAATGCTGCATTGCCACTCCCGAAAGTTCAGTAACGTTACCTTTGAACAAGTACCTCGCGAGCAGGGACTTTCTGAGGGGCATTTTTTTTACCCAGAACTTTATTTAGATCATGGTAGCTGCGGTGGAAGCACACCGAGTTCCAGCTCAAAGTCCATAGTTTCTGGGTAAAGTTCTTGCGATGTAAATCTGGATCGAGTATGAAGACGCGATTTTAACTAACTTCACCCTATTCCACTGAATTATACCAAATGAAACAATCAGCACTCACTCAGATCACCAGTATTAATATATAAAGACTTATAAAACAAATTTTATGTTACATACCTGAGACATGTTCTTTCTTCCAAAAAGTACCGTCCGTTGGCCGCGTAATTTCAAAATTCAAACAGCAGCGATCCCACAATGCTATGCGGTTGCTGTAAAAAAATGCTTCTACAGTGTAGTTACAATAATTTTACAGGACTGTCCGTTAATTTCCCATAATGCACTTGCATTTACAACAAAAACATGAATACAGTGCGTTGTTGTAAAATTTATTGTAAAAATTACATCAATTGCTAACAGTGTGGTTAAGGGGATAAAATAAAATAAAAAATATTATAAATAATATAATATGATAAAACTTAATTATAATGTTAATTGTTACTATACTCCCCCAAAAACTATAAAACTATACAAAACAAAAAAATTAGAAATGCTAAATATTTTTTTAAATAAACAAATAATAATAATTAGAAAATTATAACATTAAATTGAGCCATCAGATACCATTCTAAATATATTTTAGAAAATTTCCCATCCATTCATTTTACAATTCGCTTGTCCTACTGTGGTTGAGGGGACATAATAAAAAAAGTATTTATAAAACATTTAATATTGTGCATAAATGAAAGAGATACTTCCACAGTTAATGCACTTATAATGACAGATGAGCAGGAATGTTTAAAAAACGTTTAAAAACAAACTGTTAAAAAATATATATTTCATCCATATTACCTGCTCTCTTTGCCCAAGCGACACGTCTAATGGTTGGTCGTCGTTGACCTCTCTCTTTGGACGCACAAATGCAGGAGGAATGAGCTGATGTGCCTTCTTTAAATCCTCAGGCTCCACCCCCTTCCCATCGCGGAGCCGCCCCCAAGCCTCCTGATTGGCCTTATGCTCCTCTCTGGCTGGAGCCGAGGCCTGCTGATTTGGTAATGACCCTGGTTTGCTGTCCTTGTCTTTCTGTTCAGTCTGCTCCTTGCTTGCCTGGTGGGATCCATCAGCAGACCCATCCCCATTCTCGGCTATGACCTCTTCATTCGGGGCCCCAGCTGCTGGAGCCGCCCGGTCCTTCAGACCGTCTTTAAATGCGGACACCACCACGCTGCACTTCTGTACCTTCTCCACCTGCTGCTTCTTGGACATTAGCACACCCATGGCTGCAAAACAGTAGTAACACAACAAAAGCTATTTTTACCATAAGACATTATTGATTTATATCAGGCTATGCAATCAACAGCGCTGCTGTTTTCAGCAGGTTAAGTTTCAAATCCTACATAATATTAATATAGCAAAGAGAGACAGTTCTCATGCTTATGCGTTGGTGTTAGCACCCTGTTGCATAACAAATATTAAGGTTGAAAACAAGACATGTTCTATCGACTTTGTCTCTAAATCATTGCTCTGGCAAAATACGCCCACATGCTGGATCAAGCAGATTTTGTGAACCACGGCAAATGTGCTGCAAACCACCTCGCTAGCGTTTTCTTCACACAGATCTCTGATATGATTGATCACTGGCAGGCTTGGTGTGTCTCGTATTGGTCTGCTGCCATCAATCTTAACTAATGGCAACATGTGGTGACTTGTGATTGCAGTGTGAACAGACAGCAAAACCAATGCAGAGCTGTTCGATCGCAAGATTGTGTGAGTCATGATCAGTGGTGTTTGTTGTTCAGAACTTAAATTCAAATTTAATTCCTGAACTGTTTTTGAATTTTTAAATAAATGTATACATTTATTATAATGAGAAATAGTTCTTGAGCAGCAAGTCAACATATTAGAGAATGATTTCTGAAGAATCATGTGACACTGAAGACGATCTTCACATAAACCCTTCAGTGCCCTTTCATCAAGTAGGAAATATACAGAAATGTAATAAAGTTATCAAGCACTAAATTCTAAATTAAATATAGAAGAATACATCAGCTACAAAAGTTATTGATTTCCTCTTTCTTTCTTTAACACACATCACAGCAGCTGCTTAGTTATTTGGCTGCTATTACTTTAAGAGCTGCCACTGCTGAATATGATGTGGATCTGAAACGCATGCATACATAGTTTCATTCACTCTTTAATATGAAATGATACAGGCTGCAGCGTGCACCATATTTGCACACATATTTGTGTGTGCAATTGCAGAGCATACGCTATGAGCACATTATAATAAGATCTTCATGTGCAAGGGCAAGTCACCGTTGATCTTCCTGAGTCAAGTCAAGTCACCGTTGATCTTCCTGAACGAAGTCAAGCCACCGTTGATCTTCCTGAACCCAGTAAAATCACCCCGGATCTACCAGAGCCTCTTCACATCTCTGCTGAACTTCCAGAGCCTCGTGACGTCTCTGCTGAACTTCCTGAGCGCTCGTCCTATCCTGTCATGGCCGTGGAGACCATCTACCATCTCATCAGGGCCACAGAGGCCACCTGTAACCTGTTCATGTTCTCTATTTAAGGCTTACCTAACCAGACTTGCTCTCCTGTGCCATCTATCCCACTGTGGCGGGCTTCTGTCTCGTCTGCTCGGATGTGGTGGTCCTGTGCACCGACCTGGTGGGCATCTGTTTCATCTGCTCGGATGTGGTGGTCCTGTGCACCGACCTGGTGGGCTTCTGTCTCAACCACATGGAGGTGGTGGTCCTCTGCGCCGCCCCGGTGGGCATCTGTTTCATCTGCTCGGATGTGGTGGTCCTGTGCACCGACCTGGTGGGCTTCTGTCTCAACCACATGGAGGTGGTGGTCCTCTGCGCCGCCCCGGTGGGCATCTGTTTCATCTGCTCGGCTGTGGTGGTCCTCTGCGCCACCCTGGTGGGCCTCTGTCTCGACTGCAAGGCGGTGGTGGTTCTCTGCACCGCCCTGGTGGGCGTCAGTCCCATCTGCTTGGCTGTGGTGGGCTTCAGTTCCACCTGCCCTGTCGGCTCTGCCCTGGGCCCCTGAACTTTCCGTTTCCTCCTGGCCTCTTTGTGTTGTTTTTGTTGTTGTTGTTTTTGTCGTTATGGTTTTGTTTTCTGTTTTTTTTTTCACCTCCGGCCTCTGTTTCCCTCTATGGACCTGGCTCTCCATCCCTCCACCTGGTCCTCCGCTGGTCCACCTCCCTCCTGGACACTGTGTTCTTTGGTTTGTTCTTGTGTTCGGTGGAGCATCTGGTAACTCCTCCTTAGAGGGGGGGGGGGGGGGTAATGTCACAGTGTCTGGTCTGTGTTTCCCTGGGTGTCCACTAGTGGTCTCACTTCCCCATAGTCACCCCACTGCAGGCACTACATTTCCCACAAAGCCTTTGTCCCCTTCATCACTGTTAATTGCACACCTGTTAATTGCACTCAGCTGTCTCCACTTTCATCATTTTCACCTTTCTATATAAACCGGTCTGTTTCTATCTTTATCATGGAGGCCTTGTTTCATTTCACCCTGCTTCTCGTGTTCCCTAGTTGCTTCTCGTGTTTCCTTGTGTTTTTCATGTTTCTTGTTTTTTGGACTGCTTTCATAGTTTTTGACCTCCTGCCTGTTTTGGATTTGATTTTGTATTTCCCATTCTGATCAAAAAAACATGAACTGAACAAGCACTAAAAATGAATTTCAAACATTTAGCTTGGTGCATTCCATTCTTGTGTTGAGCATAAACTGTGATTTAGCTTGCCCAGACATCAGATCATCTTGAATGGTTGCTCCATCTTTTCAGTCTTTAATCAGGGTAATGGTGTGAAACTGCTTCAGTTGGCATTCTCTCGCCTTCTAAACGCAAAGCACAGCATGCTTCTGAATTTCAATGGATACTGAAATCCTTCTCCCATTTATTCTTAACTATCAACCCGAGCTCTGACCCTTTCTTCTTTCTCTGCACCCACCTAAAAGAGCCACACTGTAACATCGCTTTTGTCCCTATAGGCAGAGTCTGAGAATGAACTTTAATAATGAGGGAAATCAAGGAGGTGGTGCTGAGCCTCATGTCATCAAAGGCCTGGGAGTGACACAGAGATTTTTGCAGTAATTACCCCTGGCTGTATGATGTATTTTACCCTGTAACAGCTCAGCGTGTTCTGATAGATGTCACGTCAGCTGGCTGAGGGAGGTGTGGTTTAATGTCTTGTCACCAAATTAATTAATGCGTATCTTTTAGCCACAATCTCGAAGCCGACAACAAACTGCATATATTACTGTCTCAGAATAGCATTTTATCTCTCTTAAGTCAGTAAAAGGATATTGCAATCTATCTGGGAAAGCTACTTTCAAAGTGTAGCTTGTTAAACAAATGATACTTTTTAAGCAGCTAAATTACAGCCAGGCAAACGTTAAGAAAACCATGAGGATTCCAATTAGGGTGACAGAATAAAACAACATTTAAGAATATTTATTTTCATCAGATACCGCCAGTAAAACTAACATTGATTTAGCTGGAATTTGTTTGATATTACAAAACTGTTACAGGTACAAATAGTTTGATTACACTGCATGAAGCCTGGTCCACTTTGGCAGCTTATGCAACAAAACTGACCACAGGTTATTATTGGTGAAGCTCACGGGTGAATCTGAAATCATGCATTCCTCCATTGAACAGCTCATTGCATCAGCCTGGGAAAGTGTGAACGCAATTTTGTTTCCCGGCAGATCTGTACACCTATTGGGCGGAAATTGCATAGAAGCCAGACAACGAGTTCACAGAACTGGTGATTTCAGCCAGCAATATGCATCAGACCATGCATGAACAGACCGATGCTAGAACTAAAACTGTGACACAGACGTAAAACTGTGACTATACAGTGACGGATGAAGAGTCCTTGGAGACGAAAGGCAGAGGAAGAGCGAGAGGTCATCGCAGCTCGCCTCGAGGAGGATAAAAGATGAGAATCTCTCCCCCTGTAATAACGTCTGAGTCAATCCCTTTGTGCAAAGTCTGCAAACCTTATGAAAATGACTTCTGGCTAGAAATCCCACTGCATCCCAACTCTCAGCACAGATTATAACCCGCTCATTCCAGTGACAGCTGATGCTTTCAGACGCAGGGGAAGCAATTACTGCCGAACAGTGAAATTACTCAATGAAAATAATTGACAAGACTGAGAACTACACTTTTTATCTATTTTTCTTTTTAATCTTTTTCATTTATTTTTCATTTTTATGTTCATTAATTATTTTAAAATGTATTTTTAAATGTTTTTGCTCTCTCTTTATGATGTCAATGTAAAACGCTTCCATTTACTATTGTGTATGCTACAAATATAAAGTAGCCTATAGCCATGGTAAAAGAAAAATATAGTGAGTGTTAAATGTATGTATTACAGCAGACAGAAACCCATCAGATTACAAATTGTTCAATAAACAATAAGATATGGACTATTTTCTTTTCTCAAAGGGATAATTTACCAAAAAATGAAGCTCACAGTATGGCTACGTCATCTGCTAGAATGCTATTCTCTCATGAACATGCATACGACAGTCAGTGGCACCCATGTGGAGGACTTTTTATGAAGAATGGATGCACTTTTTTGGGTTTCAAAATCTCAACCAACATCAGCTGCCATTTTAAAGCTTGGAAGAGCCAGGAAGGACCTTTTTTAATATTACTACAGTTGTATTCATCTGAAAAAAGAAAGTCATATACACCTAGGATGGCTTGAGGGGGAGTAAATCATGAGGCAATTTTCATTTTTGGAAGAACTATCGCTTTAAATCTCTGCAAGGAAGCCTCTGGAAATAGAAAGAACAGCATTTGTATTCCGAGCCACACTTGTGAATTCCAAATGAAAGATTTGCTAATGTTCAATTTTGTGGTAAGTTGGACACAAGGGCTGTAACCACTTAGTCAGAATTGAGGAGGACTAAATGGCACATTGGTCGATCACTCATTTGAATATGGAGATGGAGGTCTGTGGTGATTGACACCTGAGGAAGTGCTTTTACAGTAACAGATGGGCTTCTCAAGGTATGTGAATCACCGGATGGATTTTATTAAACTGATGTAAATGTTGTCCTATATCCACTAGCAAAGATTTGAAATGTATCTCCAGAATATCAAGATGATGCAACAATGAAAACAACGCATTACAATAGTTGATGTTGGTTGAGTAAAAAGTCTCAAGGAAAACATTAAATAAATTATCTTTTACTAAAACCCCTACCAAAGCAAATACAATATTCCCTGACCTGAATTTATACACAAGGCTGACTATTTTTATTGCTCAGTGGAAAATCGAGGGCCCTGTGATTGTTTAGATTTGGAGGTTTGCTATAAAGTGTGCACCAAGTCAGCAATCTCACAGAAATAAAATTAAATTCAAATGATGCAGTGTATTCTGGGCAACGGCTGTGTCACCGACACAGCTCACTAACAGGCCAGCGATACTTCCCTGAAAAATTTAGACGACTCTCCTGAAAAAGAAATGAAGTTGAGGGCTGAGGGGAGACATACATGAAAACTCACATATGTACATGGCTCTACTGTCTCTGACTCTCTATAGGTGGCTTTTGACACTGACACAGACAGCAGAAATTTGTGTCACTTAATAGTTTGTTTCCATATATAGGTGAGTTTAGCTATATATGGAAACATTTCTTACAAATATATAGTGTTTTCATATTTTTATTCACAGAAGAGAAATGCGTTAGTTTTACTTTTTATATAGATGGATGGAAGGACAGACAGACAGACAGATCCTTTAGGATAATTAAATCACATTCATTCTGAGAAGCTCTGGTTATTATCTGTGCTTGTTTTTAATATAATGTTGACATATATGTAAACTGTGTAAAACTGTCTCATAAAGTGGGGCTGTGAATTGGAGTTTATAGACAATTTATGTGAGGACACCGGGGAGACCGTGGCGTCTAATTATCATTCTGTGTGAGGCATCTGTCTGCACAGATGTTCAGCAGAATATTCTTCAGTGCATTGACTTCATATAAAGGTAACCATTGCTTCTTCTATGTGTTCAGTTAATTCTATCTATCGTTATATCCTTATATCATTCTATCTATCATTCTGTCTATTGTTCTATCATTCTGTCTATCGTTCTATCTATCCCTGCATAGACATTGTGTGGTATCTTTTTCAAATATACCAAATATGACTGATCAAAAAAAAGACTAAATTAACAATAAAAAGCAAGATTAATAGCTACTATATATCCTTTTAATGGTGACCTGTAAGATAAATATTTAGTCCAAATGGAGGCGAGAGAAATGGAGATGCTGATTTGTGAGCAAATGATTCCTTTGAGTCGGTTCTTTTATCATTTGGATCAGAAAGGCAGAATAATTCATGAATTCATAAATATATTTAGAAGATGCTCACAAAACTGAAAATCCTGTGCCTTCTTGAAAACATCTCCTTTGCGGAAGAAAGACATTCATGCTGCAACACAAAGGTGACTAAATGAACACAGAAAGTTATTTTTTTTTGGGGGGGGTGAACTGTCCCTTTAAATTATGAGTAACTTGTAGTGTGGTGAGCTGCGATTTCAACCATCGAGACGTTTCAAAAGCTACACTTGTTTCCTACAACAAAACTTCTGAATGCTAATGTTTCAGATGCATTTCACCTACACGTTCACCAATCTTTGTTTTTTCCTCTGATATTATTGTAATACCATGTTTCACAAATCGCCTTCGCACTGTCAAGCTGTCGCTGACTTGAATCCCAACAAACCCTGCCTTTCATGCACTGCTCCTGTGGGGAACCGTCCTGTGAATAGGACAGCGACAAAGCATTCTTTTTTTCCTTGGGAAATGCTTCCCATTGACGTGAATATCCCATCCCCAAAAGCCTGGAACTAATCACACTAACGAGTTCACTAAGGCCACCTTCTGCCAGTGATTGGAATCACAAACACCCACCGAGAAAAAAAGAAAAAAGCTGCCAAACTTCAAAGAAAAATCGCCAACGCTCTCTAATGAGCAACAAAGTGATTAAACACATAATCTGTGCAATGTGGGCTCGTGCGCTTTGGGAACATTGAATTTTGAATTTTGGGAATATATTAATGCATATATGTCATTGCATCTCATAATGCCTGACTTGAACACTCAGTGGCCCAAAAACAAAGTGCGCTGGCCAAACTATTCCCAGATTCCTCTCGCATGCTAGCCTATGGGCTCAGAGGCGTCGCAATTTAGAGGAATTTGAATGTAAATGCCTCTAGAGAGAGGAGCCCCCATGTTGGCATTCAGTTCCTGTCAGGCACTGAGTCTGTGCCAGGCAATCTTCTGAGAGGAGGTGACAATGAGCGCTGTGAGAGAGACGAGGGAACCTGGAGTGTCTGCTGGGTTCCAGAGCTGACACTCATGGTGCATTGTGGGTAAGAGGGCAGACAGGAGAGAACCGAGCACCAAAAGGTGGAGGAGGGTAGGAAGAAGAAGTAGGACAGGGCTAATAGTGGGGGTACATGTCAAATAGATCAACTGAAGCAATACTTATATTGAACAATAATGAATAGCAAGCATGTAACGGTATTACAAAGGCCAAAATAATAGAATGTGATGAATTGTTAAATAACAGCAAAGGTGTCATAAACATGCAAGGTGTGTTGGTGGTATGGAAAAAGTCCAGAAAATGAAATACAGAACGTGAAGATTCAGACACTCCTGTTAACCTATATGATTAGATTAGATCAGCTTTATTTTCATTATGTTAACGGAAACTAACAAATCATATTTTTCTGGGTTAAATCCAGTAGAAATAGATTGTTAGGGAAATTAATAATAATAATGATAGGAAATGTATTATTGTTGCTGTTTCTGTTGATAGTTTAGTAAAAGTAGTACTAGTATAATGTCATTTATTGCTATTATTATTAATAATTATTTTGCAGGTAGTAATATTTATATTGCTCCTTAAATCTGAAATAATTTTACTTGCAATATTTATAAAACAATGTTACATTTGGCAATGTAAAATATTTAAAATCAGATTATTAATTATTAATAATAACAATGATGATTGTTGTTGTTGTTATTGTTGATGATGCAATTATTACTATTCATAATTATGCAATATGTCAAATTCTACAGCTACATAATTTTCCCCAAATGTGCGACTTTTCTGACTTCCACTCCTCAATGACTACATAACACCCTGCTCGCTCCTGCTGTGACGTCAGAAGTGATGCACAAGGGTCTCACAAAGAGACTGCAATTGAGCCAGAAAAACTTACCTCTGCAGTGCTGCTTACAGGAGCGTGTACACTTCGCCACGCACAAGTTGTCGTATGAAGCACTTGACTGCACATCCGACATTAGAAATACGTCACATGCAACATTCGGTGTCAGTGTAACAAAAGTTATAGCGTAAAGTATGGCAGCTGGCTATCAAACCCCAGCCTCATATCATTTCACAGTGGGAAATGATGCAATATAATGCATTGCTCATCCACACCCGTCAAAACAGCACTGACCTAGATCGGGTGTTACAGACGGGGTATTTTTCTACACCCACATAAAACTGATGCATGAATGATCCGTCTCTTGAAATTTACGTCCATGCAAGCTGCGTGTGTTTATGACCAGCAATTTGAATGCATGCTCTATGTTGCATTCAATGCACGTCCTGCAAGCTTTACTAAATCTGGACTGTAAAAATCGCAACTCTCTTGTTAGTACCTACAGTTAGAAAAGAACTAAGACTAACCTGGAGGAGATGGGATGGTGCTCCGGTACTTGGGACTCGATTTCTTCTGCTCCTCTCTCTCACGCGCTGCCAGCAGTCATTTCAAGGTTTGCTTTCGTCAGTGAAGGCTATGCGTGTGTAATCGCGGCGGTCAGTGTAAAGTGTGTAACACTGTCAAACAAATATTCCGCAGCCGAGCAAACAGCGTCGTTGCGAGGCACGAGCTGAGGGCGCGGAGGCTGGACAGCTCCGGTGCTGAATTCTGGAGTCTAACTTTGCTCTGGAGACCGTACAGCTCGCGTAAATAAACACAACCCTGGTGAAAGTTGTGTCTGCTTCTGCTGACTAGCGCACTAGATTCGCGAGGGTCCAGTGTTCTTCAAGCCTCTTCGTGGAACTTGTATTCAGCCTGCGAAAGGAGACGTTTCATTGGTCTGTTCAAATGACGTTGGCACTGGGAAATGAGATGACCCAATACACGGAATATGGATGCAAAACTGCTTTAATGAACATACATCTTCATTTGTTGATTTTGGGGGGTTGTAATCATTGCATTACAATATTTTTTACTATCAGTTAAGAATATCTACAACTACAATTTTTTTTTTTTTTTTTTTTTTTTTTTTTGAAAAAACACAATTCTTGAATCAAAATAAAAGAGTAAGAGCCAATACAAACAAAAATAATAAAATATTGTTTTGGCAATAGATATTGCAAATAATGAGTTACATAAAATATAAAACAAAACTGCCCCAATTGACGATTTTTGCCTCCAACTCCCAAAATCTACACATCAAAAAAAGTGCTTTTCTTACTTAGATTTTTTTTTTTTTTGTCTTGTTTCCATCCAAAATATCTAAAAATACTTAAATCAAAGTTAAAAAAAAAATCAAAATTAAGTGACGTTTTGCTTAGAACAAGCAAAATAATAGTATTTTGCTTACCTCATTGGCAGACTGTTTTGCTTGTTTCTGACTTGTTTTTTTTCTGAAAACGACAATAATTTTTACGACAAAGCATTTTTAGATATTTTGGCTGGAAACAAGACAAATTCTAACTAAGAAAAGCATTTTTTCCAGTGTAGATTCAATTTAATGAGCAATTTTACCAGAGTGCTCAAAATTTCTCAAGTGACCAATCAAAATCAAGTATTCAGAGAGCTGAAACTTAATACAAGTCCATAATATTATGAACTATAGGCTAATTAACATATGTTTTACAAAATACTGACAAACCTATCTTTCTGATCTTCAAAGTTTGTGGCCAGTGGGGGAAAGTTAATGTCAAGGTTTATAGTAAAAATGAACAAGGTTTTAGATATGTATTTTAGATATAAAGCATGTATAAGGGACGTGATCATTTAAGCACTGTAACTGGTAACATATATGTTTATTTTTCATATTTATATTTCACCATGTAGAGTTTAGCCTAAACAGTCCTGCAGCGTGACAGCATGGTTAGAAGGGGCTCATCTTCAAACCTTAACTGTAATTCCTGTCTAAATAATATGAGGTCTTACAATCTGTGTGTAATAATAATAATTGCAAAAAAAAAAAAAAAAACAATAATCATCAATGTGCAAAATTATGTTGATGCTCTACCAAATAAGCCTTGAATAATGAAATGACCCATCAGACACCCCTAATTTCTCACATTTTGTTCTTGTTTGTACAGGTAATAATTACGACCACCTAAATTTCATGGGATTCTTTCTGAACAATACATTTTTCCATACAACTTCAGCAAGATCTCAAATACCCTTGGACGTTCAATCCTGCATGGGCAGTTATGTTCAACACTTCCCAGTATGAGGTCCCAGTGCATGCTGGGTCAAATGGAAACACATACATAATTTATGCTGAGGTAAATGCACATTGAACAATGGATACCCTAGGGACCACTACACCTTACTGTCAAAAAGGAAAGAAAGAGAAGATTGTGTGCTTATAAATTAGACCCCTGCAGCAAGCCCAAACTCATGTTCAAATTAATATTACTGTTATTGATATTACAGACAAAATGGAAAGGCCATTGAGGCTTTGTTTCGGGACTTTTAGCTGATAATTAAAAGGCCTCTGGGGTTGCTTTTTCTCACTTTTGAAAAAAACAATAAACCATAGTCAGGGTAATGCCATATTTAATTTTTGACAAGAATGAAAATGAGTCTGTGAGGGACTAAAATACAGTGCATTCAACAGATTGTACTGTTGTTAAACAACATACTGATTGTTCAGCTGATGAAACATATTTCCAAAAAAAAAAAAAAAAAAACTTTCAGTAGACAAAAACTAAAAGCTAAAAGCATCTATGATAGCTACACCAATATTTTCAGCTTATACATTTTAGTGGAAAGTGTTTTTTTTTGTTGTTGTTGTTTTTTGTCATTCTGTGTCTAAGTTTGATTAGTTTTGTCTTTGTATTTGCGTCATTTTAGAATATGACACGGTCAATAGATGGTTATGTTTTTGTGTTTTCTTGTGGCAAAAGCTACATCATTGTCAAGTTCATACTGGGTGAAAATATGTCATAAACACTTCAAGGACAGCCAAACTTCACTCTTTCAACAAGCGCATCTCGAACCCTTTAATATAGACAAATGTTCCTGACAAGAGCACGGGCACAGTGGAGCCAGACTCTGTGCTTTCACGTCGAATCGCAGGGAAGACGGCCATTGCACTAGCTCCATCACCATTAGCAGCCCATCCACAGCATGATCTATCGGCCATTAGTGTTCATTTGGCTGGACTCTGGGGAGGAGCTCGCCATCAGCCTCTCTGCTAACAATCAGATTGCTTGTTTGGTTGCATTGTATTCATCCTATTTTTATTCTTTTAAGGTGTCAGCACAGCAATCCGCCTTGCATTCATTTTCCTCCAACAAAATGTTGCTGTAAGCATTTTAGTCTGCAACCACAAAGAAAACAGGCAAAACTGTAACGAAAAATGAATGAATTTAGATCTGGCACACTGTGAGGCACTGAAAGAAATGAAGAAAAAACATCTGATGCCAAGTTTGTTGCCTAGCAACTATTTCTTTCTCTCTCTTTCTGCCCGGTTTAGTTGCCCGGTTTAGTTCTGTCCCATTTGTGAAAATAAAATAGACAAAAATAAAAGTTTCACATAGAACTTCCCCTTTTATAAAACGTATGCTATGTTTGCTGGAAAATCTCATTTTAGATAAACCTCAGTTAACTGGTTTCCAGCTGGTTGACCAGCCCCCATGTTTCCAAAACCAGCCTGACCAACCTACATAGTTATAAAAAGCTGGTAGCTGGTTAGAGAGCAGCTAGAAACCAGCTACCATCAAAATTTAATGCCCCATGTTAATATTCAGCTCACTGCATCCTCAGTGTTTGGCTTCTTCTACCAATAAAAGTCCAATTAAAAAATGCTCCAAATGTCATTTGTTTTCTAGCACTTTATACAGTACTTAACATGCTGTGCAGATTCCCTGCATTTTCAGAAACAGGATATGCCTCCCTATTGCACATAATCGAATGGCAACGTAATTGTATCACAGCAGTAATGCTGAAATTTGATAGAGACAATGTAATATCTCCTCCCTTTCCTCTTCATCCTGATTCTTGCCACAGCAGTCCAGCAGTATAAAAACTCCTGTGTGCTTTGGCCAGGCCACAAATTTTATACATAGCCAGAGGTAAGTTGTTTTGCTTACATCATCAGAGACATTAAGACAATAATCAGATGACTATTAGATAATGACTTTGCTCTTGTTATTATCAGCAGCAGATATGTTCACTAGACAGGGCAAGAGACCATTTGTTTTAATAAGCACAGATATAGGAGACAGATATGTGACAATAATAAATATGACTTCGCTGTCTTAGAAAACTTTTAGCCCAGTCTGCAACAAACATTTTCGGTCGCTAATATTATGCCAACACATTATACTATCATGTTTCTCAAGGATGTTTTCCAACAGTTAATTCAAAGACCGTCTTGGGAACGAAAAACCAAAGTTGTTCAGTGAGTGGGCGTTTGTCAGTGACTCATTCCAGAGATAACAACCAGAAAACCTTTAACATTTATTTATTTATTTAGATATGCTGTTGACTTTGCGTTTATGCGCTGTTATGTGGCATATTATTTTCCTTAGAGTAATTGGGGGCAGATGGTTGCAACGGTTATGAGTCCAGTCTCTAATTATGACATTTCCATAAGTTTTATAATTATTTAGACAAGTTTACAAGACACTGATTCATGGAAGGGCTGGAAATGGCAACAGATATCAACATTTATCAATTTCCGTGAGCAGCTAGACTACCCTATGTGTGTTTCCCCCCCCCCCCCCCCCCCAGTTCAATCTGGCAAAGTGTTTTATTTGCACCTCTGGAGGTGGAAAGCTGTTTATGAACTCTCCGGCACTACTGCCTCCATCTGCCACTTCTCCATCATCTGCTATACATCAAACCCAATGGATCTGTCTACACTGATTTGATTAAAATGGTGACATAAGCTGGATTTGGGAATGCATGACCTTGACTGAATTTTATGCAGAGCTTAAATACAAGACAGTTTGTCAAGATGACCTGACATTCAGCCGGAGCGGAGCACAGATATCCATTAGAGGTGTTAGAAAGTGTCTCCGACCGCAGCTAGACTCAGCTCTATCTTTAATTAAATGTCTGTGAAGGCTTTACAGTCGTATAGTGCTAGAACATATAGCAGAATAGCTTTTTAAATCAGAAAATAAACATAAAACTTACAAACGGTAAGGTTAATAAAAATATGACTGTATATGCACTGTATACTGATTCCAAATTACATGACAAAAATTGTAGTTGGTATTGTAATCCATTACTTTACACATTTTAGGTAATATAATCAGACTACTTTTACATTTCTTTTAGATTACTTTTGACCTAACTTGTTTATCACATCAGTTTGAATAGGATAGACTTTTACCATATTAAGAATTTGTATTTAAGATAACCAATTCTCTTTTGTATCAGTAACCAATGAGCTCGCTGCCCAACACTCAAATATACGACTAGTGCTTGATGTAGCAGTTTGCAGCGTGCTTCAGAAACCCTCCACCTTCCCCAGCTCCACCTGTATAGATCTACTACGAGGTGATTCGTGTATGCTTTAGGGGAGTTATTTCATGTATATTATATTTGCAGCAGCAGTATTTCTTACATGCTCAAAACAGCATGCTGTGGATGTATTGGTAGTAGCAAGTCTCTTTACCTGCTCTGACACATCAGCATCAGCAGCAGCGTAGCAGGTCTATTCCACCAAGACCAAATACATTAACATTGTCATGTACATAACCATGCCAATCCATTCGACAGTTATCAAGACAGAAATATACATATGGGTCATGAACCTTTTGCAATATGGTTAACATATTAAAGTGAATATTAAAAAAAACAAAGACAGAGACTAAAGTAATTAAAGAATATACATAACAGGGTTAAATATAATTTAAAGCTGACAAAATAAACAATACATTTCACATTACCAAGCTACTCCAATGCATTTGCAAGGCTGTTTATAACAAAAATCAATAAAACCTAATATGGAAATATGATTGGCCAATTTCAGCACTATCTGCAAATTGATTCCAATCATTAGGGACAGCAAATTTGAAAACAGAGAAACCAGACAGTTTTTATTTAAAATGCATTCAGAAGGATGTGATTTGTTGAATGATGTGGATTTATATGTGGCAATATAGTGTGTGTGTGTGCGCGCGCTCTTGTTTTTGTGACATTTCAGGACACAACTCTGTGTAATGACATGGGTATGACACAGGTATTACAAGGAGAGGGTGACTTATGAGGACATAACCCATGTGCCCATTTTTCAAAACACTTATAAATCATACAGAATGAATTTTTTTGAGAAAGTAAAAATGCACAAAGTTTCCTGTGAGGGTTAGGGTTAGGTGTAGGGTTGGTGTAGGGCCATAGAATATACAGTTTGTACAGTATAAAAACCATTACGCCTATGGGATGGACACACTTTTCACAAAAACAAACGAGTATGTGTGTGTGTGTGTGTGTGTGTGTGTGTGTGTGTGTGTGTGTGTGTATATATATATATATATATATATATATATATATATATATATATATAATTGCATGTACATATACTATATGACACTAATAATGAATGGTTCACATAAACAAACATGTCTAGCATGTCTCCACATTTTCACAGTGGATGGTCATGCTGGTGTTGGGGGTGTATCAAAGCATTTCTGCAGGATTTTAGATTACTGCCTCGGGCTCAGACTACATCAAACATAGTCATGCTCTGGATGTTTTCACAATCCTTACTTAGAGGCAGATATGTGGTTTTCAGCTCATATTTAAATGCATGGGCTTTTAAATGTATCTTTGGTTTCACTGACTGCCACTGAAATCAGATAGGGAGAGTGGGCAGTGGGGCAAGATGTGCCAGCTGTGTTGCCCCCTTAATGTAGCAAACTGCATTATCTTTGGCATATCACAATATATTCAGAAAGTGCCCATTATAGTCAGCTGCCTGTGACTAAGAGATTCACATAAGAGACGAGCGTTTGTGTGAGAATGGGCATTTCTATGGCCATTTCTGTTTATTCATATTATTTTTATTATTCTTATAATAATATTTTATATATTTTATAATAATCAGTATGTGATCATTAAAGTTAATTACATTTAAATATAAAATCTTTGATAGAATTAGGACTTTTTCTTATTTCAGTTTTATAAATATAAATTGTGGGACAAGTTGTGTCACTGGACCCCTTTTTTTATGCATTCTTTAGTAAATAGCAGACACTGTGAAATATAATTAACTTAGTTTATTTTTTCTTAGGCCACATCCACATTAAATCAGATGTTTTAGACGGGATTCCCATCCACTTGCATTATATGACTAACAGACTGCAAAGGTTTGTTTAAAAAAATCTCCATTTGTGTTCTACTGAAGAAATAAAGTCCCCTACATCTTGCTTGCCCTGAGGGTAAGCAGATAAATATCAAATTTCACATTTTGGGTGATCTATCCCTTTAAGAGTATTCACCATCTGTTTGATTGCATGACATTAACTAACAGCTTTATTTTTACCATACATTTCTGCCATTTGGACATCAATTAGCTATTACTAAATGTAATGTAGAAACTTACATTTTCTTTAAACCTTCTGTGCAAGGATTTGCATTGTGAAAAGCGCTATACAAATAAACTTGAACTGAATTGAATTGAACAGTATTTACAGTAGGAAATTTACAAAATATCTTCTTGAAACATGATCTTTACTTAATATCCTAATGATTTTTGTCATAACATTTTCTGTAACATGCATAACAGGTCTTCTCTTCCGGGTCTGTTGTGAGTGTGAGTGTGAAAACACTCACAACAGACCTGGAAGAGAAGACAATGCTGAATAAAGTTAGAATTTTTGTTATTTTTGGACCAAAATGTATTTTCAATGCTTCAAAAATTCTAACTGACCCTCTGATGTCACATGGACTACTTTGATGATGTTTTTCTTACCTTTCTGGACATGGACAGTATACCGTACACACAGCTTCAATGGAGGGACTGAGAGCTCTCGGACTAAATCTAAAATATATTAAACTGTGTTCTGAAGATAAACGGAGGTCTTATGGGTTTGGAACGACATGAGGGTGAGTTATTAATGACCTTATATTCATTTTGGGGTGAACTAACCCTTTAACACTCAGGATGCACTTTTGCTCCAAAAGATCATTTTTGATTGCTTTTATTCTAATTTGTGTTAAAGTGAGCTAGATGTGTTATTTCAACCAGCATGTCACAAAAGGTGTCTCTCAGCAGCACAGGATGAAGAGACAGACGCTGTCATAACCTACTTGCAGCCTGAGCCTCTGAAGACCTTTATGAGCTAATTAATTAGAAATGAACCAACGAGGAAGACGAATCCGCTCTCATCCATGCCGGCCTGAGGAAGGGCTCTTGCTTTGTCTCTGGCTGAATGGAACCGAAGCTTGTACATAAATCAAAATGCAATCAGCGTTTTAATCTCAGGGAAATATGAATTGTAAAACACCCCTCAACAAAGCTAAACTGCCTTTTTCATCTTTTTAGGTATTTTGCATTCAAATTATGCCGTCTGCATCTTTAATTTATCATGACAGCGCTTCACAAAGGTTACAGTTTTAAAACAGGAGGTGCTTTTAAAACTTTAAGTGCATAATGGAGAGAGAGGGAGGGAGAAGGGAAAAAAAATGAGGAGAGACATCAGCTATCATAAGTTGATGTCAGTACCTCAGACAGTTTACTGTAAGACACATCCCTATCATAGTTTGGCTAAAAGCATATCTGTAATACTCATATTAAGAGCTTTCTTTCAACCCTATTAGACTACTTAGCTAATACAGAGCACAGACCACAACTACCCAGCTATACTTAGACTTTAATGATTGACTGGTGCCTTTGTATACACACCTACATACATCACTCTAACTATAATGATGTGTTATTAAATACCCGTCCTATTATAAATCTCACTTTTCAAAAGGTCACTTTAAAAAAAGTCCTTTGTTTTCCATTTGAAAGCGGAAAAATACATGACGGTGTTCCGTCGGTGAAAACCATGGCTGCACTACTGGCCCAAACGAGCGGAAAATACACAATTAAGCTGATCTAATTTCCACCTCTGCACATCCTCAACAATTAGGCTACACAGCGGATGTCCCCGGAGATGACTCGTCATCATGTACTTCACTCTGGCAAACTGACGGGAAAAACACTGAGCGGATTGAGGTTTAACGGCACATTATAACGGTACTGGATGCAGAGAGGTCGTGATGGAAGTAATTGAACACGCTTAGTGCTTGAGACTTGTTGAAACAACAGATATAATAAATGGTCAGACATCAGCTGGAAGCCACAGGACTGCGGTGCACTTCAGCTGAAATTATTCATCAGTCGTATTCACGAATGAGACTTGGGTTTGCTGCTATTGAGTTCATAAAGGATTGAAGTAGGAAATACTACTAACTCCTTGTAGAAATAAAAATGGCAGCCAATTATGAGCACTAATAGGTTTTTCCCCCAACAAATATTATAAAAATACATAGTATAGTATAATTGGAATGACTTTGACGGAGATTGACTCCATGGTGTTATTCTTAATGAAACTTAATGAAACAGTGTGCGACTGATTGAAGTAGTTCCCTGATTGGTGGATTTTTCTGCAGAATTATGGGTAATGTAGTTTTTTTTTAAGATGAAATCTGCTGTTAAACATCACCTTGATGTCACAGTAGGGTCTGTATTTAGCGGTTGATAAGTTATCATTAAAAATCAATTCCCATATGAAAAAAAATATGAGATTTTGACTTCCAGGACGTAACTGTTGCATTCTATCGAAAACAAAAAGTTAGTTAAATCACAACCAATAATTTTGACTTGTTACTTGCAAATTTCAGGCAGGTGGTAGCTATTAGAGGGCGGGATGTTAGGCTAAAAAAATGAATGCAAATTCATTAAAATTGTAAAGTTTTCAAATGGGTATATCCACTAAAGTTAGTTTTCATAATTTGGAAGAGTACATCAGCTATGTTCAGTAAGCGGTAAAACTGTTTGCGCTACAAACCAGTATGTTCATAAGATAATACATTAAAATAATATGGTAAGACTATTGCAATATCAAGCAGCAAAAGGAGCTGTATTGTACAGCAAAAAATGTCTGGAAGTGAATGACACCAGAAGTAAGACAAATGCTTACAAACGGCCACCCACTCTTACAGGGAAATATAAAGTGGAAAGTGTCCACACACTAGAGTTTCACACAAAAGCTGAATTGAGAAACTGTCTGGCACCTTATCTAAATACAACTTGTCAGGGCATTACCAATTTTTCTGATCTCAAGATCTCAAGTTCCTAATGGAAATTTCTGTAGAAGATGTAAAATAATAATCTTTTTCCATGGTATTGCAAAATGACGATGATATCATGTTTTTCTTACGGCTGTTTCCTTAGAAAGATCTTTTTTTCTTAAACTTTGCGAACAAAAACTATAGGGTAGCATTGTAAACGAGATTTCTTCATTTACCAACCAAATTTCTGAACTCATGTGATGAAAGACAAAGATTTTAATGATTATTTGAGTTGCTATTATTTTATAGTCAAATGTTAATATCTACTTGTAAAAATCAACTATAAAAATTAACTGTGAAAAAAAAGATTGCCATTTCATAAATGCATGCACAATCACTGTTAGACATAAAATAGGAGCTATTTAAGCACACATCCACACATTAGTAGATGGAATCATGGCTTGGCTGGGATCACTGGCACAATGTTTGACAAAACCAGAAGAAAACTGAGCTTCGAAGAAATAACATTCCTTAGAGGCATTTCCTGGACAGACAAAGGAAAAGGCCCTCCAAACCCTTATCCAACTCGAGTCAATGCCCCAGATGTCATGTAAAGCCTGCATGCACGCTGTCTAAAGACAGAGCCAGATTGTGCCCACTGAATGCACAGCTCAAGGATATGCCTGAAATAAAACAAACAACCCTAACTCTATAAATACTTCAGTAGAATAAAACTTTCATAACGGTTTTCTTATTCATGGTACAGTGCTTTTGAATAGAGGTAAAACTACTGCTTGTTTTCCGCTGATCAGCAGGGATCATTGCATTGTTTCTCATTATACTCTCTAATGCAAACTGTTTATGTTTCTGGAAAATCAAGCTGCAAAAGAAGCCACAGAGTTCTTGCACCCTATTTCTACAGCAGAATGTTTGAATGAGTTAAATAAACTCCAGCTGGCATTTTAGAAATAGTTCAGTCAAAAACCATTGCTTCCGGCTAAAATACGAGTCCATAATCTATGATAGCATTTGATCCATTGAAAAAGTCTGTCCCCTGTTGTCCTCAGAATCCACCAACATATTTATTTAGAACTATGTTAGACCGTTTTCGCTTGTAAATAGTGCTTTATCTGTGCATATTTCTCTCCTGATTCAGGTGAGGTGTCGTTTTCACTGAAGAATCAATATTATGGATGGGGGACTCTTTGAAGTTAAAAAAAAAATCCTAATGATGGAATTGTTTATAACAAACATGTATCTTTTCACTTCACAGGACATTAACTGACTTGAGACTTGATTACTTGTGGATTATTGTTATGTTTTTATCAGCCGTTTGGACTCTTATTCTGACGGCACCCATTTGTCATTTTGAAATGGTCATAAATTTACCCCGTAGAAGTTTATCTGTCAAATCCATTTATGGTATAGACAATGCTCCTATATTTAAATTGAATTTCATTTTTGATTTATTTTTAGTTGGTTTTAGGAAATAGTTGACTTTCTTGCCATAGCTCTGTTCAAGACCCAAGAAATAGTAATGTGGTTTTTGATAATTGAATATTACCATTTACTATTCACTGTGCATGTCTTTTAGATGACTGCAAGCTAAACCAGGTCACTGCGTTTTTAGCACAAGAAACATCCTTGCTTCGACTGTTCTTGTGCTGAAGGTAAAACGTGTCACAGTGTAATACTTAACTGCAAAGTGACCTGTCTTGTGCTTTTTTTTCCACATCATAATTTCCATACTGAGTATCATAACAAAATGGGGTAAAAACAACAACATATGGTTATGCACTTCAGTTTAAATGTCACTCTTTGTCAGCAGAGAGGTCTCAATGCTTGACAGCCATGGTAAATGCATGGGTTTTTTGGGCTTCTTGATTTAGAACTCAAAGACTGATATCTTGTCTAAAAACCTCTTTCTTCCAGACAAAGACTGAGAGGAAGTTAAACACAAAGCTTCTTTTGAGATTATAGAGAGTTACGTCACCTTTTTTGCAGGAGTGTGAAAATTCATTTGAATGGTTGAGTCATCGTGTCACACTGTGTCCTGCAGGCACTTTTCACCATAAAGTCATTTGTCTAAGTGAAATGAAAAATGTGTGTGTGATACAATACAGTGACAGAGAAATTTAATTGTGGGTGGAGCTATCAAAGTGTGATGCAACAGAAATAATATCTTGTCTTTTATCGCAGCTGGATAAAATCAGATCTTCATCATTCAAAAGATTGGTTCATTACTTTATTTATTTTTTTTTTTTAAGAAAATTAATCTTTCAGTAATGATGCATTAAATTCATCCAAACATACATTTGTAAAGACATTTAGAATGTTAGAAAATATTTTGATTTCAAACACAAACCATATATATATATATATATATATATATATATATATATATATATATATATATATATATATATATATATTGTTTTTTTTTTAGATTTTCATTCATCAAGGAATCCTGATTGTATGATGGGTTTTATGAACATTGATCATAATAAGAAATGTTTCCTGAGCAGCAAATATATTATTATGATTTCTGAGGAATCATGTGACACTGAAGACTGAAATAATGTTTCTGAAAAATCAGCTTTCTATCACCAAAATAAATCACATTTAAAAAAAAAATTCAAATGCAAAAACTTTATTTACTGTATTTCTGGTCAAATAAATGCAGCCCAAAACACTTCTTTTTCAAAAACATAAAAAAAAAAAAAAATCAAACTAATATACTAGAGAAAAAAAAAAACATTCTATGGCTATGCGTTCTGTACTAGACTAACTGAGACTTGTCATGGCTCTTGTATACTGTTGTTGTTCTCTTGATCTGATTGCTTCTATTGTTCTCATCTGTAAGTCGCTTTGGATAAAAGCATATTCTAAAGGATTAAATGTAAATATAAATGTAGTGTATCTACTATTGTAGAAATTGGGGGGGGGGGTAAAAATAACACTATAACATTCACTATAACAAGAAATAACATTCTTTACTGCAAAAATCACACATTCATTTTCTAAGCCAAAGCTAAGTATAAGCAGCTAAGGCCTAATTATGGATTGTTGGCACATTTTCAACACAGGGTCACCAGAATAACCGAACATTCAGATCTTTGGAAGAGAAAAAAAGTAATTAAGGCACAAGACAGAAATCCACAGAAATACGGCACACCGTCTCCTCGCTCTGCCGTTCCAGAGTCTCACAGGCTTCAAACGATGCCATAAATTTCCTGCCATTATTGATCTCTTGTCTTTTTCTCAGGAAGCGAACTAGAGCAGGAAAAAAGCCTCTCACTGTGTCTCGAGCTTAGTAGTCCCTGAGTAGTTTGTGTAATGGTACCTGACAGATAAAGGGTTTCAGGAGCCACTCTCACAACTTGCTTTGTTTTCCACTCCACCATCAATCAGAGCAAAGACACTCTTGCTAATTCCACCATCACCACTTTGCTTTTATAAGAACTAATACCCAGCAGTGCAATGTTGCATGTGTGCATCTGCACGGCACTTAAGGGAATTACAGGAGATGTTTTCTGTCAATAAAACGGCATGAATTAAACAAGAACCTTAAAAGAAGAGCTCACCTAAATAAACTCAAACCTGAAAAAAAAGGAAACATCACTACTGTCTCATAAAATATGCATTTATGAAGTCACATGGTTCAGTTTTAAGATGCTTTTCGTCATGTTGGAGCTGTACATATTAGCCTTCATTCACTTTAATGGGAAAAGACTGGCCGGGATATTCTTAAAAATTACACAATTTGACAACCATACTGGTTGGAAATGACATGAGGGAGAGTAAATGATGACTAAAATTCATTTTGAGGGCTCAGCATGATGTACTAGCAATAACCATGAACCTTTGCATTTGGAGATACGAGCAAATTGTTGCTCTTTCAACATAGACTATTATCATAATTACAGAGGGAATATCAGAGAAGGCTTAGTACTCTTTTAGTATAGCTGTTTAGTTTGCATCCAATGAGCAGAATAGCTACATGGTGAGCAAATGCGTGGGAGGAAGGTCATAATTGGCCTGTGAATAGATTTGTCATTAAGAGACACGGCAGGGGAGACCCCACTCAAGATCCTCCTGTGACACATCTGCTTGATGAACGGGGTCAATAAGCCAGAACTACAACACACAATGTCAATTCTCACTGGCTTCACCTATTTCGGTGATGTTACGTAACAGGTGTTAAAAATATTCTCTAACCAGATCTTTTTATACATTGTTAAGACCAGTGGGTGTTTATTTCTGAAGGTAGTGCTAATCAAAGATGTTGATTCAGTATTAATAAAGGAATGACTGATCACCGCTAGATTGATTAAAAGTCTAATTATACCCTCGGGATAGTATCACTTGATAGGCCATATAAAAGAGAATCAATATTTATGGCATGTCTGCATGGTTTCATTTAATGCATTCTCAAGGAAAGTCACACCTTTACCACAGATGTCAGATATGTATCTATCTATAGCCGTAGCTATTCATGAATGTTAGAATATCCCTCTGGTTCTGTTTAGATTGACCTTCATATTAAAGTTCAAAGTGGAGAAAACATTAAATGTCTCCTCATCTGAAATCTGTTGTGCTCAGAACAACCATCTGCATGTTTCATGAATATTATGAAACCGATAGATAGATAGATAGATAGATAGATAGATAGATAGATAGATAGATAGATAGATAGATAGATAGATAGATAGATAGATAGATAGATAGATAGATAGATAATCTGTTCCTTCAAGATCTGTAAGGACTGACTCTGACTTCTCTGCCTTTTAAACAGCCTCTATTCTATTTTTTCCCGGTCTTTTTCTTCTGTCCTTTCATTCCTCTTTTGAGTCGAGTCAAGGCTCCTCAAACATCCTCTCAGAATCTCTTTTTGTTCCTGTCTTTTCTCTTTCTCCCACTCTTTCAGTCTTCCAGGCTCAGAATCGCTCCGTGCCCAGCAGACCTGCGAGAGAATAAAAGAGTCGGTCTCTGCTTTTTCTTTCTGTATCCTGGAGGAAAAGTGTGGAGCGAGGGAATGATTGGAGAGCGAGAGGGAGTGTGGGGGTGGGGGTTAGCAGGCTAAATGGACTAGCGAAGCACATTAGAGCTAATGGATGAAGCCTGTGGGGTCAGATTATTCAGTACAGCTCCTGGACCCCCCTACATGTGTGCTAATGCAGCACACTGGTCCAGAGACCTGGGCTGAATCCCAATCCGCTTACTTATACTAAGCACTACAAGTATGCCCTTGTGAAAAGTACTCTTTAGCATACTTTTAGAGTAAGAGTACTTATTACAGAAATAATATACTTAAAAAAATATGAATACTTGTGTGCAAACAGGATATGATGGTTTCAGCCGTTTTAGCTCAGCATTTATTTCATGCTGAACTGTTTGTTTTTCTGTGTCAGCTTTGAATTCCTCCACCTTTGAGTTTGATCTAATGTCTTCTCAAAGCAATACTTGACATGTTTCAAAGCAAAGTGAAAGACTGTTTTCGACTCGAGCCAGGTAACCTTAGGTCAGTGTTTTCACTATACAGTTTTCCACCAGATGAATGATCTCAAAATGAGACGCTAAATTGTGTTCCAGAGGTGATGTTAATATTTCATAGGTGGAATATTTTCACCTGGTGGATGGATGCTTTCATGGGAAATAGAAAATGAAAAGAATATAAGGTAGAAGATACTGTGGCAGACACATTCTGTTTAGAGTCATTTTAAGGTATGAAAAACATCAGTTTAAGTTTAAAATTTGATGACCAATCCTAATATTAAAAAAATGATTACACTAGAGGGCCATTGAATGCTTGCATCTGACTGGCTGACAAATGTTCCAAGATGTGCAATTATTTTCAGGGGAAACAGACATACAATTAGTTCCAGGCAGGTCTTGAGCACATTACCATTTACCAAACGATTTCAGTTATTTTGTGAGGAAACAGTACAGACACATTCACACTCACAGAAACGTGTTCTTAGCGCTGCTCTGACGATTATTATCAGTGAAATAATTTAGCAAAGTAAAAGCTAAATGTAATTTCTCACTAATAGTGGTGCTGTTCTTGAAGCAGATAAACTTGCAGTTTCGCTAATAGAAACCATAATGCTGAACAGTGCCGAGAGACGCACAGACTCAGAGAGCTTGATCTCTCTCTCTCTCTGTCTCTCTAATATCTTCATTATTAAAGCTGCGGTAGGTAACTTTTGACGCTCTAGCGGTTAATAAACAGAACTGCTTGCGTCTTGCAGAAGAACATCGTAGCTGGAACTACTTCTCTCTGTTTATGTCAATGAAGAATCACAAAGGTACTGGGTTACTCCGCCGCGGTACCCCCGAAGCAATCTAAAATAGTCCGGATATAAACACTTACAGTATTGTTCAAAATAATAGCAGTACAATGTGACTAACCAGAATAATCAAGGTTTTTAGTATATTTTTTATTGCTACGTGGCAAACAAGTTACCAGTAGGTTCAGTAGATTGTCAGAAAACAAACAAGACCCAGCATTCATGATATGCACGCTCTTAAGGCTGTGCAATTGGGCAATTAGTTGAAAGGGGTGTGTTCAAAAAAATAGCAGTGTCTACCTTTGACTGTACAATCTCAAAACTATTTTGTACAAAAAAAAAAAATTTCTGGGATTTAGCAATCCTGTGAATCACTAAACTAATATTTAGTTGTATGACCACAGTTTTTTAAAACTGCTTGACATCTGTGTGGCATGGAGTCAACCAACTTGTGGCACCTCTCAGCTGTTATTCCACTCCATGATTCTTTAACAACATTCCACAATTCATTCACATTTCTTGGTTTTGCTTCAGAAACAGCATTTTTTATATCACCCCACAAGTTCTCAATTGGATTAAGGTCTGGAGATTGGGCTGGCCACTCCATAACATTAATTTTGTTGGTTTGGAACCAAGACTTTGCCCGTTTACTAGTGTGTTTTGGGTCATTGTCTTGTTGAAACAACCATTTCAAGGGCATGTCCTCTTCAGCATAGGGCAACATGACCTCTTCAAGTATTTTAACATATGCAAACTGATCCATGATCCCTGGTATGCGATAAATAGGCCCAACACCATAGTAGGAGAAACATGCCCATATCATGATGCTTGCACCTCCATGCTTCACTGTCTTCACTGTGTACTGTGGCTTGAATTCAGAGTTTGGGGGTCGTCTCACAAACTGCCTGTGGCCCTTGGACCCAAAAAGAACAATTTTACTCTCATCAGTCCACAAAATGTTCCTCCATTTCTCTTTAGGCCAGTTGATGTGTTCTTTGGCAAATTGTAACCTCTTCTGCACATGCCTTTTTTTTAACAGAGGGACTTTGCGGGGGATTCTTGAAAATAGATTAGCTTCACACAGACGTCTTCTAACTGTCACAGTACTTACAGGTAACTCCAGACTGTCTTTGATCATCCTGGAGGTGATCATTGGCTGAGCCTTTGCCATTCTGGTTATTCTTCTATCCATTTTGATGGTTGTCTTCCGTTTTCTTCCACGTCTCTCTGGTTTTGCTCTCCATTTTAAGGCATTGGAGATCATTTTAGCTGAACAGCCTATCATTTTTTGCACCTCTTTATAGGTTTTCCCCTCTCTAATCAACTTTTTAATCAAAGTACGCTGTTCTTCTGAACAATGTCTTGAACGACCCATTTTCCTCAGCTTTCAAATGCATGTTCAACAAGTGTTGGCTTCATCCTTAAATAGGGGCCACCTGATTCACAACTGTTTCTTCACAAAATTGATGACCTCAGTGATTGAATGCCACACTGCTATTTTTTTGAACACACCCCTTTCAACTAATTCAACTAATTGCCCAATTGCACAGCCTTAAGAGCGTGCATATCATGAATGCTGGGTCTCATTTGTTTTCTGAGAATCTACTGAACCTACTGGTAACTTGTTTGCCACGTAGCAATAAAAAATATACTAAAAACCTTGATTATTCTGGTTAGTCACATTGTACTGCTATTATTTTGAACAATACTGTATTATAGGTGCACCCTAGTGATTCAGGACAAGCTAAAAACACGGTTTGGAAAACGGATTCATGGTGTACTCGCTTATTATATACATTTTTGTAAATTTTGAACACAAACAAAGTTACGGACCGCAGCTCTGATTGGTTGTTTTTTACCGGGAGCGATGGAGTTTCTGCAAATGGCAATAGGACACTGGGAGGAGCCAGAGGAGCTGGATTTTTTCACAGATGATCTGTCTCATATTCTACTGTCAGGACATAATGACAGGTTTAACAAATATGTAAATAATATATTTTTACAAAAGTTACCTACTGCAGCTTTAACTGGATTATAAACAGCTCAAGCCTCCATTAGTAGTTCTGAAATGATGTACTGGGTTTAGTGACAGAGGTGTTGGATGAGATGTGTAAGAAATTAATCCAAATGTTTTCAAGACAAAAATCTGACAAATATCTTTAAATACAACATCAGAACAATATTTTAGATGTGGTAATCGTAGTATAAGCAGAATAATTGACAACGGGCTATTGAATTATTAGAAAATAATGCACCCCCGAGATCTAAAGCCAGTTCGAGTCATGGCCGCATCACGACCAAATCTCCGCGTCTCCTAATCCCATCACCACCAATTAATTTCTAATAATTCAATGGCCTGTCGTCAGTATTTCCTTACTTAGGAGAGCACGGGGCACAAACTAACACGGGGTTAGTTGTAACACACATGGTTTAAATATTTCCACACATGCTAACATAACCAAATGACATATTTACTAGTTGCCATATCAACACTATAGAGAAAAAAGGTGCCCTATATCGCTGAATATTTATTTTACCATAGCAAAATTTATTTTATGGCTGAAGATATTCTTTCATCTCAGATTTAGCATTTATTTAGAATTAGACAAATCTGCTATTATTTTAACCTCCAATCTGTCATTCATCAGTTTAGAAGACACTAACCTATGTAAAATATCCATCCATCTATCTATCTGAGTCGTATTTCACATATTCGGCCCTCTGCAGACTGCTGTGATTTTTCACTTCAGTGATCAGTTCATTCTATGCTGGAGGGCTGCAAAGAATTTGGGGGCATCTGGATTGTGGGTCTCTGGGTAGTTTTGTGCACATTTGTATATACGTTTGTGTGTACAGCGCTGCTGTCCGTGGGGTAAAACTCTCTCCTAATCCTTCAGAAAACTGGAATCAACTGCACTTCCATCTCACAGCTGAGAGCAATGCTCTGGATTACCGCACAGCTGATGAGATGACAGTGACAGCAGTATGAAATACAGTCCATGTTCACCTTCCACATGCATAGAGCTGATATGACAATATATTTACAACAGAATGGTCATATAACTGTTGAAATGCTGCACTTTTTTAAGGTTTCAAACAATATACCATGTGAAAATTTCAACGGATATAAATTGACATGATTTTATTTTCCTGTAGGGGGAGTGTTCATATTGCAGTTTGGACATGAGTGTGTGGTGTATTATTTAGAACTATTAAATAATCAATGGTGGCACTACTTAGAAATTATAGATATGTCAAACAAGCTTAAATACCCTTTAATTATAGTCTAGAGGTTAAATGCTTCCTACACAAAGAACCATTTTAAAGGTCACTCCAGCTGCTCAAGCTCTAGTGTGTGTGCTGAGTGTTAGTTTAGAAGCAGAGCATGTGAAAGTCAGGACCTCTTTACAATCACAACAACATTAGCATAAGATGTAGACCATCTGCTATCATTGCTCCAACGATTCCTTTTTTTAAATGAGACAAATATATTATTTTGGTTGAAAGAATGTTTTTTAAGGTAATTTGTTGAGTTTTTTCTGTAACTTGAATAAATAATCATGCACACAGATGTAATATTTAAAATGTAAAAGCTTTTATTTCTATTCTAAAATACAAAGTAAAAATATAGAAAACATTTTTTATTTTTATTCAATGGCTCAGGAAACAAAGTAACTTTATACAAGAGTACAAACTCAACAACAAGAGATGGAAATTAGAAATGAATTAGCTTAAAATCTCTTCATGTATACCAGTTGGGGAAGGGTTCACATTTAAAAAACAGCTCATGTGTTTTAAAGCTTATTCCTATGACAATAGATTCACACTTGACCTGCTCCACTAGAGTTCTCATGTAGCAAACCTGAAAACCAGTTTTTCCTATTAAGGTTTAGTAATATCAGGTATCTGTTCCAGGACCAGTCCCATTCATCTGTGTAAAGCAGGGTGGACCTGCATAATCTGGGATGGTTCACTGTTGTCAATACCTCTTTCCTGTAAGAAAAGAGAAAAAAAAATCCTGTTATAAATGTTTTTTTTTGTTTTTTTTTCATTTAATGTTTTGTCTATGTTCTAAATGTTATTCGATGTGATATATTTTCTAAATGTTATTTGATGTGATTTTTTATGTTCTAAATGTTTTTTTTTTTGTTGTAATTTGTTTGATGTTGTTATGTTATGTTCAACTGGTGCTCTGAATGTTATGTTCTGAATGTTATGCCGTGTTCTAAATTTTATATTTTTGTTTTGCTTTGTACAATGGTATTGTGTTATTGTTACATTGTCTTCTAAACGTTATTTTGTTATAAGTGTTATTGTTATGTTGCTGTGTTGTGTTCTAAGAGTTATATTGTTTTGATGTAATGTTATGCGATGCGGTGTTGTGTTGAAAATTGTATTATTAGTTGTGTTTTAGTTTATGTTGTTGTTGCATTGCTATGAGTTCTAAATGTTATGCTGTCACCTAAATATTATGTTGATATGTTATATGTTGATGTTACAGTATGTTCTAAATGTTATGTTCTAAATTTTATGTTGCATTTTTAAGTTTTAAAATAGGCTGCTGTGCGTTGTGCTCTAAATTTTGTATTATGTTTTTGTTAACATTACTTTGACTTTATGTGTTCAAAATGCTGCTGTGTTCTTTATTATTTTTGTTGTGTTATATCAAATTGTAAATGTTGCTAAATTATCTCTTCTAAATGTTAAGTGTTATATGATGTTGCTAGGTGCTGTCCTTTTAATGTTATTTTATGTTATGCAAACAGAATTTAAAAGCATGCATATTCATTTAGATTTTTTAAATACCCAGATTTTATGATTAAGTACATACAAACACGTACCTCTAGATTTTTTGGGTACAGATCCTGCTAGTATGTTATTGATCAGGTTTCTCACCCAGTTATTGTCACTGGGAAATGGTGCACAGAGCTTCAATCCCTTCCTTGTGACAAATCTGTGGAAATTCATTCATATTTAAATATGCAAACTCAAATACATCTTGAAGTCTGCAGCACGATGGAGGCATTTTGAAATGTGCGTAATGCGACTTACATAGTGGCAGGAATTCTGCACGCTCCATCACCGGTCTGAATGGTGAAGGACGTCACCAACCTCTTTGGGATGCGCCGGTTGCTGGTGTTTAAACAACAATCCATTGCCCCATCGTCCAGAGCTGTGGAAGTTAAACAGTGCACAGAATGTTAACCATTAACAACAGGCTCACCTATAAACAAGATATCATATTTGTAAAAAGTAAAAGTATATTGTATGCATATTATACAAAACACTGTATATTTAAGTTATTACTTCAAATACATTTCTAAAGATTTGTTTAAAACTCTTGCAGAAGGATGTTGCTAAAGAATTGTACATTTTGACTAACCTGTTGTGCAGCTCCATAAACTGAGGCTCAATATGAGCAGAGCACCTGTCCATAATGTCAGAGTGTTTGAGAACATCATTCTGTCCGTCTGTATGTGTTCGTTCACCTGTGCTCAGCAGATATGTGCCTCACGGCTGCTTGCACGCCCTTTATATATGCTTCTGCAAAAACTTTCACTTTCTTTATTCTTTAAGGTAACCGTTTCCTGTAAACCCATCCTAATCCAAAAGAGCCCTTTCAACTTCTTTTGTTAACTGGAAATGGTGGCCTTCATGTGAAGAGGAGGGAAAGTTTCAACATGTTTTCTGGGCTTTTGAAGTCATAAACAAACAAAGTCAGATTAACCAATGTCACTCACAGCCGGAGGGAACAGTTTGCACATACAAGTGGCTTTGGGACAAAATAGATGTTTCCTAGATTATGTGCTAATAGAAGTGTGAAATAACTTCTGTTAATAAAAATAGAAATATCAAAAATATCATAAAATCATTTTTAGATTTTGTTTTAATAAGAAGTGTCCACACTGATCTTTGAGTGAATTGAAGTACCTAAATAAAACTGAATTCACGATTGCTCAAGTGTCCAAACTGATTTGTTAGTGAGTTAAAATACAAACAAACAAATGAATAATATTCATTGGAACTCTTTTGTACTTAGTTCTTTTTGTACAAGCAAACTGTCCACCAGGGTTAAAAGACCTGGGGTTTATTATTTTATGTTAACCTTATAAACGCACTTTGCATAAGGATATCTGATGTGATGATATACCAGTAATAGTCATTATGGTTATAATAATGACCATTTTATGGCTCTATTATGTAACATATTAACTCTTACGAAACGAACATATTGAATATCAAAGCTGACAAATTCTCACCAAACCACAAGTCGTTTGACTGACAGCAGTAATGTGTGGGTTCATGTGTTTTTTGGTTGTAACCCAACATACAGTACAAGCTGCATGAACTTGTGCTGTTGCCTACAGGTAAGCAATGCCAATAAATGCTTTTGGAAGATTATGATGGAACTTGCCTTGTAGAGAGAAATGTAAATCTGTAAATGAATAATAATTCTAACAGTGGCATTGCTGCCTGCCTGTGTTCTCATGCTACTGTTAGAATTATTATTCATTTACAGATTTACATTTCTCTCAGAGCAGCTGAAATGGCCTGTGTTCCAGTGTTTTGGCAAAACTGCAGTGTTGTATCAGGCATGCATCTACATGTGCATGCTAAAAATATGCATGGAATACAGCCAATAAAATGTCTGAGGGCCTCGGACATGTGTTAATTATGCAGAACTAAAGTCTGTTTAAAAATAAATAAATAATAATAAACAGATTAAATTAAAACTCCCTCAAGAACTGTATCTCCACACACAGTCAGTTCTTCATTCTGTGCTGTAAAAACTGAGTGTATCTTGAGCTGTAATGAAGCATGAAGAGGGGAGCAGATGACTTTGATCCTCTACGGAGTTCAAGCAGTTTGATTTCTAACTACAGCTGCACTCAGTTTTCACTCATTACTTCAAGATTGTCAGGGAATGAGGCACATGCCGTGTCACTTCCTGTATGATGGCCGCAGTAACTTCAGCAGGTCCAGAGGTAATCAAGCTGCTTTGTCTGATAAGGAGGTGATAAGGAAATTACAGACAATCAAGACTAAATGAAGACTAGTAAAAATTTCTCTATGAGCGTTTTTTTTTTTTTTGAGCATGTTACAGCACCACATTTTTTTTATAGATTTTTTTTCATGAAATTAATTTTATTTTCAGTGTCGTAATATATATATATATATATATATATATATATATATATATATATATATATATATATATGCTGTCAAGCAATTAATCACATCAAAAAGAAACATTTTTGTTTGCATAATATAGGAGTGTGTGCTGTATATATTTAAGGTGAATTTATAAATACAAACACATGCATGTATATATTTAAGAAAACAATATATATATATATATATATATATATATATATATATATATATATATATATATATATATATATATATATATATATATATTGTTGTTGTTTTTCTTTTTCTACCTTCATTTTTAATTTGGACTTCAGGCCACCCCAAAAAAAAAAATAATCTAAATTAATTTTAGACATTTTAAAATGCTCATCATAGAAAATGGGAATTGAAGTAAGTGTATTAGTGAACTGCATTTTCATTCTTTTCATAAAAAAAAAATATATTCATTTTAAAGCTGACAGCACATCACTGGTTTAGTGTGACTAACAAAGTATTATATTATAAAATTCGTCCATACAATAATTGTGTTATGTTACATGTTAGTTTCTTTCATCTGTATTTATATGATATTCATCATCTGCTGTTGTACAATAGTTAGTTTTCATTTACACCGAGAACATATGTACATCTGAAAGGGATATTTTATTCTCGACATACACAGACTTGTCATACCTTTAGAGTGGGAGTAATGAAATGTTTGCGGTTAGTAATTGGCGAAAGTTGTTTAACTTGCAAAAGGCTCTAATAACAAAACTCTCTGTTCATTTGGAGGTTCAACTCGTTCAGCTCATGATGAATGAATGGCAAAGATTCGTCTTCCTTGTATAGGCTCGCCACGACTCAAAGCTCTTGTTTATACTAGAGGCTCAAATTTACCCTCCTTCAATGGGGAAAAAAAGCCTCTTCCTGCAGTTATCAGGAAAAAAAATCAACATGTCTTCAAACAGTTTGATTCTTATCGTTGATGCCCTGGAGCTAATGAGCTTTAATGTCTTCCGGTGTCACGTAGGTGCAAACCTCACACATACAATCACAAGTACACGGCCTGGGTAAAGCTAAATAGCATTTTCGATTACAAAAGCATTATTATGTTTTGACACTTGGTCATCCGTTCAATTTTAAGTTTTGAAATGTTAATCTTCAGGCGCACCTGAATCACAGTATCATTTGTCCTCCTTTTAAAATCACTATTTTATACTTCTTCCAAAGGTATATAGTTAAAAATATATACATATAGCATTAATTGTTGTCGTCAGGAATATATTAAGCGTACTGATGTACATTTCAGATAATATTGTCAGTATATGAACTGTCTGGCTGCATTTGAGCAGTCATAGTGATTCTTATTGTTGAAGCCCTGGAGATAATGAGTTTTAATGGTTTTGGTTTATGGTTATTTTTATTTATTTATGCATTAAATGTATTTGAGTGTCCTGGCTTCACAAATCCTGAACAATTGCATTCCTTTTTGTGGTTCTGGAAATGGCCACCCTAGTACACAGATAACGATAAAGATAAATATGAACAGTTTGTTGGAATGGAGCCATGAGTGCAGAAATCCCCTTCTGACTGCCAGGTTAGGTTACGTGGGAGTGCCATTTTCAAGAAGTCATGCATACCGAGCTATCAGGTATGCGGGATTTAATACATCTTTAAGATAAGCAGGATATTCCATTCAGACTTTGCACCCTTGACACAGACTGGGGCTGAGGTCTGATATTAAAGGAATTCAGAATGAGATAAACAGTAGCATTGGTTTGCTAAATGGACCTTGCAAGTTTACCGACACGCTCAGTGGATCGCTTTATTGATCAAATCTGCTTATTCTCTTATAACTCTCCTTGTTTTGAATCCGTTCTTTATGTTTGTGCAGGGAGCATGCTATGATGAGATATCTATTGTAGTCCGGGGACAAAGGACACATTTTGGAAAGTCCATAAGATTAGTTTGTTTATGGTCCAGCCACAGATGGTCATGGGTAATTTCTTAACATGTCGGAAAGTTGAAAGCTTTGTTTTGATTCGGTTTTGCTATCACGCGTAACAAACAAAACTAGACTGGTTGGGGAAAGTACTGATGATTTTTTTTAAATAACCTGCTTTGGTTTTGGTTGTGTTTCTGCAATGCGAACAGGGATCAAGATAAAATAAACACGAAAATGTCCTTATATCACCATTTTCATTCAAAATGTCTAAACCAATGCATGTTTCTTGGGAATATTACTTTAATTTCTTAGCAGTTAATAGCTTTTTTCTGGCAAGGAAACAATAGCACAAACGTCTTTGCTTATTAGTAATGGATTTGATGAATTATGACATGTCTTGTGGTATTAGATGACTGGGTTAAGGTAAATTAAAACTAAAATTAAAACATTTCATTACTTGAGGTAAAATAAACTTTACTGAAATTATATAAAATATAGAAAACATGTTTTTACTGCTTAGTTCTCATTTAATTATGCACTTAATGTACTAATATAAAAACTAATGAAAATGTACATTTTGTGTGCATAAGATGTTCATTTAACATTTGAATTTAAAGGGTTCATCTTCAGTGTCCTTTCAGTGCAGGTTATAATAAAGTGACATTACTATTTCCTTATTCCAGTGATCTTTAATAAATGGGTTGTGTCAGGAAACCATGCCATTTATGATTATTTATTTATTTTTTTCATTTCTAAAGATCGCAGAAGAACTTTGCCACCTCGCACCCAATAAATCAGTGCAATAACTACTTCTGAAAACAGGGCACCACATTATTTACAATCATTATTCTTGTGCTTTATGCCCCAGAAAATATTATTTCTGTAAAAATTGATCACAGATTTAGTTTTCTTCAAGTACTGATAAAGACTGTAAAAGAAATACACCTCAGTCTCAACTGTTGTTAAAAAAAGACCTAACTATTATTATAGTATTATTTAGTTGAACTGAAATCACAGATAAATTCTGCTTGACAGTCATTCCTGAGCTTAAAAGCCACTTTTGCAAAAAGTATCTCCTATGGAAATGATAGAGCACTTTTTAATGAATTTACCCTGGCACTTACTGACCGCAGAATCAATCAGATTTCAAAGGGTGTTTTTAGATGAAACACTGCCCTCTGCAGACCAACAGCTGCTCCTGCAAACATAATCAAACTAGAACACACACACACAAACAACCACTTCAAATCGTACAAAATATTTAATTGATTTTTTTCCATCTATCAATGAATTAAAACAATTCCATGACAATTAAAATGATTTCTTTCCCAGGTAATTCAATCGTCAACCCCAAGTTAAGACATATTAAAAGCCACTGTATGGCTTGACAGTATTTTGCTTAAAAAAAAATGTAATTAAAAAATCAGCCCCTCTCACACACAAATGCACAATGCAGAGCAGAATACTTCTATTGCAATGGCTAAATTAACCTGAGCACATGATGTAATTATCTTCCCCATGCATTTCTCACAAAAATGAGATCATAAGTCATTTAATCCATTAGTGAACTAAATATATGACAGCTAAATAAATAACAGTCAACGCAAATTGAATGAAGACAAGTTTCATTCAGTAACATCAAACAAGGCAACCGTTAAAGCTAGTGACCTGTTATCTAAGTGAGGAACTTAAAATAATAGTAAAAAATACCTTTCATGCGGTGCAGAATATAACGTTATTGGTTCAACCCTAATGCTTGAGTGGTTATTGCTAGGGAATAGACAGGACGACACATTAACATGAATGAGCTGTTATCAAACAATATTCAAGCTTCAACCGTTTCAATCCACTGCTGAAAATTATGCCCTCAAGCATGCACTTGTAGCTTTTAAAAGGACAATTCAACCAAAACCCAAAAAACTCTAACATCATTTACACAACAAACCTGTATGACTTACTTCTGTAAAACACAAAGGAATGGAAAAGGATTGGAAAAGAGCAGCTTGGACCTTCTTTAACAAAATCCACTCTGCACTTTTCCAGACGATGAATGATGACCACAATTTCGCCTGGTCCCAATCCACTATTAATGTATGGAGCAGCTTGGTCATCTAGATCACTGCGATGAGGTTTGGAACCACATGATGGTTGAATTATGACTTTAATTTACATTAAATATGAACTGGCTCTTTAAATGTTCGAACAGCAGGGGTTTTCGTCATGTAGCCCTTCAATATAATAACTTCTAATCGTCTTTTGAATGACCTTGTGGAACATGGCAGTAAAAAGGCATGCACAAAGATCATCTTCCCTCTCTCTTTTTCAATACAAAGGCAGCAGAGCAACAAAGGCAGACAGATCAATAGCTTGTCGAAAGCATAATGACTGTTGCAGTCTTTTAAAATAGCTTTTATAAAATATCAACTTCGGTTTATCGACTTCTCTCATGTATCTGAAAACGAGGAGATGCTTTAGACCTCTTTGGTCCAAAACAGTGTCCATTCGTATGGTTGGCAGTGGAGTTGAGGAGGATGACCAGCACATCTCTGAAGAGTTCTGGACTGGGTTTGTAGGAGGAAAGAGGGCATGGTGAGGAGAGCCAGTGCTACCTGGAGTTCTGTGGGAGGAGTTTCTTAAATAGCCCACCCACTGACACGTCCACCCTCATAACCATGGCGACCCCCAGTATCACAAACACACTGCCCACGATGAAGCCCGATGCCTCAAACATCAGTCTGCCAAAAGAAAAATACATCTTATAGAATGCAGTTATGAGAAGAGCATTTATTTATTTATTTACTTTAACTTACAATGAAGTCGAAATTTACGGTGACCCAGTAGTGCACAACGCATGGGACTGATTTTGTTGTGTTGTGGCTTGTTTCCATTGTGCTGTGCTAATTTCGTTGTGTTGTGCTTATTTCGTTGTTTTGCAGCTTGTTTCCGTTGTGTTGTGCTGCAACTTTTTTTCTGTTGTGTTGTGCTTATTTCGTTTTTTTGTTGTGGCTTGTTTCCATTGTTTTGTGCAAATGTTGTTGTTGTACCAATTTCGTTGTGTTGTGCAAATTTCAATGTGTTGTGCTAATTTGGTTGTAATGTGCTAATTTCATTGTGCAGCAACTTGTTTCATGGTTGCGGGTTGATTTCGTTGTATTGTGCTAATTTCATTGTGTTGTGAAGAACTGGGCCAACGTAATTACTGTAATTACAAGATGGAAACCAGTAGATTGTACTCTGGCAACACTTATAATGCCACAACGGATCCCTGTGTGTGTTAGTAATGATGACAAAATGCTTCATGCTACATTAATTTACCTCTTGAGAAAGTTGTCATAAAACTCTCAGTCATAATTCGGGGTTAACATCATCTACTTATAAAGTGTGACAGTTAGTGGGCTACACTCCCTCAACTTGAAAAGCAACTGGTGTGTGGGTGAATTTTGGTAATGTTATAAAGGGCCTAATACAAAATAAAATTGTCAAAAACACCAACCACCACTGTTCAACCCACTAACTCGTCCATTTCGAAAATGTGCATATCCCTAGATAATTTAATCAATGCCTTAAAATAAAAAAAGACGGAAAGTGATGAGGTAGAAGAGAAGGAAACAATAAGTTAGAGTTTTGTGACTCACTTGGGTGCAAACACTTTCCACACCATGAGGTGTCTCCTGAGGATGGCTGCAGCACAAACCGACGCAAAAACCTGAAGGTAAACAAGTTTTTATTCATGTAAATATGATTTATATATTTAGAATTTATGATCCATTTTACAAAAGCATTTGAGCTCATAACACTACCCCATAATTAGCCTCTAAACACCAAGACTTACATGACTAAACAAAATAAAAATACATATTTATTTTTATTGGTCAATTCACACAGTCTGGTGAATTATAACAAAATAACAGTGCAATTACTGTAGAACACCATTTCACGATAAAGGAGTTCACAGAAACATTGATTCGGTTAAAAATGTTGTTGTGCAAGTTTTTGTGCCTGACTTAATGGGAGCTTTATGCAACGCACCTGCGCTCCATTCACGAAGAGGTAGCGTGCAGCGAGCTGCAGGAGACCCGAGCTGAACTTCTGGGGGTTCTCTCTCAGTCTCATCTCCATGACAGCATCCTCGCTCTCCTCTGCTCCTGCTGAGCATGTAGATCGGGTCCCACGCACCTCGCACACCAGAGGCCAGAACAGCAGCAGAGGACAACCAACTGCATGTGCAAATTAGACCGTGATCATTAGAAATGGAGAGAAAGAACAGACAGAAAGCTTAAAAAAAAACATAATGTTGTTACAGAAACAAATCCAATGTGAATCATGTTGACAGTATCCTGCATCTAGTGTTACGTTACCTGCAAAGATAATGTGAGAGGAGAAGGTGTTGAGGGTCACCAATGACGCAGGAAGTGCAGTGCCCGTGTGTCCTTGAGGAAAGCCCACAAATGCGGCACCCCACTGAATGGAGGGGAAGGTTGGGAGGTGTCCTGTTGCATGGAAAAACTGGGTGGCTGCCAGAGACCATGAAACCACTGGAGCCCATGGAACACTGAAACCATCTGGGAGGGTTAAAGGAGGAAGATTAGATGCATCAGTTGTAATAACTTAATAGCAAGGCATAATATGTGAAGATAACCATGGAGAGCATCTTACTAGAGTGCTTGTGCAGGCTGGAGAGGTTGGCGCTACAGGCGTGGATGTGCAGCATGGCTCCGGCCTCCAGCAGGAGAAGCAGGAAGGCAAGGGCCATTCCCTCCGGATGAAGCAGCAGAAGCACCAATCCAAGGAGTCCACAAAGCAAAACCAATGGGGCAGAGTACACTGTACCCAGCCCGTAAGCCTCCACAGCTGGCCTGCTGTCAGTTTCACCACTTTCCATTGCCCCGTCCTCCAGTGAGTGTCGGATGCGCTGATACAACTGTGGAATAAGGTGGTGAAGTTCAGCCTGCGGACTGATTCCCGTACTGGCTCGGTACTTGGGGGGTGGCAGGGATGTTCCTCGAGAGCTCAATGGAGTCCTTGACTTGAGGAACACTGTCATGGGGTCTAACCACAACAGGAGTAGTCCAAGACCTAGTACGCAGAAAGTGGCTCTAGGCAGGAACACTTGAGCTAAGCCGATGAGTTCGGACAAATTCCTGAAGGTGTCCTCTGGGGTGGCGCTCACCGCCCAGTGCAAACCAATGCAAACAGAGGCCAGGGGTACGAGGAAGCAGGCCGAAAATGCAGTCACACTGGTACAATTGAGGTTCCCGTAATGTCTAAGCCATCGGTGTAGAAGGTACCCCAACAAGGCCAGAGAGCCAACGGAGAAGACATAGAGGAGGTTGCGCAGTTGACTGTTCTGTACTCGTGAAAGCGGGGAGAGGAAAAGTGAGGGCTGGCAGGTGCCCTGCTCCTCTCGGCAGTTGTGGAAGGAGAGGGATAGGTAAAGCGATCCCACCAGCACTCCCAACCAAGCCAACAGGATAGTGGCCTGACGTCGAACCACTGAGGATGGCAGAGCTGTTGGGAGCATCCTGGGTGGCTTCTGGGTGTCTGGTGGGGGAGTTGGCACAAGGAGTCCATCCCAGTTTAGACGGAGAGGAACATATACGCTCAACGTGAAGAGCAAGAAGGTAACCACGTTTCCCTCATAGATGACATAGCTGTCCGAGAGTAGGGAGGCACAGCGCAGGAGAAGCACCAGAAGGGCCAGCGTGAGGAGGCCAGAAGGTGACCACCTCTCTTTAACCAAAACTCCTCGAGTCCTCCAAAGAAACAAAACCTCAGAAGAAAGTGCTGCAGCTCCCGCACACCATGAGAGCTCCAAATATCCTCGGAAGAACAGCTGACCTGCAGCTACTACTAGACCCACCACCAACCCTGAGAGTATGGGCAACTTCAGCAGGCCTTGCTGAATCACTACATGGGACAACTCAGAAAGGACATAGCAGAGCATGCAGGCAACTCCTAAGATTAACAGCCCAGCAGCCATTTTGAAAGGGCTGAAACGGGCCCAGGAGGCTCTGCAAGTCTCCCTGACAGCGGTCAGATAGTTCTGCATGGAGACGACTAGCTCAGGAGAGGGAAGATGGCCCTTGTGGTCAGCAGCCAAATACTGGGAGGAAATGTTTGAGAAGTCAGCCCGCAGCTGAGACAGACTGTCTGATGGGATGTCTTTAGCCATGTTAGAGTAGGTCTCCAAGAAGCGGTTTACCTTTAAGGAAAAGTGGAAATGGAAGAATCAGAATTTAGCCAAGTTCATCACAGTTGTTGTACTAATGAAAAAAACATGAAATGCGACAGAGATATCCTCAAACCTGTTTAACGTTAATCCACAGCGCCTCAGCTTGGCTGAGTCCTGTAGGTACACCCCGGGAGCCATCCTGAGGAAAAAGTGGCAGAAGAACCTGTCCCACACTACTATAAGGAATGGGAACCCCCAGCAGAAGTGCCAGAGTGGGCACCAGATCAGTCTGAGGTACTACCTCAGGTTCCACCTACAAACACAAACACGCTGAAATCCAAATGTATGGAAAAAGCCAAAAGATAACCCAAAGACATTTAAATTCCTCTCTCATAGTGGCACTTTATTTAGATTTTTTCCCCCACATTTTAGGAAATGGAAAATTTGGAAAAGGCTAATAAACAATACGTTTTTTTAAGTATCGGACACAAGAAAATAGTACTAAAGCTATTATCATACAATTACAGACCAATAGTGTTGAATACAGCCTTACTACAATATATTTTGTGACACCCCAAATTTTTCTGGATCTGGCCACACACACCACTGGTAGTAACATATTAAATACAGACAAATCATAACAGTGTCTCTTATACCTGGGAGCCTGGTGCTGGAAATAAGGGAGAGGAACTGTAGAGAAACAGAGCAGCGTCTGTCTCTTTCTGGCTCTCTCCACCATGATCCCCAGTGTCTGTCATTCCATGATCACCCATCACCACCAACAAGGTGTCATTCTTCAGACGCTTTATCACTGATCTGGAGTCAGCGGCGAGTAACGTATGGAAAACAAATGCATAATGCATTAAATATATCATGAAACTGTAAAAACTTGGCAGAATGTGGGTAGATGAATGAGGCTGCTGCTAACCTGATAACTCCATCCATCTGGGAGAGTTTCTCAGCCATTGCAGGATGATCCGGGCCAAATCTGTGCCCACAGTGATCCACACCCAGGAAGTGAGCAATCAACACATCCCAGTCATCCCCCTCCACTGGAGAAAGAACACACGAACCCTTAGCCACTCGTTCAGACACTGTGTTTACAGTGTACACATGAGAGAGCTGTGCATCTATTTAGAAGGTAAACAAAGATCTCAAACCAACCAGGCAAGGTCCTGATTGATGTGCTATTTATTCTGCTTACTGGTGGGATAAATGTTTTGGAGAATGCCATTGTCAACGGTGTGCAAGTCCTTGACGTTGAAGGAGGGGAAGGGCAGCGATCTGTGGAACTTCTTGGGGAAAAGACTCACCCATGTGTCATCCCCCATAAAAACAACTCTCTTGCCTTTTAAAGGGGAGATAAAACACACAATGATTAACAAAGACTCTAGCAAAAAAAGCTAGAGTTTATGATAATTTCAATCTAAACAGGATTCATTTAGTTTGATAAAATGGTGACTTTGTAAATTTTTCTACAAATGTCATTAATTGCAAACATGATTATGGTAAAGCAATAAATATTTTCTTGTTTGTTTTGTTGCAGCAAATCTCACAAAGGTCACAAAAATAGGCCCAGGTAACATTTCTGCCTAAAAATCCAAAAGAGTTAGTAAAAAAAAAAAATTTATTTAAAGTCTCATGCTCGACAAAGTTGCAGTTTTGATAAAAAATACAATAAAAAAAAAATTAATATTCTGAAATATTTTTCCAATTTAAAATTAAAGTTGTATGTTTCACTACATTTTAAAAAGTAATTTATTTCTGTGATGCAAAGCTGAATTTTCAGCATTATTACTTCAGTCACATGACACTTCAGAAATCATTCTAATATGCTGATTTGCTGCTCAAGTAACTTTTTTTTTTTTTTTTGGAATCCATTACATCTATTTTTCAGAATTCCTTAATGAATAAATAATTAAATGTTGTCATTTCAAATATATGTATACTATTTGCTGTCATTTTGGTCATTTTGTGTTTTTTGCAGAATATACAATAAAAACTATACTAAGATAATCAAGCACATTCCCAATACCATAATTTATCTGGAAGTTAAGTTTTGGGTTTTTGAGAATTCCCATATTTTTATGGCCCATGTAATTCCAACTTTTTCTATTTAAATTATCATATTTATATCGGCATATTTAAATACTTAACAAGAAAAATGTTTTGTGGGGTTTTGCATTGTAATGAGATTTGGTAGAAATCTACTTTTAAATAATGACAAAATGTGAAGAAAATTCAAAGTGGTCTAAAAATAGTCTTCCTTTTCTTTATAAAAAGATCATTTCTTGACAGGTTGGGTTTAAAGGAAATTGCCAGCTGCAGATTCACTCACCCACTTGTCCCAGCTGGTGCACTAGATTGTCTTCCAGAATGGCGTTGGATGCGAAGTTGTTCCCCACGTCAATGAATGTGGGCAGGGAACCTGTGGTAAAGCCTTTGATCCTCTGCATGGTGGTGGTGGGCGGATCGGCCCGAAAGGTGTAGAGTCTGGCATGAGAGGGGTGTGACGATGCCATCTCATCTAACACCGGCAGCTTGTTCTCAAACGGTTTGGGTGCTGTGTTCTCCGGATCGTAGCGGGTGAAGTCGGCCTTCAGAGCGTCGATGATCAGCACCACTGCCCTACGAAAGCGTGGCTCACTCAGGCAGAAATCCCCCTTCACCTGAGCTCCGGGAGACAAGACATCTGCACAGGTGCTCGTTCTGTTGACCTCCAGCCTGACTAAGAGGAAGCCTCCCACAAACAGGAAGATGCCTGTGTAAAACACTGAGCAGACCCAGATGAGGGCGACCACGACAGGAAGTCTTCTCATTCTAGACAAGAAGGAGATGGAGAATCAACACAGGGCACATGATGTAATTAAGGGTGCGTTTCACATCAACTAAAAATACCAAAACAATATAGTTTCTATATAAAGTGTTACTGGTTTATACATATCATTAGTGTAACACCTGCTAGTTTAATTATTAAACAACAGTTTGATATTTCAAGGAAAAGGACGTTTAATCATCATACAAGAAGCAATTTTGTTATCATATTAGAATTATATTAAGAATTAATTATTAAAAGAATAAATACAGTACTATTTAAAATACTGCATTATATTAATTCTGTTAATATCATGCGAGGATATATTATCTGAGAAATTGGCTCTACAGGGTATCTTAGGCTAGCCACATATTTTTTTGTAATATATATTTGAATTAAAATCATAAAAATATTTCAAATCATCACACTGGACGAATATAGTTCCCAGTCAGTTAATAGACTCCTTAATGGGTATATAAAAAACATTTTACAAATAAATAGATAATGTTCACAGTAACATGTTACTCATAAATTCAAGACTGACTTCAAAGATGGACATTGAAACATTTATTTCAGCCAAATTAAAGCAAATTACATCGAACTAAAACACAATATCATTAGACATTGCTTTTAGTTCCCTTCCTAGACAGCATAAATGTAACACACTTGGATTTGAGACACAGTAATAAAAAGAAATGTTACATAGCAAGGCAAAACTGAAACTACACCAACATTTAAGATAGTAATGTGAAACTGACTGTATTTATGAGCCAGGTCTTACTACGGAGCGCATACCTGCAGGCGCGCGCGTTCATGCGTCCAGTACTGACCTTGCTTCTCTGTGTTCGTCCTCTCTCTTTTCAGGACTGTGAATGTGGAGCACGCATCCGCTGCAGGGGGCCTAAAGCGCCGCAGGTTCACCGACATCTGGCACGGTGCTGTCAGAGCTCACTGCTGCTCTACACGCGCGGACACGAACCCAAATCGCATGTCGGTTTTGTTTTAATATTGGTCATCTCGCAATCCCGGTTTCCACTTCCGTTGACATGCGCTGTGCGTCTGACGTCACAGGTAACGACGACTATCAAAATAAAAGACATCGTTAACTGATGTTCAAAATAAAGGCCTCTCGGGTCGCGCTACATCAATTTAGAGTTTAAGTCGATTGTAGTTTATTACAGCATTAACTTATAACATCACTGCATTAATAATTGCTAAAATATTTAGGTTTTTAATCAACTAAACTTAATTTGTCCAAAATAAATTAGAGGTCATGTTAAATTCTGCAAAATGTTTGTGTTCCAGAATTTTCTATTTTTTCTTTTCTTTTCTTTTCTTTTCTTTTCTTTTCTTTTCTTTTCTTTTCTTTTCTTTTCGGGGAAATTTAAAACAAAATCCAAAAAGCATAATGAATCATTATTTATTTTATTTTATTTTTAGAGTAATTTAAAACAAAATCCACACAGCATAATACTTATGTGGAACATGGAACATGTTTTTGTAACTTAATAACTTAATAAATGTATTATTTTATTTTGTTCTGGAAAATTTAAACTTTAATTAAAAATTGTAAAAATTAATCATGGGCGTTTGGATATTAAAGACTTCACTTTCAGTGAAAATTAAAAGTGACAAGAAACATTAATTATCTTTACATTTACATTTAGTCATTTGCATCTTTTAAAATAATAAAAAGCACATATGAACATTCAATTATATATTCTGTATGAACAATGTACAAATTGTAAGAAAATATATAATAAATAAGCTGTATATCAGTAGCTGCATGATCACTGGTCAGGTGCAAACAGGTTGAGACATGCAGTGTGCGTGCCAAAGAACAAAAAACTTCACTATGCAGTGTTTACTTTAAAAACACTACTTAAGTGAATCTGTATTTTCTATTCAAACAAATCAACTCAGTTTCAGCATGAGATGTTATTTGTGTAAGGGTATTTAAAAAGCCCATGCCCACAGTTACGCTTTTCCATAATAGTGTCTATGGTGCAAAATGAGCAATTATTTAATCCTCAGTCATATATATGATATGGCTGAGGATTAAATGACTTTGCTTTAGAAATGTTAGTGGCCATTCACACAGAATGTGCTTTTACTTTGAAAAAGACATGTAAGTTTAGCTTATTTTAACTTGAGCTCCATATGTTTTATGTCCGTCTAGTGTGAGTTTCCACAGAAAAATAACTGCTAAGTAGCAGTGGAATGGAAAAAAATGTGTTCTGTGTGAACGGCCCCTTACACTCACACTAAACAACAGCAAACCCACGTGCCACCAGCAGTGACATCAGATCTGTGAGCACAATCAATCATCTCCTTTGATAAGATACCAAACACAAACCGATTTGGAGAGGAAATGACCTTTTACATTTGAAAACACAAATTAACATCCATCCCATTACACCAGTCACTGCTGACCACAAAGTCAACAATGAAAGGCATTGAGTGTGGAAATAATGGCACATCTGTGTGTGGGGCAAGATGTGCCATCTAGCTGCTGGCAGGTAAACAGAGACGAGCCTGTCCGCCACAGCATCTGATGCCAGCAAACATATAAATAGACCCGCCGGCAAATGTGTGATTCAATGCTCACACTGACATTTAGCACTTTGATTCAATTTGTTCGGCATCCACCTCTTTTACCCAAGATGAGAATTAGTGTACCCATAATCCTCTGTGTTGCAGTGGCAGGTTTCCACAGTGGTAAGATTATAATATAACATCACACATTTGTACTGTGTAATCTCTCTCTCTCTCTCTCTCTCTCTCTCTCGTGCCAGTTGTGTCTCTTATTGGTTTAATTATGATTAAATTTTATCATTATTTAATATTGTTATATTTTTATTAATATTATTATTTGTTCGTTTTTTTGTTGAACAGGAAAATATATATAATATATATACTCACACTTCTGTCACTTGTTAATTTTAAATTGCGATAAAACTACATTATTACATTTTTATCAATATTATTATATGATGTTTATATTATAAACCCTCTATAAAATGTAAAATTATGCATACACATCACTTTTTTCCTTCTTTTTTGAATTGTTTTGAATTAACTATTAATATTTATTACATTTTCTTATATTATTTTCAGGGAAATCTAAAACATCACAGCCGTGACATGCTTTTGCCTCTTTTAATTTAATTTCATTTTAGTAAATGTATTTATTTAATTGTTTTAAAATATATATATATTGCATTTATATTGTTAGTTTTTACAGTTTATTTTTTATTAACAACTATTATTTATTCAATAGCATTTTATTTTATTTCATTTTATTTTCAGGAAAATGTAAAACAAAGTACACATAGCATATTACAGATTTTTGTAACTTTTAATTTAATATAATTTTAGTTTTGTTTTGACAGCTTATTAGTTGTCAACGTTGAATAGCTCTAAAGTATTGCATGTTTCCGTTTGTTTCCTTCTGGAATGATCTGTGCTTAGCTAGCATACATTATTAATGAAGACAAGTCATAATAGTTATAGTCATAATTTAATTCATGCTCGTGCATCCATTATCAGCTTGTGGAATAATATATAAACTGTATATGACAGAAATGAAATTATACTTCTACATGTTTGTGTTTGTAGTGATTTCAGCATCTCTGCAATGTGATGAAAGGACTAAACTGCCAGAACAGAGAGGTAACACTGTTTCCAGCTTGATTTGTATATTATCACAGCCCAAGATTTAGAAAAAAAAGATGACATCTGTTCTCTGTTTTGTCTTGCCTCAGCGTTTGAAGAGTACAGCACGGCTCCACACACAGGTGGGTCATTATTTCTGCTGCCAGCCTGCTGTTCTCTGTGTAACATCTGCTGGACGTCACTGATATGACTTCCCTCGGACAGATGCTTATATATCTCTGCACATTAACATACGCTCAGATTCTCTGAACTCATTTCATATCTGTTTCCTCAGATGAGTCAGAGTATGAGGCTGCTCATGTCAAAGGTAAATGTTAAGCAAATCAAAACGTGTGTTTAGGGCCATTTACTCTCAATATGCTTTGACTCGCTGATGCTGAATAAACAGAAATGACTTATATGGGTGAGAAAAGTCTTGTTTTGTTATGATCTGAATCATCTGAACCCTAACAGACGGAGAAACAAAGGCAGTGACAGACACTACAGGTAAACATAATGACTTTTACAACGTTACTTTCATATACATTCAGTACAGAACATAATAGATCATACAAATATGTAGCTAAATAAAGAGATAGATAGATCTTTGATATGCATTTAGTATTATAATTGGTCATTTATTATAATTAATAATTGTTATTAATTTGTCTGTTTATACTCTCTGAATAACCCTATAGATGGTGAGAAAGAGGCGCTAACAGATGCTGCAGGTAAAGACAAAGACTTTTTCCAGAACATTGTTTTCTAGGAAGATACACATTTAGTACAAAACATAGTACACAATGTGTTTAAAATAGAGTCTGAAAATGTATTTCTAAATACGTGATCTGTTTTATTTTGTGTCAATGTTTACGCAAAATATAGGGAACAAGTTATCAGATTTCACATTACATATTATGTTAACATTTTTAATAATGATATACATATACGTTTGATAAACATAATGATTTTATGTTTTTAAAAACTAGCAATTTGATTTATTTATTTACTTTGTGTTCTTGTACTGAGCCACGTCATGTGACGAATTCTCTGCTTCTCTTACGCAATGTTTGCTTTGACGTAGGAGCGAACACCGGAAGTGACGCGCCCATAGGTAGGTGTATCTCGGTGTGATTCCATTCCTCGCCGCGCGAGGGCGACAGTTCGTCACTCACAATGCAGCCTGACCTCTGAAAACAGATCGCGTGCACTGACTGTGTGATTTTGTTTATTCAGATTCACACTCTGAGGACGACAGTAAGTAAATTCATTTAAATTACAATTCAGTGTAAACAAAGACACGAGGACAATGTGTTCCTTTGTGTTATTTGATTTCTATGATCATCTCAGACAACAGTAATAATATATAAGGTGATTCGTCTGTATACAGTGGTTGTATTGCTGTGAGTTATGTAAAGTTATGTAACACATGTCTCTTATTGCACAGCCTCTCAACAGAGCACAGGTAAACGCTTCACATTACATGATTTGTATCCATAATTAAAGAGGAAAACAGTGAGTAGTCTAAGATGCGTCCTTTCATTAAAATTCAATGATTTTTTTATTCACGTGTGGTGATAGTCTCCTCGTTTTCAGTCCTTCACGTTTGTGTTTTGTTCTCTTCTAGAACACAGTGAGCAGGTTGAAGAGAGTGTGAAAAGTTCTGGTGAGTCATTAATCCAGCAAATGAAATAAAACAGTGTTGAGAACCGAATCTTACTAGATGCCAATTGTATTAAAAATAAATTCAAATTTTATATATATATAAAAAAATTGTTTTAATTTATATTAATGTGACCTTTCTTTCTAGAGGATTTCAGTGATGAAGATATCGTATATTACGATTATTAAGACCGTGTGAAGCAGCTGTGTGGAATCCATCTAACATCTTTAAAACATAAATGCATTGTTTTGTAAAGCATATTGCAAACAATTCTAACCGACTGTATGTACCACCTAGACAAAAAACATGCATGGTGACCTTTCACACAATTTGTGATGGCTGCTTTTTTTTTCCAAATAAAGACTGTAAACACTGGCGGGTGTCCAGTGTTCATATTAATACCAGGCTGCAGGTGGGTGTAGTAACAGATGATTACATGGCTTCTCAGAGGCACCAGTCTGAGTAGCAGATGTAGGTAGTGTTAGAACATAGATCTAGGACAGTTATCCAGGCCAGCGCCGTCTACAGTCCTTGGGTGCTAGTTTGAGATTTATTTATATCATCTGCATTGTCCCAGCTTATTTTTGGACCAATGATGCATCATTGCCCATCTCCAAGTCCCACAACCTTGACGAGCACAAGCTGTTTTATTGCTAAAAAGACTCTTTAACAAGGAAGAAATGCTTTTTGTCGTTTTGAGGGAAATGTTGATAGTTTTATTGATAAATGCATGTCTCCTTATTTTAATGGCCGAAATATGTGTAGTTTTGCCTGATTTAAACCAGAAATACAGTAAAATTTAATGAATTGTAAGTTCATATATATATATATATATATATATATATATATGCCTGTGTATGAGAAATGTTCTTAAGGAAGAACAATAAATATTTATTATTTTGAAAATCAAGAGACAAAGAAAGGTGATAATGAAAAAGACATTTATTCTTTCATCCCCAAAGCCCAGTGGACAACAAAATGCTCCACCCTTTTCTTTGGTTTAAACAAAAAAAAAAAAAAAACAGAAAAAAAAAAAAACAGAAAGAGAAACATCCTTAAGGCAACTACAGCAACTATGTAAGGTCTAAATGTGTTAATTTATAACCAAATCACAGCAGTGCAGATGGAGCTAGTCCAAACCATCATTTAACACCACTGTCCCACACCTAATAAACAGGGCAAGTCATCTGTGTTGCTGTAGGGGTTACAATAGCAACGCTTTCTAAAATATATACATATACTGTGTTTGTATTGGTATACATTCTTCAGAAAAACTACAGAAGCAGGTCTGAGAAAGCTGGAGCAGATGAGTTACACCAATCAAGTTTTACAGGAACGCCTATGGTCTCAAATCTCTCTCCATCGAGTTTGATTCGCCGTTTCTGATATCAAGCATAACAGCAAAGCAATACTCTAAAAGGAGAGGGGTCTCATCAGGGTTATATTTTTAATATCATTATTAACTTGTGATCTTCCGTCCCCTGGAGTAACCCTGACCAGTAATTACACTGGTAAAACAAGAGTTTGGGTATCCTAGTAACATTTCATCTGTATGCAACAACAGCGACCCTTGGCGACCGAGCACAATGGGCCATAATCCACCGATGGAGTTCAATTGTCTAAAGCCAACATTTGGGGATGCACTGCATTTACACGAGTCGCTAAGAGCATAATAACTACAGCAAAGCGCTTCTGTGCTTTAAGGAAAAGCGTGAATCTTTGCAGTAGCTGCTGAGATGTTTAACTGCATCTCCAAGCGCAGGTTGGTCCGTTTGAGTTGTTTTCAGCACTGGACAAAGCAGAGCTAATATTACAGCTCAATTACAGTGGTGTAAAACACCAAAGAAATCTGATATTCTGCAAACCACTGAAGAGAGGACTAAAAGAATGATAACAGAAAAACTGTTTAGTTTACCAAGAGGCCTACTTTGTAGTGTAACCTACAAAAGAACTAAAAGGACACTGAAATTTGCATTAAGGAACATGATGTGAGCAACCAATTTATTTTGCTAATGAACCCTCACAAGACTCTGCTAAAAATGTGGCTGTCATAAGGCTCTATTTGAGTTTAGTTAGGCTTGTTTGAGAAAAAGTGGAAAATTAACATACTGAATACATAAGAGAAGGAAAATGCAACAATTCCTCTTCCCCCGATTCTTCGCACCAAAACACCGCTTCTCTAAGGTACTCAAATTGTGAAAGTAATGAAAAATACATGTTAAATGAAGGCTAATACTGCATTGTAATTGTTCATTTACCTTAATAACAAAAAAAACTTTAGTTCTGTACATAATTAAATAAAAACAAGGTGATTTGACATATGTACAAGAGGGAATTTAAATGGCAACCATTTTAGTTTTGAAGAGATTTTCTTCTGTGGCCTATGGTATGTGACCTGGTGCAATGCACACAAATCATCAATACAGGCTAAAAAATAATGCAGCCAAGAATCACAGGCTCTATCGAAAGGGGCCTTTCTCATCCCCACTCATCACGAGAATGATGGAGGGGGGAAGGTAGAGAGAGACAGAGAAGGTTGACATATGCCCTCCACCTCTCTCTAGGGATCCTGGATGCTGGGTGGGGGCTCTTCGTGAGCAGAGAGGGAGGCAGAGCGGACTTTCAAGGCCTCACAGGATAACGTAGATGAACAGGGCCATGATGGCCGCGCTGATAAGGCCAGATATGGGCACAGTGACAAACCAGGCCAAGAAGATGTTTCTGAACAGTCGCCAGTCCACAGCCTTCCTGGAGCGCATCCAACCGACAGACACCACTGACCCGACCTGAAAGAAAAAAAAAAAAAAAAAAAAAGATACATCCTCAATATTAAACTTCATTCAAATAACCTCCATCTAGGACTAGATTTGCATTGGTTTGTTTTGCATACAGGCCCATCTCACCTTGCAGTGAGTGGTGGAAACTGGAAGACCAATGTTGGAAGCAACCACAACAGTGACGGCTGAGGCGAGCTCGATGCTGAAACCACTGGAATTAAACAAAGCATTGTTTAGGGAAGTCTGCCAGTTGAGAGGTTGTGCTCTGTACAGCAGGTGCTGTCTGATGTGACAACATGGATGTGTGTTTATACCTAGACGGGGTGATGGGGGTCAGATCCTTGCCCATGGTTTGGATAACTCTACGGCCCCAGACCCACAAACCGACACAGATGCCCACTCCTCCATACAGTAGCAGCCAGATTGGAGTTGGTCCATGTGATATAACGGACCCACTCTCATAGACCAGCCAAAGGGCAACCAGGGGACCAATTGCATTACTGAAAGCAAAAGAGAACTAGTTAAATTGCTTGAAATGCTTAAGATTATATCACATTCTTAAAATCTATTTTGAGCACTATTCAGTTCATTGCATTTGCATTACCTAACATCATTTCCTCCGTGAGCAAAGGAACCAAAACAGGCAGTGAGGATTTGCAGGAACTGGAAGAGCATTGACACTTCAGGTCTGTCAGCATCGGATTTATCCTCCTCCAAAGAACTATGGCTGCTACCAGCATCATCATCGGCAATCTCCAAAGCAACCTCACTATCACCGAGACCTTCAGGTGCACCATTCTCTGCCACTGCGTTGCAATAACTCGTGTAGCTGTCCATGCGGATGCGCTTCCTCTCCTGAGCATTGGCTTTTTCTTTGTCTCCATCTTCTGAAGCACGGAATTCAGATTCTTTGGGCTTGTAGTCTCCATGCAGGCCGATGATGGCCATGGTGTAGGAAGTGTAGCTGTTGTTGCGGCGAATGGGCCGGTCGACAACCTCCCCCATGCAGTCTCCCACTTTTGCCAGATGAAGTTTGTGCAGCAGGTCCTTGTAGAGTCCAGAGTCCTTGTGAACTGTGTGGTACTGAGAGTAACCATTGCTAGGAATGTGAGCGGGGCCGTTGGTGAAATGAACATGGGCATTCTTTGGAGCTGCTAGAAACAGAATCAAGTTACATGATCGATCTTCAACAAAAGCAGTAAATGTATGTCATGATGGACATGGCATTTGAGGCCCTATACCACTCACCACTGTCCATCTCTGACTCTTTGCAGTCCTTCTGATCAGCGTCATCTGACTCTCCAATGTCAAAGGTGACCCTGCGCTCCTCAGAAAGAGGAGGGGCCGAGGGGGTGATAGAGGGCATTGCACTGGACTCCTCAGGGACAGGTTTCAGGATGGGACTGTGAGCTTCATGCAGCTCCCTCTTCTCCATCAAAGGACTCTCGGTGGGACTGGAAGACTTTAGTTTACCTGTATATCAAATAAGATAGATGGTCAGCTCCGAGCTTGCTAGCAAATGTAAAAATAAAGGTAACACAAGTACATGAAATTTGCAGATTACACAGAAATAAACATCCATTTAAACAATATATATTATAATACAGGGGCTTTCCATCTTTTAGTAACCACAGACCCCCAAATATGATCATCCTCATATACTGAATGAACATATTTTTAGAAAAGACTGATTCATTTACATTTTTCTACTATTTTTGTATTAATTAATGAACTAATTTATAACATTTTATCCATTTTAACTTAATTTTATTGTTTAGTTTTTATTTCTAAAACACCCCCCCCCCCAGGAATCCCTTTGAACCCATTTAAATATGTATTATAATAAAAATATTTACCATTAAACTTGTACCCATCAATATTAAAAAAAAATATGAAATTAGCTAAAAACAACCAAAAATGTCGATTTACAAGTTTTCCTATCATTTAATTTAACGTATGGTTCAGTTGTTTAATTGAGTGCATAAATTTAGTATTTTTCAAATAATTGTATTAACATTAAATTGAGAACCCTAACTAGCTATATAAGGGTAAATCTGATCAATCATTTGGGATAAGTACAAAGGCGGGTAAGCACTTTACTCACTGGCAGTTCAGATCACAGTATCACATGAACGCTCAATTTTTTTTTACTTTTTGGAGGCAAACTCTGTTTGTTTAAACTGTCACTATAACCCTACATTTCAAGGACAACCTGACATAACTTGGTCCATTGTCCACTGATCTGCTCATAGATGTCAAAGCACATGTATAGCAAAAGTCACTTCGAACTGTAGACATACACCTTGGCTCAATGAGCCTGAGCTACTTCCCCGTCAACACCTCAGCTGGACCACGGCTATTCCAGTTCACTAGCCAAAGACCAATTATTGGATCACTGACCCAATTAGGCTGTCAGTGCAGTCAGACTATACAGCTTTAGATAAAGACTAGACGACTTGGTTTGTTTGTGTTAAAGAACTGTATTACAACAAACATACCATCCTAACCTAAAGCTGGATTTTCTTGAAAGTGCAGTTCGTTAGAATATTTAGCATGTTTTTGTCGGTCATGTGATTTGAGGATTAGAAAATCTATGCTTGCCATAGAAATTCAGTTACCGTGAACTGTAAATTAGACAAGATTGTTAAAATATTGTACTACATTTCACAAATAACCAAATAAACCCAGGACTTTTTCAAGGCATGTGCAAGTTTACAGGAAAAGGATAATTTACACAAAGAAAACCCCATATAGAGTTGACAAGAGTTTAATTTGTATTGAATCCAGAACATTCCTTTAAAGAGTATATCGTCTTTCTAAGTGACTGATTAAAACTGGTGTCCACTGCCAGCATCTTTAATCTGCAGGGTATTATCCCCAATCCCAATGAACACCTGGTGCTTTGCCTAAGACTAATAAATCTTACATGTCCACAGGTTGCTGTCCAGACTAATAGGGCCTAAAAACTAAAAGTGTGTGTCATATATATATATAACAAAAGCGATGTATTATTAAATCTACGTATAATGTAAAAGGGAAAAACATCTGTAATGATATATTTAGCAACGGTTATGCTACCCAAATGTGCTCAAGATACCCAAAATATGACTCACAGTTCTTTTCCTAATGATTACATAAATGTTATGGTTTACATGGTTACAGTAAACACAGATACTAAAGACTGATACTTACATTCGATCTTCTTCTTGAGCCGTGGGCAGACAACAAACCAAACGATGATACCGATGATCAGGGCCATGCCGATGGAAATGAGCAGAACTCCCCACCAGGGCAGCTTATCAAAGCCAAGCACTGCAGTCCCATTATTCACAGGAGGAAAGCGACCAAGAGGGGTGGGGAAGAAAGGAAAGGTGCTTTTGAGACAACAGGCAGCATGTGCTACCATCAACATACAGCATTAGGGAATGAACAGGGACATTGTGTACTCCTGGTTGTTAGTAATGGTGTTAAACATTAAGACATAATAAGTGGAATTACTTTATCAAAAAGTTGCTTGCACTCCCTTTAAGGAAAGGAAATACATATTCAGAGAATAATACATAAGCCAGCAGCTCCCATTTATCATTTTCAGTTAGAAGACTATTGTGAAAATCCTTTTTTCTTATGTACTTGCTCTACTTGTTTAGGAGTTCATAGAAACAAAAGCCAAAACAACCACTGCAACCAAGTGTCAAATATCTTGGTCACATTCAGAATGCAAGCACAAGGCCGGTCATCTTATGTAACACTTCAGGGGAGATGTGAGTGTGAACAGCAGCAAAATGTTGCAGTGACACAAGACAGCGCACAAGGCCGCGGTACCATATGGTCAGCAAGTGCGGGGTGCCTTAAAAGGCTATTGCAGAAAAATATCACCCCCACCTCTTTGGGAGGACGGGTGAAAAAGAAAAATGTAACCCCTCCTTGCAGATAGTTTCTATCTGAGCCAAGACTGCGGTGTTAGCTGCGGTGATGTCGAATGCATGCTCAAGCAAGAGTGCTGGCTGAGCAACTCGGCCATTTACGTATTCCCCACAGGGTCCAAACCACAGACAAGACAATGAAAATTGTCAACATAAGTTCAAAAACCAAAAAGGGGGTGAAAAAAAGGTACTGGAAATATTCAGAGCAGACTTTGTCCGAATGAAACAGACCTTATTGGAGTAGGGCTGTGAAAAATAAACAGAGAAGTTGAGAGATAAGAGGACAGGGAGCAGTGGGGCATGAACAACCATGCCTTGCCACATGCACGTACTACTGCAGGACGCTGCAGGGCATGCTGTGCCGCTGCGTGCTTTGGTTATGCAACTTTAGTTCAATCTCAGGAGACAAGACACAAGGAGCACCACACTCTTTGAATAGAGGGCTGAGGTATGTGAGGGAGGAACAGCTGAACTTTCCCAGCACACAAATGACTAAGCAGCATCTACCGAGACAGAACAGGTGTGGCCAGAAGATTTGAATGACGGAAATAAGAGAAAGGCCAACAAATGGGGCCCAGTTATCAAGTATGGCAGTCTGGTGTGAAAAATGCCCTGTGCATGTGTGTTAGGCAGGGAATGCATTCATGCTCACATCAACGCAGTCTGACAAACACTCCCCCACAAAATGGGAGAAGCCAGACCACAAACATGCAGTGGGATGAATGGAAGTGGATTCATGTCCTGCTTCACCTCACAATAAAATGTGCTATCCCATGGCCTTTATTACACAATGACACAAATTGTTTTTCCAGACACATTCAGCACTAAACCTCATCCTGGGGAAGGGATGATGATGGTTTATGAGTCATTGTGGGCTGGGCACTGTTGTTTATGCCAATCATGCCATTATTTGTGGTCTTTGACTGCCTCGTGTCTGTTCCAAAAGTTCGAAGCATTTTTTATAATTAACTGACATCATGAAATAAACTTTTATGGTGTGATAAAATTCTACCTTTGTAGCACCACCAGACTGTTGTTTGGTGTCTGTTGAGACACCCAGTTTTTTGACCCCCGCCACCACATCTAGCACCCACAAATGATTTGGTGCTTTAAACAAAAAGTTCTTTTTGACACTGTTTTGAGTCCTGCTGAATAAGTCTGGCCAAATATAAAAACATTCTGTTTCAAATCCAGAAGTCTGTTATTGCTGCCTTTCGTGTTTGCTTTATATCCCCAGGGAAACCATAACACCCCACTGTCTGTTTTTTTAAAGGGGCAAGCAGACCGGAAAACAAACATTGAAGTACTGGGGGCGGGAGGGTGTAGCCAATCATCATGTTCCTATTCTTAAATTAGGAATATGAGTAATACAAGTTAAGGCTGGAATACACTATACGACCTTTAAAAATCAAGATTTTTTTAAACTCTTGGCATCAGACACCTGATGATGTATTAAATGGTTAAAGAAAAATAAACCTTTGAGTTTTTCTGGCTCTGACTTTTGGCAACTAATATAATAATTCCAGAAAAAAATCTAGGTGGTAAAAAAAAAAAAAAGGCATGTTGTTTCATAAGATAAGTTATTTTGAAAACTAGTTGACTAACTAAACAGGGAAGAGAGGAGAACAAACAAATAATTGTTTGCCTACTCAGGTCTCAAATGCTGAGGGCTGCTGGCATTAAAAAAACAGAAAGAGTGCTTATGTGTCATCTCTATTTTGTATGGGGAGAACTTTCCAGGCAAAGTGGTTGCTGAATGACTGTACGTTTGTGCTGAAACTGGGGGCAGGGGTGGGCTATAGTATATGATTAAAGTATTGAGAGACACAATGTTTGGGAAAGGGGGTTATTAGATCCCTGACTTGATGTGCATCTAATCTTCTATATCACAAGCCAAATTAGTTAGAATGGATTCAACTTTTTTTACAGTATGCGAGTTGGAATGTGTTGTCACCATCATACTACATAAACGGTTAAAACCAGAAAAACAAGCTGTTCCAAGTACCAGCGCAAACACACCGCTTCAAGGAAACGCCACCTAGTTACATACTGATTGAAGTTTTACTGGGCATGTGTGCCTGTGAGCGCTCTTTAGAAGACAAAGGAAGTCGATCAACAATTCATGACATGCCGCATGCCTCTCAACCCCCCCGGTGAGTGCTGGTATTGTCCTGTCCTGGGAGATGCTCTGGATTAACTGAACCTGAGTGAACTGCCTTAAACAGGCTGAGAGTGGGAGGAGCGAAGGGACTGTGTCTGGTGATGTGGTTCCTTTAATGCAAATCCAACAGCAGATGAAATGATGATGTCACTAAGTGAGGCCAAAGATCAGGATAAGCTTATGTTAAGATGTTTCTACTATGACCAACTACATTAACCTGAATTGGTAACATGACATGTGTTTCAGGTGATGAATTTGGCTGAAGAGAAAACTCATCCTAATTGATTCGGAGTCCTGAAGTGACACTGGAATGATTAAATGGGCTCTAGAGGACAGCCTTTTAATTTTTAGAGGCTATTATTCTTTAAAGTCATTAGGAATTTTGCTCGGTATGTCAGATGAAAATCTTAACTTAATCTTACATCAAGTATTTCACTTAAGCACTTTATTTAAAAACACACCGACTTCCCATAACTAACTTACATAACTACAGACTGTCCAAATAATAATAAAAACTTTCTCTGAAGTGCACTGGGATGTCTAAGGCAAAAGGTATGTGTGTTGCTATGTGAATGTGTGTGCTGCACCTTGCTGTGCCTATGTAAAGCGCACCCGCCTTGGAGTGCATGTGTGCACACTCCGAGGGTGCATATTGCGTCATACTCTGGCCTGAAGCCTTCATTTTACGGCCCAGGCCAGTTGACTTCTTGAATTGTTGAGCCCTGTGGGTAAGAGAAAACAAAAAGGAGCAAAAGTTGCTCATTTAATAGGATCTCAAATTCATAAGGCAAAAGTATTCAGAGCTCAACAGTTAACGGCACTCAAAAACGTGGTGCTTTCTCTACTGTGGCTGAAGGTTCTTTTTGATGGGCATGAATTCTTTATTCCACTGTTTTTTTCTCTCCTATGATGGAGAAGGAAAAAACACTGACTGAGGTCATGAATACAGGCACCACATGTCCGTGTCATGAGTGCTCCACTGAGTTCTCCAGAGCCCACTGGTTAAACACTGGTTTGCCTTATGCACTGTAAACACAGTCTGGCAAAGACTGGGCATCTGGTTAGGGTGTTAATAGGGATGCAAAAGGCATACATAGAGCAATACTCACTCGGTGCTCCAGTAAACATAATGGAGAACAGGTTGATTCCCATCGTAACAGCATAGAAGAAAGGCAGGGCCCTCAGACCATTGGGAACTGGATCTTTCTGTAAAGGACAAAGTACAGACTCTTAGCCAACACCCAGCTCTGGCATGACCACATGATATTCTGCTACATTCAAAGAAAAGTATGTTTAAAGATTAAGATCGTTTGATTTACCTTTTTCAGGATGAACATGCGAACAAAGTAGAAAAGAATGGCAGACATAATGCCAGAGAGGACAGGTGAGAGGAACCAGGATGCAACTGTAAGTGAACAAAGAACACTGACAGGTTAGGAAACAAACATTGCCAGTTTCTTGACTGTCAGAATAATCATACAAGTGCAACTACAAATGGATAATTTTTGTGAATGCAGCTGACTCACCAATTCTAAGAAGCTCCAGCCATTTGACGCCCTGCTGACCTTTGGCGACTAGTGAAAAGCCAATGGTAGCTCCCACAATGCAATGGGTCCCAGATATAGGAAGCTTCAGAAAAGAAGCAAATAACTGCCAAACAGCAGAGCCTGAAGGGCAGTGAAAAACATAAAACTTAAGAAAAACTTCATATATATTAAAAATATATATATATATATATGAAATCATTAACATGTAAAAAACAGGTACTAGTAAGCTTCATAAACTACTCACCAAACATAGCGCTGACTGATCCAGCCATCAACACATGCTCTGTGCCGTTGTACATAGTCACATCGATTATGCCATTGCGGATAGTTTCACTGACCTTGGCACCAAGCAGCACAGAGCCCAGTGTCTCAAAGACAGTAGCAAGAATACAGGCCTGCCTAAGCGTAACTACACCTGATCCCACTGCTGTACCAAAAGAGTTGGCTACGTCATTAGCACCCACCGAAAAGGCCAGAATAAATGCTATTATGAACCCTACAATTAGGAGCCATAGATAATTTGTCAAAGCCACTTGAGCGGCAAGGGTGGTCAAAATCGTTACCGTGGCCAGAGTTGTCGACACCATTGTGTATAGATGGTTTTCAAGTTAAACGGGGGGAAAAAAAATTCACAATCTTACAGGGAAGAGAACTAAATATGTATAAATAAATCAAGCAGCAGCACACTGGATATTTTAATCCCCAGAAAATTGAGGTACTAGAGTTGCTTATTCTGTTTTCTGCCTCAGACCTACCTTCACCCCTTCGCTAAACCAGCAAATCAAAGCAATCCAGACACCAGAGAGAGAATCTGCACTGCTCTACACTGACGTGTAACGTTAAGGGAGAGGGTGGAGTGAGGGCCTATTGCTATCCTCTGAATAGACTAGATCTGTTACAGTTTGTTTTGGCTTGGGCAATTAGGCAGACAGAGCGGACATCCATTGTGCAACAGACACAGTTGGTGAATGGTAGCTCATTCCTGAAAAAAAGGAGAAAGTGGGAAGGTTCCCGTGTTATCCAACAATATCACTGCAGAGGGTCCAGAACATGGAGATAAATCTATTACACACTTAAGTGTTTTTTTTTCATATAGTATAGCTGAAGGTCTCTTGAACTTGTTTCACTGTACAAAAAAATGTGGCTCACCGAGAACAAACAGAATCACCAAACATCAAGACTCTTAAAAAATACATATACACACCATATGGCAACTGCTTATGCATTAACTAAAACCGATGGCTTTTTGGTTACAATAATCAAGCCAATACGCTGAAGGTCACAATATGTAGTACGAAAAACAAAAGTGATCAAAAGTCAATAGGCCCACTTTGTTTTACAAACACGAGAAGGCAGCGCTTTGGTTAATATTTTAAGCTCTGTGACAACAAACAGCGACTACTATTCAAAGTAAACCGTCAGCGCATCGGTGTCATGTGGCTTTCCAGTACGTTCCTGCAATGCAGCCTTTATTGGCAAAGAAACGCAGAAAATAAATGATGAAATCCGGTTGACTGTCACCTCTAGGGCTGTTTGAGCCAGTTCTCCCTGCTCGCGCTAGGCACGCACTTCCTCGCTAACCATGAACAACAATAAAAACAATCGCTTTAAGCAATTAAAATGTGTTGATATTTATGGAAAATACAATCTTACACTATTTTCAATATAAAAATTTTGTAGGGCTTTTTAGGTTAATAAGGCGATATCCATATTTTCTGAGCGCGCCGGTGTTCTGACGGCTTGTGCTCCGCACTAACGTTAACGTTACACGTGTCGTCATTCATTCACGCCCGCTAACGGCTAATATAACATTATTAATCAGAACTGCTTTCTTAAAATACCAAAATAAATTCAATAAATCCTTTATAGTGACACGGTGACACTGTGTTGTCAACTAAACGTAAAGGGAACTTGCCATTTTTTCCACGTTTAAACATCACGAGTCAGCTGACAAAGACACGAGCTCGCGCTCATTCTAACCGTTCAAATAAGCCGAAGGAAAAATGTCGATAAGAAAGTAAGACATATATCACTCACTGACAACTAGAATAAGAAAAAAAAATTTTTTTACTCACCACTCAAAGAAAACCGTCGATAAATGTCGATTTAGATATTTCTGACAACGTAACCCGCCCAGTCAACTTCCCGTAGCCGCTTTCCGCGCGCGCGGGGTAATACACAATAAATTCTCTCGTTCTTTCCTAAGCACTAACGTCGGATAAAATAATTAAATTCAAAGCTTAAGACAAAAAACAAGACACTGCGAACATTAGTCGTATTAAACTCTTGAATCAATGAAAAAATCCCAATAAACCGCTTTCAACCGGCTCCAGATGATGAGTTCCTGCTTGTCCACGCAAGAAGACGAGTGAGAGGGCGGGCCGTCTTCGGTGGATAGTCACTCAAAAGATAAGCCCCGCCCTCTGGCGACGGTAGTCAAAACAAAAAAAGACTATTTAATTAACCTTAGACTTGTCGACCATTACTACTACTCTGTAACTATACAATCTGGAAAAATGCAAACATCTGTAGAATACAGGCATTTTAAATATTCATTAAATACTTTACACAACATATACTCCAAAAATATTTCACTTTAAGGAATGTTCTTTTTGAAGGCTAAATGCAGCGGAGTCATTTGTTTTGAAATTTCATTATAGATTCGTATTTATTTTCTCTGATATGTGAGAGTTAAAATAAGATTATATATGAAAACAGATATTCAGAATTGTGTTGCTCACAAATATCTAAATCTAGTCTGTTTCTTTAATACAGTCTATTTTTATATAAAGATAAAACTGATTTGTTGTCCTAAACCTAAATGTTTTCTGATTATTAATGTGCTGTACTGTCAGATTTCAAAGGCGTTTCTTGTTTCCCGTATATGTATCCCCTGCGACTCTAGACTATTTTTCTCCAGTTCCTCTCGTGTGTTATCGGAAGTCATGGGAAAGACTGAGATGAAACTCTATGAAGGTGATGCTTCAATTCCTGCAAGCTGTGCTATAACTCCCCCATGTGGCCAAAGAAAAAAAAGGGATTTCAATTGATTATTTCTGGTATTTCTCACTTCCGCAGCATTTACAGGTTCATCTCAATAAATTAGAATGTCGTAGAAAAGTTTATTTATTTCAGTAATTCAACCCAAATTGTGAAACTCGTGTATTAAATAAATTCAATTCACACAGACTGAAGTAGTTTAAGTCTTTGGTTCTTTTAATTGTGATGATTTTGGCTCACCTCAAAAACCCACCAATTCACTAATATGGCTACATGCCAAACAGCTAATCAACTCAAAAGGGTAAGCCATAAACATTCACTGGCAAAGAAGCTGGCTGTTCACAGTGCTGTATCCAAGCATGTTAACAGAAAGTTGAGTAGAAGGAAAAAGTGTGGAAGAAAAATATGCACAACCAACCAAGAGAACCTCAGCCTTATGAGGATTGTCAAGCAAAATTGATTCAAGAATTTGACTGAACTTGAAGGAATGGACTGAGGCTGGGGTCAAGGCATATAGACGTGTCAAGGAATTTGGCTACAGCTGTCGTATTCTTCTTGTTAAGCCACTTCTGAACCACATACAACGTCAGAGGGATCTTACCTGGGCTAAGGAGAAGAAGAACTGGACTGTTGCCCAGTGGTCCAAAGTCCTCCTTTCAGATGAGAGCAAGTTTTGTACTTCATTTGGAAATGGGTGGAGAAGCTCATATCCCAAGTTGCTTGAAGTCCAGTATTAAGTTTTCACAGTCTGTGATGATTTGGGGTGCAATGTCATCTGCTGGTGTTGGTCCATTGTGTTTTTGGAAAACCAAAGTCAGTGCACCAGTTTACCAGGAAATCTTCTGCTGACCAGCTTTTTGAAGATGCTGAATTAATTTTCCAGCAGGATTTGGCACCTGCCCACACTGCCAAAAGCACCAAAAGTTGGTTAAATGAGCATGGTGTTCTTGACTGGCCAGCAAACTCACCAGACCTGAACCCCAGAGAGAATCTATAGGGTATTGACAGGATAAAAATGAGAAACAAGGGACCAAAAAATGCAGATGAGATGAAGGTCACTATCAAAGAAACCTGGGCTTCCATACCACCTCAGCAGTGCCACAAACTGACCACCTCCATGCCATGTCTAATTGAGGCAGTAATTAAAGCAAAAGGCCCTACCAAGTATAGAGTACATGCAGTAAATGAACATAGTTTCCAGAAGGCCAACAATTCACTAAAAATGTTTTTTTTTTTTTTTTATGAAGTATTAGAATTTGTTGAGATGGTGAATTGGTGGGTTTTGTTGTATAATATGAGCCAAAATCATCACAAATGAAAGAACCATATACTTAAACTTCTTCAGTCTGTGTGCATTGAATTTATTTAATACCCGAATTTCACAATTTGAGTTGAATTATTAAAATAAATTAACTTTTCTATGGCATTCTAATTTATTGAGATGCACCTTTATGTGCTTCAGATAGGACCAATTTTGGGTTATGGGGTTAGATCTCTGCCATAGTTCTGTGCACGAAAGATCATATTTAGAATGCACAAAAGTGCATTTTGCATGCGCACAATTTGAGTTTTGGAGAAAATGTTCGTCTCGCAAAGATAAAAAGTATTTTGAGCACAGTAAATCAATTTTGCATTTAAAATAAGCATTTGGATGTGTGAAGGCCTCTTTTACCCATGCAACATATAGCTTGCTCCCTTGATGTCTGCCCTCAGTGCTCTCTAATGGCTCAGTTGCTCAACACAACCCAGATTTACAATATGCCATAATTCCAGCCAATCAGAGACGAGGATGCTAAATTCTGATTGGCTGCCTTGATGACCGATCACAACTTTCCTTGCAATACTGATGACAGCGGAAGGGGAAAATACATTGCATGCATAATTCATATATAATATGCAAGTTAAAATTCTGATTATATTTTTTTCCAAGCACATTTTACCAATTCCAAACAACATCAATCTTAATGACTACTATTAATTTTGTATTTAATAACTTATAACCGATATATAATGGCTCATGAATACTGGAAGTGAAAAATGCCTTATATTCAGGTGTGCATAGTTATTAAGCAGGTTATCTTTTACAGATCTGTTGTATTATTCTCATTGTGTTATATTTCATAATGTATATTATCAAAAGAATTAACATAAGTTCATAAGAAAAGTTTTCTTTTAATTTTTGTAATACAATTTATATCAGGATCAGAGGGATGTGTGTGGGCAAACCATGTAATGCCACAACTTACACATAAATATTTAGATCATGTTTTCTCCTAAAAAAAATCATTGTAATGCCAATATTTCCATCCACTGAATGTAAGCTTTTCCATATTCCAAGCTTGCCTGCTTCACTGGTGACTTAATTTGCCTGTAACATTCATAAAAAATTATGAAAATAAATGCAGGAATTATTGGATTGTTGAACTTCAAATCAGTAGGTGTTGAGGCAAGTAACGAGCTGTTTTATGGATGGCAACTAATATCATTACTGAAATCTTATTAACAATTAGTTACACTACTATGCAAAAAGTAATATTATTAATTTAACTATTTAGTAAGTAGTTACCGTCTAACACTGGGTGGGAAATTGATTGCCCATTTGAACTAATAAACACAGGAATCATTATTTGAATGAGATCAATATAGATAGATAGATAGATAGATAGATAGATAGATAGATAGATAGATAGATAGATAGATAGATAGATAGATAGATAGATAGATAGATAGATAGATAGATAGATAGATAGATAGATAGTAAAGGCCTAACATTTTATTGAAAAATATTGACTCTATGAATTTTACAAAATATATTACTTAATAATTACTTACTTAACTATCCCTTAACTATTACATAAAAATATGACGAATAATAAGATGTGTATTTGATAATAATAAATAAATAATTAGTAGGTGTGTCCAAACTTTTGTCTGGTAGTGTACATTATATGTAGGCTATTATTTATGCTACTTACTTATGTGCATGGAATAAAGTGGTTCATAAAGTGCTTTGTCATTTTTAATGTTATAGTAAATACGTGGTAAATATGTTTAACCTTATAGCTGTAGAGGACCTTTACCATGGGTTGACTTGAGGTGAGGCACGTCAACTTGCTGGTTGATCCAGGGTGCAGTTGATCCAATGAAGACAGACAGCCTTATTACCCTATTAGAATGAGAGGCGCATCCTCAACGTAAGAGACAGCCAATAGAAACTCGTAAAATCTGAAAAGGGCGGGGCCAATAGTCACGTTGGACCCAACTCGCTCTACACTAGAGAGGTGTGAGCATGGGTGTGAGGGGATGAAGCTAACGCAGGAGGATAACATTAAGATTCATTTAACGATAGGAATACTGAAATCAGTTTAGCTGTCATAAAATACCGGGTTTGACATACCGTTGAAAACATTCTAGTTGTTTCGTTTATTTAATCGCAGTTTACTCGCGGTCGCATGTCATTGAATGTTGGCTAGCTAACGTTACGTTCGTCAGTTGATTTGTTAAAGCAGTTTTTCGCAAATTTCGAACTGCTTGTTTATCTAGAAAATTTCTGATAGCTTCTCACAATAGTAGATTAGAAAACAAAAAAAATATATATTTTTTTACGCTCTCATGCATTTTAGTTGTCCGTTAAAACCTGTCTTTTACTATTTTGCAAGATAATCGCTAGTGCATGTCAACTTGACATTGCGTTGCACTTAGCTCAGTCAAATCAATACATGGGAACTAATCTGTATAGTAAATCTTAGTTTTTTAGCTAATTCAGGGCGCATTAAAGTCACTTCAAAGTCAACTCTAGAAATCATCGAGTCGTGGTTCTAGAAACAAAGATGTTCCCCTCCGTCCAGCATCGTCCCGTGTGCAGTATAGGGGCCAGAGCGGTGCGTCTGCAAAACTTTAGCACTTTTAAACAAAGTGGTGCGATAGATAGCAAATCGTGGAGTTTGTCGTGGCTGGGTGAGCGCGTGGGCCTGCTGCTGTCATGGCTCCAAAAAACAGGAAGGGGAACAAACAAGCTAGCCTCCGACAAAAAGAAAGAGAGACTGTTGTCTATATTCGCCAACCACTGTAGTTTTGTGACAGGCCAAAGGCTGAGAAGGGCCTTTCAGATCGGAGAGCTATACTCAAACCTGTACTCTGAGAGGAGCAGGTGGACACTCGTGGGACACATATGGAGACGCCTGCAGAGCAAACACGCCCCCGCCGGAAAACTGATAGCAGCATTGGCTGGGGTCTTCATGTGGGAAGACCAGAGGATTGGAGATGATGAGCTGAGAAGGTAACGTTAAGTTACTTCTCTCACTTCTGGACTGTTTATGTGGCGTTATCTGTAATTTTGGAAATACGACACAACCATTATCTGATATTCATACTTTTTTTCTTCGTTTTTGTTTGGCGCACTGCACCTAATCAATGCATTAGGCCTTCTGTTAACTAATCAGAATCGTCATTGTTTTAACTAATCAGAAACGCCCCCTAGCTGTCAATCACTTTTCGCGTTCAGTTGTTATGGCATCGGATTGGCTGTTATGGCTCTAGAGGGCGTGGTTTGATGACAAGGTCCTAATTTAAGTAAATGTTACATGTTTTTAACACATTTGGTATTTATTTTAGTTTCATATTTATGCATTATTGTGGTTAAAGCAACTTGTCTGTACTTGCGGTTAAGGTGTGCGTGGGAGCTGCAGGCACTGGAGTCGGCGAGAAGCCAGAATGTGACCCCAAAGACCACTGTGCATGTGGATCCAGACTGGGAGGTGGTCATGGAGAAGAAAAACTTCAGGGTTTGGAGGAGACCCATCCAGGATAGCCATCTTTTTGAATACAGAGGTACATTTTAAGTTATAAAAACTAGGGATGCACGATATTGGATTTTGGCCGATATTCGATATGCCGATATTTTCTAAATAATTTTGGCCGATGCCGATACCGATATCGATATATATACAAATATATACTGATATATTTACAAATATATACTGATATATTTAAACTTTAATTTTACTGAAGAGAAATCCATGTATCTCTTCTGTACTGATTCTACCATAAATTTATTATTTTACAAATGTAGACAGACATTCACATCTGAAAAACAGGTCAATTATTTCACTTGGAGAATATCGGTTTGGCTCATCGGCAGAAATATTCATATCGGCCGATACCGATAATGGTCATTTTAAGCTTTTATCGGCCGATACCGATGTTGTGCCGATATTATCGTGCATCCCTAATAAAAACATGTATTTATTGTGTCATTACTTACTAAGAAATTATTTTTGTTTTGTCCATTTCACATGTGTCGTGAATGTAGAGCCAGTCCTAGACTTCTGGGCACTGTCTGTGCATTCATAAAAATAAAAAAATGCCCAAATGCTCCTCAATCCCTTAACTTATTCCTTCACTGTCAACAAACACGGTGAATTAAAAAGTCAGTAATACAAAAAAGGAAGATAATTACAAAAGATAGGGCAATTACAATAGAAAAATGGATTTACATGACGACTTCTCTCTTTACAGTGTTTGGTTCATATACAGACGTCTCCCCCCGGCAATTCTTCAATGTTCAGGTAATGAATAATTTAGTTAATATTAAACCCGCTTATTAAAGCAAGACAAAGTAAAGCTGCATGTACCGTTAAAGCTTTCATAGCCTTGCATGCAGGGTTGCCACCTTTAGTTACCTGGCTGGAGCGAGGTGTTGTTGACATAGCCTGAACCAGTCTCAGGTGCCTATATGAGGTTTTGAGGATTCAACCATTGATTTTTAATTTGGTCTTAAAGTGACTAAGTCATAGATAACAAAGAAAAACAGCTCAGATGTTCTGCAGGCCTTTTGCACATGTGAATAACTTAAGGCACGCTTATAAGACTTAATTTGACGTTCAACAACAAATATTTGATATATAATTAAAGCATTTTTCTTTTGCAATTGATGTTTGAAATTTAACGGCATTTGCATTGGCTTGATGTAATGACTGTTTTACACAATGGGATTATGCATGCCACTCAATGTTTACAGAATAATGAATATAAGAGTAAAATGTGAGGTATGTGCTAGAGAAAGCATCACTGTGGTGGCATGAGATCGAACGTGTTTTTTATGCCTAATGTGAGAGTTGGCAACCCTATTACATGTTTCAGGCATTACCTTCCTTGCACTCCATTTGCTGAAGATGTTGTATCTTAGGGCTTGTACATGTGGTTGGTGTCTGCTGTTGGTATTTGAATGTTATATTTAGACTCTCCCTAATATTTGCCCTTAATCCAGTTGGACACAGAGTACAGAAAGAAGTGGGACGCACTGGTTATTAAATTGGACGTGGTGGACAGGGACGTCAACACCGGCACCGAGGTCATTCATTGGGCAACACATTTTCCAGTAAGCTCTGAATCAAGTTGTCCTCTGCATGCTGTCATAACATGAAAACATCCTTGTGATTTTTTTCAATGGGCAGTGAGTGAGTCGAATTAACTGAAGTGTAATCTAGTATTAGTTGACTGAAGATTTAAAAGCCTCTAAATGTAATCTTGTATCCGTCCTGTTTCATTAGTCTGCCATGCTGGATTTATTTGCATTGTTAAAGAATTCCTTTATTAAGATGAAACCCTCTACAAACACCTTGGCAATTGAATCACCATTGGCTAGAAATTTTTTTTGTTTACTCGTCTGAAATACTATATATACTATATATGTGTGTGTGCGTTTATATTTATTGTATTGCATAGATATGATAAGATAAATTACAAAAAAATACATTTTTGATGATATTCTCATTTTTTTGTGCGTGTATGTGTGTATAATACATAAATAAAACCCTAAACCATATTTTATGTATTTATTTATAAGTAAAATATATGTAGGTTCTAACAGCTATTGTACTGTATACCCAATTGCAAGGGCTTATGGATATTCACATCAGCCTTTTTTTTTTAGTTAATTACTTTTAGTTATTAAAATTATGAGTTAAAAGTATTTATTTTAAAGCTGAAGAACTTTGGAATGTAGATATTTCGAAACAAAGTGAAAGTTCTAATTCAAGAACTTTCTTCACAGTGTAACTTGAGTATTATTGATAAGAATATCAAATACATAAGTTGTTATAAGCTTAATCTTTAAATCAACATGCCTGTTAGTATTTACTGTGTTGTTTAATAGCTGTTCTAATTTGTTGACCTTTCCTGTGCAGTATCCCATGTACTCCAGAGACTACGTCTATGTGCGCCGGTATCATGTTGACATGGAGAACAACTTAATGATCTTAATCTCCAGGTAACTGTTGTTGCTCTTTCATAGGCATTATTTAGTGATATTTTAATTAATGTCAACTGGTCGAAGCGTGTCCTTTAAATAAAGTGTGCCTTCTTTCTCTGTTCAGAGCTGTCAGACACCCCAGTATCCCAGAGACCCAGGAGTTCGTCCGAGTTCACTCTTATCAGTCCAAGATGGTCATCCGGCCACACCGGTCATTTGACGAGGTGAGAATAGGGAATCGGCTGGGTGTCAGCCTGTCTGAGGATGGTCTTAGTTTGCAGTCTTAAGCTAGTTATCTTGTCTCAACAGAATGGCTTTGATTACCTGCTGACTTACAGCGATGATCCCCAGACGGTCTTCCCTCGCTATTGCGTCAGCTGGATGGTGTCTAGTGGTGAGCCGTCTGTCTAATGCTCTCACACTTTTGTAATATATGCACTCCTCTTTGGACTTTAAAAACATAGATTGAGGCTTTTTAGTGGGTTGGGTCCTAAAATGATCATGCATTATATTGATCAAAAGTGACAGTAAAGATATATATATATATATATATATATATATATATATATATATATATATATATATATATATATATATATATATATATAAAAATTCTGTCCTTTTGAACTTTCTATTTATCAGAGAGTCATGAAAAATGTGTCACAGTTTCCACAAAAATATGAAGCAGCACAACTGTATTTAAAGGGATAGTTACCCAAAAATGGAAATTCTGTCATTAATTACAAACCCTCATGTCATTCCAAACCCTTAAATATTGATATTTCACATTGTTTGTTTCACTTGTATATGATTTTTATATATTTGCCCCTATTTTAAGTAATTTTCCATTATATTCCTAAGTATTTAGAAATTGAGTCATGCACAACTTTGCTTTATATGTATGTATGTATTAAGACCCACATACTGCATACATTTAAAAACATTAACATTTAATTACATGTGCATATTTATATTCATATTAATTATATATAAATATATTGAACTTATATATATTATATTGTATTTATAGTGAATCTACACTACAAATACACACACTCATGTGAGGAATGTATGTTTCTGAATATCAGCTCGTGTGCGATCACAAATGTGTTATTAAATTTATAGGAGAGTGCAAATGAAGCTGTACTCATGTTAGCATCACAGTTGGGAATTTCACAGATGAATTTGTTGAATTGTACAAGTCTTTCTTGAAATCTGCCTTTTCTGCAGCTGCTGTTTCTTGACACCTGTTCATTCAGATTTCACTTCCTCTCCCTCAGGCATGCCAGACTTCCTGGAGAAGCTTCACACCGCCGCCCTCAAAGCTAAAAACATGGACGTCGGTGTCCAGGACTACGTCAGCATCATAAAATCCACCCAACCCACCCAAGAACGACTAGCTGACAACGCTCACACCGGAGGACCGAGTCAGATCTACGCCTGAGCGTCTGGCCACAGCGATTGATGCACTGTGGTAAAATGACCCAGAACAGAGCATTTTTTGCTTATGCGATCATTCATTGAAGCCATAAAGAAATCCATTTCTTAAATTCATCTATGCCATTGATCAGTCCTGCACTAGCTGTCATACTAAGTGTTCACGTCTCATTTTGTATGCTGTTAGTTTGCTTGCTCTTTCTGTAGGGTACTGAGATGAGCCAAAATAATGGCATGTATTAATTGTAGATTCTCCTGCCAAAGCAGCTTTTCACTCCGCATTTACAGCACGATCATCAGAATCCATCATGCTGTTGAGATGCTGAAAAACAACAGAACATGTACTCGCCTAACAAGGTTCAACTACAGGAAAGCCACTTTTTTTCAGTTTATACTGTGATGAACTAACTGCTCTCGGCAGAACCAGATCAACTCACCTTCGTCCTCATTTAGCGTGTGAATGTTCACTGCCAGTAAAACCCAAACAGCCTTCACAGGATCACCAAAACTGTGTCTTATGCCGACCGCAGCATCCTCACGATCAGGCTCGGCTTCCTCCTGTGCTCTAGAGGGCTGTTTGAAGTCTAAAACATCTTTTCTACTCTGAACTCCAGCAAATAAGGACACTGGGATTTGATGTTGTAATGAAAGTGGAAGGACAGTGCACAAGTCGGCATGCAAATGCACTGCAGGATGGATTTTGTGCTAGGAATTAGGGGGTGTATTAATTATTATTAGTATTTGTTTTTTGTGAATGGGAATCCACTGTGATGGGATTGTGTGTGTGTCATACATGTTTAATGTAATACAAATTGATTGGTTCAGTCACGCTTGGCTTGTTGATGCAGATTACACTGAATGGACAACTCTTGTCCTGTTTGGTCTCAATCCCATCATATGACCTTTTTTCATACTGCTGTGTCATACACCAGTGAAGTTACAGAGACCGTAGCATGTCAGAATACTGTGGGGGGGGAGTATTCAAATCATGCATGTTGACTTTGGTCTGTATCCGTTTATTCTTTATGGTCTCTGCAGAGGAACAGTTGAAATGAAAGCAGATCTTTCAGATTTTATTTGGTGGATGTGTGCGTATGTATTCATCCATGACATCCAGATGTCCTCTATTTGAATGAGGTTAGGACTTGATAATGGCATGCCACTTTTTGTGACATGATTGGTAGCTTATTTTCAAAAAACCTTATGATGCACTTGAAATGTTAATGGTCCTGAAGATGCATTGTTCAGTTGATGATACTTTGATATCCATGTGAGTTTGTTTTGAATAACCGCTCTTTATTGAAGGTGTAATTAAACATCACAGTCCTATTTAATCTTGTTCCATAATAAATTATTTCCCCTTTTTATTACTTTCAGAATACCACGTAACACCATTCTGTTAAGCTTCATAAAAAGACATGGCCTTAAATGTATTTGTATATGTGTAATACCTAGATGGCACTGCCCTGTTTACATCCCATTACTCAAGTGTGTGTTTTTTGTTTTTTTGTTTTTTTCATGTTCAAAACCATTGTTCACAGTGGTCAGTCAAAATGTATTTAGAAAGGTCTTGCTAATAAGGAATATTCCAGGATTATAGATTTAATGCTGCATTGACAACATTTGTGGCATGTTGTTGATTACCATGGATAATGATTTTGATTTGTACCTTAGTTCTGAAAAAAAAAGGTTTTATTTTTTACGAACTGAGGTACAAGTTGAAATATGTACTGTATTAATATAGCACATTCAATAATATTATCTTCCATTTCATCTAAACATCACATTGAAATCTCAGATATTCACCGGTATACTTAAAAAAAAAAAAAAAAAAGGAAAAAGTGAATTTTCTTGGTGTTTGACAATACTCTGCTTATTTGAGTCTAAGCATCATAATAAAACTCAACTGCAGTTTAGTGCGCTTTAAAGCATTTTCTCTTTCTAATATCAAAATTAGAAATGTTCTAATCGCAAGTGAAATAGTGTACGTATAAATGATTGAGATGCCAGAAGCATGAGCGTTTGTTTTTTGCTTCAATGTGAAAATGAACCACCGGTTTCATCAATTGGTGACAATAAAAGTAATTTGAAATAATTTCTGAGTCTTGTTTCATTTTTATTAATGTATGCATAGTATCAAAGATTGTGACCTTCAAAAACAGGTCAGTAAATATGATGTTTTAATGGTTTTTAATCATTATATACAGCCACGACTGGGAACAACAGAATAAAGGATAAGTCCAATAACATATTTCATAGAATGTATGTACTTAATAGTCTACAGTAGTCAACATTTAAAGTGGATCAGAAAAGTTAATCAAAGCTATTCAAGAACACATTTTGGTTTTAGGACAATTTTGTTGAATGGTTTTGATCCACTTCAAATGTGGACTATTGTAGATGCGTATTAATGGTGTTTGCTAAGTAGTATATTCATATTGAAGGTTAATGATCTAAATAAGCTGCTAACCTAAATTACAGCAAAGCCTCGGTTACACCCTAGAATCGTGTAGGCGAGCTTTGCACATGTAAACACCAATGACATTCTCTTTTAAAAATAAATGTAAAAAACAAGTTATGCATGTAACTGTTGTTCCTGTTCAATATGCACATCACGCCAAGACCACTGACTGCAGTATGTAGCCTACAGGTGAAATATATGTTAGTCATGAGTGTACTGTACTTCAATTGTAGTGCGTTTTAATTGGCTGGACTTCTGCAGCATTTATTGATTGATTAAATTCATAGTTAGAAATTTGTTCATCCATTTTATTGTTGCTTTATGCATCTTTTTAAACTGCTCAGTGAATCAGTTCAAGTGTTCAGAATATATTCATAAAGTGCTTAAAAAAATTCTAAAATGTGAATTGGTCTCGTGAATAGGTAAAATCTCCAAAGATTCGATAAATAAAATGCTTGTGTACAGGCAAACGGATGACAATATCCAAGAAGAGTCCATTACTTTGAAAATGACTGGAGCTGAGCAGTGCAACCTAACATGACCTCTGACGGTAAAACGGAGTGGTTCATTCATCTAGAGACTGACTGTAAGTGGTGCTCTGCAGTGAGCTCCACCCATCATCATGACCTCCCGACTGCATCTAAGATTGCATTTACTCGAGCAAGGCTTACATTACTAAAGACTTTTTGTCTTACAGTCAGATATTTATGTTTTAGTCAAAACGGTGGCTGGTGTGCACAATTTGTCCACATTTTATGATAAATGAGGATGTAACTGGACTTGGACGTTTTTCGTAACTTATTTTTATGCCAATTGTAAAAAAGAAACAGATTTTTTTAAACTCAAACTCTGTGTGGATTGGGCGCTATGCTGGGGGTTGGATAAATGTCTCCCTTCTATGTTTATGGTGGTTACGGCTTTCTTTATATATCAATAGGGTATATGAGTACATTAAAAGGACCTGAAGAAATAGGTCAAGCTATGCCATCAGCTTGGCTGAGGAAGTGCGGCTTGGCAACAGAACACTATTTTGACCACAGTGTCATTATTTCCATTTCTTGTTGCCCTCATTTTTCTTACTGTAATGATCATGTCAGACTCAAACAAACAAAACATCACAATGCGTTTTATTCTCTTTAAAATATTCTTGTTTGGGACAAGAAATGTACACTTCAACAGACTGTTGCACAAGGTCTAATTCTTCAGATTGAGGATCTAATAAGAAAAGAACTGTAAGAAGAAAAACCTGGTAGAGAGTGCACACAAGTCTCCAAAGTGCTTGGCACAACCATGGACAGAAAGGGAACTGCATGGTTAGATCAAGCACAATGGTGTCCTGGGCAGTCGTAAAGTCAGCAGAAACTTGTTCAAGTTGTGGATCAGTCACAAAAGACAGGACGGAACCGTCCATGTACATTAAAATCCTGTTTAAAATCATGCAGAATACAGAATGAGGGTCATCTGGGAAAAGGTCAAGGCTCCAATTCTACGTAAGGTGGATCAACAAAGTCAGAGATCACTAGAAAATTTTAAAAGACCATCAAAAGATCTAGTTGTCATCGAGACTCTTCTTCAGCCAGCCTTAGGTGTTGTACCTATTCTCAAAAAGACGGTATTCAGGTTTCCAAAATCTTTCCAAAATTGCTGGAAATCGAGAAGGGCAGTATCATAGAGGTTGGTGCAGGTGATTACAGAGAGTGACATAATGGGAGATGGTCGAAAAAGGTGTTTGTGATAGACTGCAATGAAGTATGTCTGCAAATTTAAAAAAAGAAAAAGAGATTAGTCATAGGTCACGTTCTCACTGCAGAGATTCGCAGGCACCGCCCTTCCTGCGCAAAAACTGCGACAAACCCCACCCTCGCCGAAAATGTTACCCCTCCCCAGTACCTATGCCTGCTGACCAGTCGCCAAAACTGTCAATTTTTTAAAATTTCTGTCAAATAATGAAGTGGAACTCAAGAGAACTCCAGAATGGGGGTTAACAAACGAGAATGGTTTGGTAATCAAATGAGTTTTGTTTGGGGGTTTACAAAAAATCTATAGAAACAGAGTTTGTCAAAGCAATGGTTGTCTTGTTAAGGGACATCAGTAGCTTCTTGACTTGCTCAAATAGATTGCTCTATGGGCAAATAAGAATAAACCACCAATGTAATTTTCTTTCACAGTCAATATCCCACAACATCATAGCCAATGCCTTCTATCCGACAACATCTGGACCTTAGGGCCAATTCTTAACTTGTTCCGGCAAAACCTCTTGTGGCAACACTTCCCAAGATATCCCAGAGTGTCTCTTCCAAAAACCTGCCTAGATTCTGCTCATCCATCTGGGTGGTAATCATATTACCCCATACTTGCCATGCCCCATGGGACATTTTAGTGGGAATGGGAAGGAAGGGTGCGCTAATCAACTCTAAAGGTCGGACAACTGAACCACTTAGCATGATGAAATGGGAAGAAACAAATATTATTAAGGATGATGTTGGAGATGGTGGTAGAGAATGAAGGATGAGGATCAGAAAGAACAATTTGTAACATATGAAGGGACAGTGGCATAGTCTATATTCTTCGACCAGTTGATCAGTTCCCTCTTGAATCCATCCTTTTGAGCATCTTACAAATTTGGAGCAAATACTACATCTTACCTAGTTCATTCAGTAGTAGCGTATTTTGTCCCCCTCTTGCACAATACTCTTGGAAAATCTGTTACCTTGACGGAGACTTGTCCAAAAGGCACAAAAGAAATAGAGCGCAGTGATTGAAACTGTTTTAAGGAGTACTGTGAGAAGAAAAGAAGAAGGGTTAAGACAATAATCAACTTGTGCACTTAGGACTCTTACCTCAATCTTGAAGAGGACCATCTACAAGAGGTCTGGTAGAGGACCTTCCAACAGGTTCATTCAGGGATGGATGTCCTCATGGCAAATCTTCAGACCGAGACCAATGCCTCTCACTTCATTGGTGACTTAGTTCATCTGAGAGAGCTGCTGTTCTGAGCTGGGTGTCTGGACTGGACCTCTTTGCCGAACTGAAGGCAAACTGTCCAGGATGTCTCTCCTCCAACAACCCCATACTCCGCCCCTACCTCCGCCCCGTGAGGAGGGCGGGGGTCGCACAATATCACCCAGGATAGGTGGTTTGCTGAAGAGGAGTTGGGCGGTGCGGGCCAGGGTACGTGTCATTGGGAGGGGGTAGAGGGTCCAGTTCCGCAATTCATAAATATTAATACAGAGTCCTCCCTCTTGAGGAGGGGGCAAATTCTTTAATTTTGTTAGAGGGGGAAGCGCTTTATTCACTTAATGGCTTTTATTAGTGCCCAGACTTCAACTCTTTCATTAGCTAAAGTGCTGCTATAATTTACAGGGGAAAGTGCAGCAGAGGAAGATGGGTGGGGGAAGGGCGGAGCTTGATGGGTGAGCACTGGCTCCTCTTCCATAGGCATACGTCCCTACCACCTTAAAAAACGTCTCAGATCAATGCTTGAACCTGCCTCCAATTCATCCCCAAGAACCCAATAACCCCACCAGAGGAAATGAATAACAGACTTTAAGCTTTTGCTGATGCTGTGCTTTGAATTCTCATTGATAACTTTCTGCATCTTTCAATTATGCTTTCTTCGAGAAAATTATTTATTGCATTGTCCACATGAGCTTTTGCTTTGTGAACAGGGTCCATAATTTTGAATAAGAATAGACTTTTTTTCCCAAAAACACCAAAGTACCCAGTACATCGCCTAGATGTCATTTCAACTGATTTATTTGAAAAACAGCTTGGCACTGCCACAGCTGCTGAAAAGTAGACTTGCCCATTAACCAAAAAGAAATTAGTGTGAAAAATATATAAAGTAATCACTTATTTTAGGGTTTCAATAGCTACTGACAAAAAATGTTCCATGTTGTGTTTCTTGAAGTCATTTACAGAAGAATTTACAAAGAGATTGTCACATGATTAATTACGGTTCAATAAACTGTGCAACACAGCTTGAAATACATATATCCACTATAATATTTTTTTACATTCCAAATATTCCAGGTTTGAAAAATTGTAGTTTAAAAATTCTAAATGTAAAGGTTTTCCATTACTGTGGGAAATGAATTTTCTCAAGGTACTTACGAACTAGATTTTTTTTCACTAATTGTAGTGTTCTTATATCAACTCAAGTGTAAAGGCTTTTTGGCTGATTAACCTTTGGGGTAGCTTGCACCCATTGCACATTCATAATGTCAAATGTCCCTAGTGAGTGGGGCAGTTTAAGGGTATGAGTGCTTCTGACTGGCTGTGTATCATTCCTTGTCAGATTCATCCGCTAAGTGGCCTGGTTATCCTGAGTGATTGATTGTCTAAGAGGGGGAGGGTATAATATCCAGCCACTAGACTACTGGATTAAACCATGTGAAGTACTGGGCCCAGTTTTTCAAAATGTTTAATCCAGATAAAATTGATCTGGATTTAGTAATCCTTTTTTTGCGATTCGTGATCACGTAATCCATCTTACTTTTGGAGAAAGTTTTTTAAAGCAGCATCGGATTGGATCAATCTGATCCGGAGAGGAACTTTTCAGGATCACCAAATCTGGATAGCCAGTGCTCAAACAGGATAGGAAATCACAATGTAGAACTATAGATATGTAAAGAGCAACAAGTAGAATAGCCAGTGTGGGGTCAATATAAGTTTGTTTTTATTTGAAATGAAAACCCACACATTTAAAAAAAAAAAAAAAAAAAAGCAAACAAGATAAGCTGAATACGTTAAAGCCTACCTCATCACTATAGCCTGACGGATGAACAAATAAAATTAAAACCTTATGAATAAATAGGATATCTTGTAAGATACTTCATGATCCAAATATAGTATTATTTGATACATTTTAAAAGTTTTCATTACATTTTGGCCATGAAATCCACGCTGAATCCACCCTTCTGATGGGATCAGTTTAATCCAGATTTTTTGGATCAAAGTGATCCAAATCCTACAAAAGTTCTAAAAAAAACCCAAACTAAAGGTTTGATCCGGATCAAAACCAAGATTGGATTACGTGATCTAATCCAATTATGTATCCCGTTTTCTCTTCTGAAAAACACATTTTCAAGATTTGATCCAATCCGTTATCCAAAATCCTACTGGATTACTTTTGAAAAACCAGGCCCTGGTTACTCACGGACTAGATATCTCAATTAATTTTGTTCATCAGTTAACCAACGCTAACAATTCAACAAAAAGACCTTGTCAAATGTTTTGATCAAGCATCAGCCTCACATTTAGACATCAATGGATTTGTATATTAGGTTTTTATTGAAGTTTACTTTGTTTTGCAGCCCACAGATGCACTTAATCTATAACTGTATAACTTCATTCAAGACATTGTAATGCCAATTCAAGCATGAGGAGACATTTAATATGCTGAATGAATCTGTGATATTTACAATCAAAAATAAAAATGAATAAACAACAATAGTGCCATGGGAACCTCCGGGGCATTTACAAATGTCTTGTTGTTTCTTATGTGAAGTGTAATGATCATGTAATCATCATTTCTTCTATTTCTTGACCAGCTGGATTACATCCTCATCTTCTAGCACATGGTCTTTGCCGACTTTCTGCGGGTTATGCTTCACTGACGACCCCCACACCAATGCACTGCAGAGAGAAGACAGAGAAGATGCTAGGCACGTTTCCACACAGGAGTATTGTGCAAAAGATTTACATACATCACTTAAATTCACTATTTACCGACAAGGCTTTTAGGCAATCTGTGACAAATTTATTCTGACATGAAATAAAGACTTAAATAGTTTGGTTTAAGTCTGCTGAAAAATAAAATAAAACATTAACAGATGGAGGCGAGTTGCACAATAACCACAATAACTTTAGTGTTTCAGCATAAACTAGTTACCCTAATACTATTTTTTTAAAGGCATCTTAAATTTGACAGTGTTGACTAAAATATCTGTTACTTTACAAATCAGTGTTAATGTTTAGTAAAACTACTCAAAATAATTTTAACAGAAATAACTTAATGCAAATATCAGACAAAACCTTGAATGGATATAATAGAAATTATGACAGTAATTACTTGGTAATTTAGTTATTAAATAACTAGGTTCAAGTAATAAAACTAAACAGAAACATGAAACTAGAAAACCACATAAAATTACTAGAATAATTAGACAATTTAAAATATTAATAGTATAAAAACATATGAATGCTACTGAGGCAAAAAAGACTCTAAACTCAAGGACAAATCTAAAAGAAATATCTAATATCAATATATCAGCATAAGAGAGATGCAATTTCAAAGTTTTTTTTTTTTTAATTAAGGCTTCACAGGCTGAATTTAGGAGCACAGCCTTTTCAAATGAAGTGAATAACACACTGTACAGTACACTCACACTGTAACCTTGGAAGTGAGTTTAGAAGTTTAGTGAGTGTACTGCGCTCATGTGAGTAATAAAGATAACTAGTGCTTCAGTTAGATCAGAGCCTTTTGCTATCAGGAACTTAAATCAGATCTTGTTCTCAACACAAATGAACAATGACTCCTTGAATGTTTTGAAGTCACTTACTATTTCAATTCTTTAATGAGGTTTTTGTGAATCTTTAGGCAGAAGTCCTCAACGGCTGTCTTCCCATCTGGAAGTACGACAGGTGCGGTGTAATCAGGAAGCTGTCCTTTCGGCTTCGTGTAGCTGTGAATCACCAGTCAGAGATATATGACACATTCTGCTGTGGCTTTATGATACATAGTGCATATTTAAACTTCTGAAGACAGAACATTATGATATATTAAGGTACATTACGTTTCTGTAAGCTTCACACAGTAGACATTTTCACTCAAAGTGACTTTTCAGTATACACTGTGTATAGCAAATCACTTATTGTGCTTTTTTTATTACATTCCTGAAAGCTCTTCCAGAAAGTATGCAGCTTAATCATGCCAATCATTGGTCAAATTCTAAGCTTGCCATCCCATAATGCATTGCAGGAACATGTGACTCACATGCGCACTAGATGCAGGTAGTCCCAGATCTTTTCCAACAGGTCGTCAAAGTTCCAGCGGTGGTGAGCTGAGATTGGCACGCAGTGAGGGATTTTGTAGATAACATCCAGCTCCTCGATGGAGATCTGGTCGATTTTGTTGAGTACATAAATGCAGGGGATGTAAACCCTAGAGAGGGGAGTAAGAACCGTGTGAATAATCTCTTCTAAATGGGAATGACGGAGTATGGATGTGAAGATGCTCCTACCGGTTTCCCTCCACAACGTCAATGAGGTCATCAGCTGTAGAGTCGCTTCGTAGGGTTATATCAGCGTTGTGGATCTTATACTCGGAAAGAATGCTTTTCACAGTCTCAGCGTCCAGCTCACTTTGAGCACACTAAAACAAAAGCGTGATGACAGCTGTAAACATGACTGATCTGATTGATGACACTAAATGAAAACTAACACTCTACTGCGAGCCTAAGATTGAAATAAAATGGGTTTGTAACAAAGAAAGTCAAATCTGACCTGCTGTTCCATGTGAGCTTCAAATTTCAATATAAATATTCTAAAGAGATTTAGCATTTACTTTCATATTTACCATTATTGAATTAAGATAGGAACAAAGTCTATTAAATTCTGCAAATTAGTAGTTAGTGCTGAACTAATGTAAATTATAATAAACTGCATTAATAGAAATATGTCATAGAAATAAAGTCACTAAATAAAAAAAAATATTCCAATAAATGAACACCTCTTTGATTAATTTTAAATGAATAGTGTTACATTTCTATGTTCACACACCTCCGATAGCCTAAACCATATTTTTACATTTTGTGTGTATTTATTTTACTCAAGAAAAGTGACCCAAACTTTAACAATGCTTTTTATAAATGTTTGCAATAGAAGGTAAAAGCACTCTGAAATCGTACAGTTGCGGTGAAGTTGATTCCACCCTTGTCTTTCTTCTTGAAGCCAATATTTGGTGGTTGCTTGTTGAGCCGGATGCCAAAACCTTCCAACTCGTGCTCAATGAGCTTCTTGTGTCCGAGAGGCTTCAGGACGTCCAAGACGATCAGGATGAGGTTACAAGTGCGAGCAACTGTTGGAAGGAGGCGAGGTCAGGGAGAATGAATGTGATTGGTAAGCACACTTAAAAACAGGCAAGAGTGCTACAAACATCTTTCAATGAGAGTCTGCAAGGAATAGCTGCTGAAAAAAAATATTTGCTGACAATTTACTAACCCTCAGGACAACAAGATTTCTTCATTACAACAGATTTGGATAAAGTATTTTAGCCAGGAACAATAGATGGAAGTAAGCATCGCCTTAATAATGGATTTATTTCTAACAAATAAGCAGCTGTTCACTTTACAAGACATTCACTGATTGTCTGGAGCGGTGTGGATTACTTATAGATTAATGTGATGTTTTTAATCAGTTGTTTGGACTCTCATTCTGTTGACAACCATTATTCACTGCAATGGAAAACTTTCTCCAAATCTGTTCTGATGAAGAAACAATACCATCATCTTGGATTGCCTGAGAGGGTGAACAAATGTTCATTTTTGGATGAAATATTCCTTAAGTAGTTACCAGCAATGACTTGTCGTCCTCTTCCCTTGCCATCTTTCGCCCCCTCGATGATACCTGGGAGATCCAGAAGCTAATAAAACAAATATGAATCATGAAATTAAAAATTGTTGCCTCATTCGCCAAAACTGCAAAGTGTTGCAAACCCACATTTTAGGATGTTTCAGGCAGCAGAAAAGGCGCTCAACAACCCATTTTGGCAGAAAACACTGCATTCAGTACAAATACTTGGCATGGTAGAAAATTTCACCTGAATCTTGGCTCCTTTATAGCGGATCACTCCCGGTACAGTTGTCAGTGTGGTGAACTCGTAGGCAGCAACCTCAGAGTACACGCCAGCCAGGTTACTCAGAAGAGTGGATTTACCCACTGACGGGAAGCCCACGAATCCTATTCGTGCGTCACCGGTTTTTGCCACATCAAAACCTGCAGGAAAAACAGGTTGAGAAAAAACTCCATAGGGGAGACATTACCGTACATGTGTGTGATGATGGTGCGGTACCCACCCTCTCCAGTGCCTCCTCCGCTGCCTCCTTTAGGAGTGATGAGCTCTCTCCTCAGTTTGGCTAATTTAGCCTTCAGCAAACCCAGATGATGAGCTGTGGCCTTATTCTTCTGAGTACGAGCCATCTGCAGGACACAGACCATTCACAAAACTGCATATTTACTATAACAATGTCAAAACAACAATTGATTTTTTCAGCTTTTATTATGATGTAAGATTTAAAAGCTCCGTTTATTGAATCTCAAGCTAATTTCTGAAATCCAGCTGGGTTGACTGTTGAATGGCCTTGGCGCTAAAGTGCTAACGGCTAACGTTAGTTTTCATATATTAGCATTCATTCCAACCCACCTCGTTCTCGATGTCGGCTATTTTAGCGAGTAAACTCATTTTGGCGTTGGTCCTTTCGAAAACGTCACTTGAAAAATAAAAAGTTTGTTGTTTAATCGGTTATATAGCTTTGTTGGCTCAAAAGCACACCGTTATCATGCTGTGGCATAAGTTCACGCCACGCTCATCGCTCAGTCCTCGCGATGTTTGCCTCTTCCTGTGTCTGACGAAGGGGCTCCGCCTAGTGGTAAGGAGTAAATACTTACAGTTCTTATTTTCCTGATGTATCGGAATATCCAGCTTAAATGTCAAAACAGACGGATACTGAAAAAGTTTTCTGATAAAAAAAAAATTGTCTTTGTCAAAAAGGCTCCGTTGCTGCATTCACGTGCATTGTGAAGCTCGACATGTCACGCATTCAAGTAGGAAACATTTGTATTTTGAACAATAAACTCATATTCATTTCAAATATTTATGTATTCGTGGTTTCATAAATGTTCGTCGTTACATAAAACAAACCATCAACGTTCTAAAATAGCAAAATCATTGATAAAACCATAGACAGTAAATGAAAACAACAAGTGATCGGGGACTGTGCTTGTAAGCCAATCACATAACTTGGAGGCGCCACTCAACCAATAGCTTGGGGTTTGGGGCGGGACTATTTAGTTAGTCGCAGCAGAGCCGTCGAGAAAACTGTTTGTTGTATGTGCAAGCTAAAAAAAATGCACCTTTTCAGGGTTATCAATAAATTAGTAATGTACTTTTTTCATTTTGAAAATTACAAATATTTATTTAGTCGTTATGGTGATTTCAAAACCTGAACTGAATTTGTTATAGATCAGACATGAGGGTGCCCTTCAGTTTTTTATTCTCATTGTAGATGATGAATCACAAAAAAAAATGTATTGCATTATAATATAATTAATATAATGTCAAATGTTTCATACTTATTGTTTCGAGTGCACGCAAATGTAAAATATAAATGACACCTTAGCACTTCCATGTAAATACTATGTTAAGCAAAAAATACATTTGATCGGACAAAAACTGTATCCACCCCAGAGTACAATGTGAGTAGTACATTTTACAGCTAACTGTTATGTAGGAAACCTCAAAGCTAACACAACTCACCACTGCATTAAACATAAAACATCCATACTGAAACGCCACACACTAGATTTTCTGTTAAATAGTTTCATTTTATTGTTTATATTCATTTTGCATACAGTATTTAATCACTCATAGTTTCTATGTTGGTGAAATTGCTGGATCCACCATTGTTTCATTAGGTTCTGTAACCCTGGGATGTGTTGTTGCTGGGCCAGGTCATGAAATGCACCAATATATCCAACATTAACCCATCATACTGTATATCTTTAGAATCTAAAGTGCACAGATCTATCAATAACATGCTATCAATAAATGATAGTAAAGTATGGTGAACCTGTCATAATATCTCCTACAATAAATAGTTTTTTGGTAATCAATTCTTTGCATCAGACAGACATTTGTGTTTACATTCTGAAAGGCGTGAGACTGATTGATCGGACAATAAGCATGAGACTTCTTTATTTAGATTTGTGCTGTGGAGTTGTTTGACCTTTAACACCAGAAAACAGGCTGAATTCACAGGACCATCCCAGAGAAATCCATTACAGTAAATAGTATGGTTTACTAGTAAGATCTTCCAAAGTACCATCCGTTTCCCTACTTTCTGCCCATTTTGAAAAGCTTTGGTTCTACATTCCACTTCCACACTCGACTACAGTTCTTTACCACACATCCTTTGAGAAAGACATACGCATTTGGAGGTGTGCTTGTCCCCATTGAAATACAAAAATAGGCATTTCCAAACATATACAAGATTGTTGTTGCTGCTCTTAAACATATCTACGTCAATAAACAGCATCCGGTAGATCTCGTCTCGTTTTGAAGACAGTTTAAGCATAAAGCACACAGTAAACCGAGAGAGTTTCCCCTCAGCTACACCATAAAGATACGTCAATTGCTGTTGGAACTAATGGAGACGTTGGTACAATAACATCTACATTGTAAGCACAGTCCTTTCAGTTGAGGTCTCAGTTGCTGCCCTTGCTGTTGCCTACACAATCATTATCTTTGTACATTCTGGCCGTTATCCTATGACTAAAGGTGTCTTTCTATTTGAATGAGCAACATAAATTCATATTATAGTCAGTAAGCATTGAAGTGCATTGATAAAAAGTGCAAGTATAGATTCAGATGCATTCATTTCGAGAGGAGTAAATTATTTGCAACGTGGCCCCCAGAATAGTCACTTTTAGAGGGCTTACAACAGAAGATCTCTACAGCTGATGCCGTTTCCTAACCTAAAAGATATATGCTTTCCTTTCAAAGTTTAAATCTAGGGTTTTTGCTATTTGGACAGGAAGGGGAGGCATTCCTCATCTGCCCCTGTCTCGGGTTCAGACATGCTATTAGCTCCTCAATAAAGAGTTATTAAAGCCTGTTGATTCAAAGAACAGGTCAGATCTCATTCACATACGCAGAGACAGACAATTCAGTTGGAAGCACTAGTCTGGCACTATTCGGTGCCATTTGAGGTCGTCACATTGCTTTCCTGAATTAAGTCCCAAGGTAGGACTTGCTCACCTGATATCTTTCCAACATTAGTTACTGAGAAAAGTCTCTCTGTGATCCTCTCAACAGAGAAACAGCATCATTTATTAAAGTAAAAAAACAAATTTGAGAAGATATGTATGGAAGTTTCCATTTCAACCGCATTATCCCCAGTAACCTCTGATGGTGTCATCAGAATTTGGATAATACTTTATTGAAACCATAAGGCTTTACAGTAAAATGCAACTTGGCCATATGATGGCGAAAGTCTTCTCCGGAGACGCCGGCTGGGCTGGCAGCTCTAGCTGCTCTCGGAGGAAGTGGGCGGCGCGGTGGAAGACGATCGGCGCCGGGAGACAGACTGCGAGCGCTCGTGGTTGTGTTTGTCGTACGGCTGGAGTTGCACCTCCAGGAAGTCCCGGTGTTGCTGGCTGATCACCTGACTGATGAGGCCTGGAAGCGCCTGTAAGTTGCTGAGCAACGTCTCCAGTTTTGTCTCCAGCAGCGCGATCCTCTTCTCCATGTCCTCGCCCCGTTCGTTCAGGTCCGAGACCAGGTCGTACATGACGTTTTGAGTCTGAGGCGAAGCGAAGGAGAGGTTATAATTAACAGAGATTAGTAAATTATCATGTTTTGTAAGCCTAGCGCTGTGTTATCAGGTTTTTAAAAGATGACAAAATCAGTCATGTCACAAAGGACATGTCAAACCCTGCTGTATGTGGCAGGTGCTCTAAAAAGCACTCGGGTGATGGATTGCCCTGATGAGAAATGAAGTGTACCGTCCATATTTTTAGACATCTCAAATTCCCAGTACCAACAACATATAAAGTCTTTCATGACATTGCATCATGTGCACAAACTTCAAACTCAGACATCTTGTTACAAGCAACTCAGTGCACCTAACAAACATTAAAAGACACTAGAAACTTTTATTTTAGCATTATCAACTGCAAATTCACTATCAACTGTGAGACAATGCTTGTAATTTGCTCAGAATTGTTAAGGTGTTGCTGTGCATGGCTACTGGGACAGACCGATTATCGGTTTGACCGATACTTCTTTTACCGATATTCACAATTTTGTCTATAATTGTCAGATTTTTGTGAATATTGGTAAAATACATGTCAAACTGATTATTGGCACTGGTATGTTTTTTTTTTTAATTGTCAAAAAAATTGTTTAAACAAATATTATGTTGTTATGCACAATCCTATGAATATCGTTAATAAAATACAAAAAAGTGTGCATTACTATAAAAAAGTCAAATCATTTTGGGGCCCTGCACCTCAGAAATGCTTGGGGTTTAGCAAAAAATGGCACCATTTGGTGGGGGTGTTCCCAAGTTAGAAATTAGAAATGTGTAGCTTACTAATAAACATTCATAATAATTATCAGCTTATACAATATTTCAGCGATCATTCAATCTCTATTAAAGAGGACTCAAAGTATTTTTTGAGCAGATTATTTTGTGGTTGCTGAGGAAATCTTCATGGTTGCTTACTAATTTTAAAAGATAATAACACTGATACTCTGGTTTCTGGAAATGGCTCAGCTCCTTCCTGCTACACACCTTCTCTTAACAAGTCACATGATTTGAACTATATTTCATATCTTTAGTCGGGTGTGGGATGAGTTATGCAATGTGGTTTAATACTTTGGCTTAAAGGTTTGTTCAAATCTCTCACCATAAGTATGAGCAATAGTGTCACTTGCATTAGCAAACACTACTAAATATGATAAAACTGTCTTTATAACTTTCTGACGAAAAGCTTACAAATAATATCACTATTCTAAAAATGAAAAGAACTTGAAAAATTAAACGGATAACAGGTGCGGAGGCTAAAGATGCAGACGCACCAGATCAGGGCCCGTGGGCTGTCTGAAGCTTGCAGAAGCACTGCAGCTGCTTAAGTTATTTTAAGCTGCATTATAGGATTCATTGCTACTGGGAGCAGCTGCAGCCATGATTAATGTTATACCGTCCTCTGATGGTGAGCGGCAATTACGGCAATAATAAAAGGAGACTGAAACCAGTATGAGTCATATCATATCACACTCCGCCTCAATGTCACCCTCTCTGGTTTCTTTGGGAGGTGCTGGACAGGAGGGTAATTGGGTAACACTAACTAATGACTCTCACGGCAAAGCCCCGACAGAGGTTGCTGGAATATGACCACTGCGGATGTTTGAATGTCACAGCGCCGGGGTGCGAGCGAGTGTGCACTCGTGCGAGAAGCTGTTCCAGCTGACTCATCAGATCTCGAGTGTATCCCTTTCCCAGGTTGCTGTGGTTTTTGCAGAGTCAGGCTGGCAGCGTGCCTGGTGTTCCCCAAGGCTCGCTCTTTAGACCGTCTAAAAAATGGCCGTGGGGGAAGTGCCAATGAAGGGGTTTAAAATAAATCAGGCTATTTTAAAATCTCAGGTATCCCATCAGTTATTCTTTTTTCTAAAGAGATGAAAGCTTTTCCAGACCATTAAGCAGCATGATGAATTGTGCGTAGCAAGAGGGAAATAAATAGCAAAAGTGAACATGAGGACAATTCGTAAAGCAAATATAATAAATTAACTGACATCAACCATATGCTTAGTTTCTCTTTGCATGGAAACAAATGATCAGTACCACATACTGAAACCATATTGTATACGAAACATAAAAAAAAATCTACTTATAAAATCTTGTCTGTTCATTTGACACCTGTAGACTTACAATATATTAACATTCATTCAAAACACAAACAGACCCCCAAAGTTCTGTCATGCATTACTTAAACATTCACTCAAAGGTATCTTACCTTTGCAAGGTCCACTAGAGAGTTAGCTTGGTCATTCAGCTTGCGTTGCTCCATTTTTACACTTCTTAATCTGAACACAAGACCATTCAGAGCCCAGTAGTGGCAAGCGGTCAGTACAAAAATCTTTTGACAGGTTCTCCATTCACAAGCCACACATTTCGGAAGCACTCCTAGGACATGCACAAGACATGAGGAGAGAATGCAGGGATTGAAGGAGGACTGAGGCGCATGCAAGTCAAAACGTCAGTGGGAAGAGGCTGTGGGCACTTCTTTTCTTAGGGCTATTATTTTCCACACAAAGCAATGCTTTATCAACATCTGATTTTCTAGTTATTAGTGAGGAATTGATGATATATTAGATACCTTCCCAAAAAGCTACAGAGGGTACAACATTTACATGACAGGTCAGTCTCTTCTGGCTCTAAGAGGATATTTAGAGCTTATTTTGAAATCTGGGGGGGGGGGGGCATGATTGTGTTTACAGTAATATACTTGTGGTAGAAGTCTATAAGGCCAGGGTTCAAATGTTAAAATATACACTGTATATATAAACGCATTTATAAAGTATACCTACACAAAAATGTAACTTTACAGTCACTAGTAAAACTGCTTACTAACCTTTGTGTATGCAGTTATATCCAATATTTCATGAGTATGTACAACCACTGAACACAGTAATGTTCAAATAATGTTTGTATGGGTATGAAATATGAAATTTAAAATGTTTTACGTTTATTTTATGTGACTTACAAATAAGGACATTATCTTTTGTTAAATTGCAAGAATAAAAATATATACATAAACCCACATAATTCAGAGATTTAACACTTCTTTGAAGCGTTATCAATTATTATAGTAAAAATCAGATACCATTATATTTTTATAAATATTTTGAATTAGTTTTTATTTTTATATTTCTGTTTTCATTGAAATTTTTTAGTTTTATTAATTTTGTTGCATTTTTGTGTCTATACATTTTTCATTATTATTATTATTTTTAAATTTTAGTAATTGTATTACATCAAGATAAACTACATAAAAATGAGGTATATTGCTTTGGCAACTAACTGAACTGTTTTATTTTTTATTTTATTTAAAAAAAAAAAAATGTAGTGCTTTAACAAAAATACGAGCTCGACATTTTGCTTTTTAACCCTCCTGAATGATTTTCCCGATAGACTTCCAATGTAAGTGTACAGCTGTAAATGGGACAGGCTATTTTTTATTTATCTATTTTATTTTTTCAAACTTCACAGCATGTCCATAAGAGTTTAATTTGTTTTGAGCCTGGAACATCCTTTTAAAACAACGACTATGACACCGGTTTCATTGTATTTGAAACAGATCACCGTTTACTGTAAGGAAGCTGAGATAAATGGCCTCTGAGAGTTGAATACTACATCACACAGCTTTGTAAACCAACCTTCTCACTCAAATCCATACTGCTAGCATTAATTATTCATCTCCTCCATCTAATTAGGTTTCTCAGGAACTACTTATCTTCACTATACATTAAGTGTTTTCTTCTCTCGTTCTCAAGAGCACTGTAAAAAGCTCTCCTGCGGGACGTGTGCAGGTATCACACATAAATTGCGGTTTGCTTTCAGTATGTTTCCTGACTCACGAGGGAGATACTCAAGAAAGCTCTAATCTGTTCTGGGGAAAGGGATTGAATCACAGCCGGAGATATTTGTAATCATTGCTGAGAAGGAGCAACATTTAGCAATTCATTGTGTGGAGACGGAGGCATTAAGTGTCGAGTTAAACTCCCTAATTACACTCTGAGAGTTTGATGACACAGATCAGGGAACAGACACTATGGGGGCCTCAGGGGACTGGATGCTGATTGGCCCAGATGTAGCAATTTCCGTCAGGTAAGATGCAATTCTGCGTCCAACCACCAGAGCGCGCACAAGAGCAGCACACAGCAGAACAGAAAACCGAGAGCAGAGTCTGTCCACAGACTACTGGATCAATCACACACAAACATGTCCAGGTCAGATTTTATAACGAAGCCAGAAAAATATACAGAAAATTAACTTTTGGGACCATTAGCATTGTTTGGATTGACATTTTAACAATTGCACTATTCACCCTCTATTTCTCATTACTGTAAAACCCCTTATTTCATTTCAACTATAAAGCTTTTTAAAATGCGTTTTATTATGTGGAATATATTAATTTTTTACATTAATTTTTAAATGTATATTAGATATTTTATAATAAAACAGAAACAGCGATTCTCTTAAAATAATCTTGTTGACTTTTTTATGCTCGTCATTTCACAATATAACATTTGAGTGAAGGAAAACGTACTGTAATACATTCCATTATATACTTTTTAAAATAATAATTCCCATTATTCTGAGATATAAATATCTTTAAATATAATAGTTTCGTTTATAGGAATATTCAAATATATACCTGTATATTATATTCAAATATTTTATAATGTAAACAGCGCATGTAAACAAAATAGAATGTACATTATACAACATTTTTTGCTTAGTTACATTCAAATATTTCTATAATATAAATAAATTGTTCAATAAATAAATCAATAAATACAATTATTATTATTAGTATGTTTAAATTCATTAAGTCATTGTTTTTGTCCCATTATAGTTATGAGAATAACAGAAATAAATGTTTAATTGTCATGGGGGAAAAATTGTCCAAATCTTAATGGTCCTTAAACAATAAGAATTTTCTTTAAGTGAAACATAATTTACTTTTTCAGTTAAGGTTTTTTTTTTTTTTTTTTTTTTTGTAATGAAATATGACCAGGACATCCCCACAGCAAATGCCAGGCACTTCATGTAGACAGATATAATTGCTTTTTAATTCCTAATGTTGAAATATTGTTTTACAATAAGTATGTCCTGAGAGAATGGCTCCATTAAATTCATTTTACAGTTGGATGACCGATAGCGTTTAGAGAGAGGAACTATATCTGACCATTAAAGACATGAAAAGCTTTTCGAAGCATATATAACTCAATCTAATTTATCTTTGGAGCTTGCATCACATTTCTGCATCTATTGTGCCACTGCTAAAGCACAGCCGTGCATTTGGCAAGCATCCAGTTTTCTCATCACGAGTATATTAGAGAAAAAGCTCTAGCCTACACGCTTCACTTTAACCGAGCTTCATTCACAAGGCTCCTTCTGTTCCCTGAGACGTGTGTGGTGAACATTAGCTCCTGCTGGGGCAAAGAAGCAGTGCATTTTTGGGATAAAAGTCATCCAGAGGCTCCCTCGGGCACCTGCTGACCTTAGCGTCTGAGAGCTCTTGCTCGCTCGTACAATCCCACACCGAGGCATCGAGCTGCGTGTGATTTCTTGCAGTCGGCCTGATTTACCACATGCTGGTCCGGGCTGCAGTGAAACTATCTAATTGTTCCTAGCAGCTGAAGCAAACGTTACACCCGTTTGCCTCGCTGCATACACTCAAAGGAAATCTTTCAGCATGCTGAGCTGAAGATGTGGGGAAACGTCCATTACAGCCGGGGCGATTCGCATCGTGACTAAGGGCTTCATTTACACCGTTACCAGTCATCCAAGTGGGAAATGAAGGGGTGGTGGTGGGGGAAGGAGGGATATGCAGAGACAAATGTTGTTTCAGGAGAAACTCGGATTCCATGAGCCCAAAGATGCAAAGATGAAATAGAGCTGAGAGACTGGAAGTAAATGAAAGAGTTCAGGAACGGTCATCGTTTGACTCATGGAAGCAAAGTATTAGTTTTTAATCAGTGGCTGTCTGATTAAACGTCTCAAATAATCACATTCATGCAGCAATGGAAAGAAAACACCCTCTATCACTGATAACTGAAATTCATTGGATAAAAGGGTCATGTATAGTTGGTTTCAGTTTGTTTGTTTTTTGCTGGTTTTAGGACGGTGCAGCTGGGACACATTTCAGCTCAAAATCAAAAGAAAATAAATATTAGAAATAAATGAAAATGTATTAAAATAAAAATTAATGAAAAATATTAAATATTTTATTTCATTAAATATTTGATAATAAACTTAATTTAGCTTTCAGAGTGTGATATGCAGTCTGACATTATTTTAATCATAAACCAGCACAACTGATCCCCACACATCTCTGCATTTATCTTATTTAATATATAAAAAAATTCTGATTAATAATCAAAAGTTGCTCTAATGTGATTTTTTTCTTCTTAATTTAATTAAAGTCAGCACATCAAATACAATCACAGTATATAAAAACTTCATATTTTAAACGTTACATTTTAAAATATACACACACAAATACTGTGATGATGTGTAAATACTTCATATTTATAGATATCATAAGAATGAGTTTTTGGCACTATAGTACTGAGAACTGGTGGAAATGTGCTTGACTTTAACTGCACTAATAAAAAACAAAACAAAACAAAATAAAGTCAGTGTTGATAGCCTGGTGGGCAGCACACAGACATAAAGCACTGCTGCGTTATGAGTGTCATGAGTTCAAATCCCAACTCGAGGACCTTTCCTGCTGTCTGTTCTGATCTATCCTACTGTAATAAAGGCAAAAACAAAATAAAAAAAGTAATTAAAACAATATATAAATTCAAATTTATTTCTTTTGATTTTGGGGTGAAAAAGCTTGATGTTCTGGATAAGTTTCATGAGATTTATTTCATGAGCAACTGTGTTAACAAGTCAAAAAGCTAAATTTAATGTCCTTGATTGTTTCTTGCACTCCATTTGTTAAGGTAATTTATTGTAATGAAAAAAAATAATGAAGTATGTGGACACTTTAAATCATGCTTAATAGGAAAAAATATTTACAGAAGTTTTTAAAGAATGAATTTCACTTATCAAATCAGGGTGTGCACATTTTCTTCTGCTTATTAGATAGAAATACAAACTCATTTGCATGCACACAACAGATCTGTATCTAAAGGTGAGGCGAAGACTTACTTTCGAGCTCTATTGCATTGTGTTGACACAAACAGGAAAAAAAAAGGAAACAAAATAGACAAATGAATTATCACAACAGTTAAAATGTGGCATGATTATTCTGTTCAGATCTCCCTGCAACCTCCACTGACACGCAGTCATCAGATGAAGATTCCGGAAGATTCCGGAAACATTCCATTCTGCTCCGCCCACTGACCGCCATTGTTAGGATAACCAAACTGCATGCTACTCATATTGCACAGCTAGCCTTTTAAAAAGTAGTTAGCTACATAAATATATTAAAAAAAGATGACTGCAATGCAAACACTGCAAACTTTGCACACAAAACTCCAGTAAAGTTAGCTAGATTTACAACATCTGTCATTCACACATACAGCGGTTTTAAATTTTTCATCCATACTGCTACTCTAACATTGCTGTTAAAACTCAGATTCCATTAACTTTAACAAATAAACTTACACTTAATACAAAAAAAACGTAGAATTCACATAAGCGATTCATAACAGCAGCAATTAACTATATACATATATATATATATATATATATATATATATATTAGTATATTAGTAATTATATATATATATATATATATATATATATAATTACTAATATACTAATATATATATATATATATATATATATATATATATATATATATATATATATATATATATATATATTAGTTGTTGTAAAATTATCTTGCAACAAAAATAGCAATGTAGCGTTTGTCACATTACAATGTTACAGTAACTCAAGTACTTAAACTTTGTGTTTTTTTCATTACATCGTGTTTTTAAATATAAAAACGTTTTCTGTGTTAATGACCTCTTAATGTCCGTTCACACCAAAGACAATAAAAATAACTATATAAGTTAAAAAAACTGAAATTAATAAAAATTATGAATATATGAAAACTGTAATGATAAATGACAATTAAATTTTTGGAAGTGGTTTTCCATTGCTATTTTTCCGTCTGATGAACGATAAAAACATAATGATAAAAACAACCAATCAGAATCCATCCAGCTTTAAAGAGCCTGAGCATTTAAAGAAAAATCTGCAGTGTGTGCTAATAGCAAACAGAAAACTATTGTGGGTTGATGTGGATGCTAATTTAGTTATCGTTATTTAAAATTAGTAAGATGTCACAAGGTGTTCACGGTACTCTCTTGAACATGCGTCAAGGACTGACACAGAAGAGAAGAAAGTGTTAAATATAGTCACTACTTTTTTGTTACTTTTGTTTTCTTTGAACACAAAAAGCACACATTGACTATCTTTCTGTGTCTTGAACGTGTAAGTTGTGTTGCTGTCTATGCAGGGTTAGATATCTCTCAGATTTCATCATAAATATCTTAAACTGTGTTCTGAAGATGAACGAAGGTCTTACGGGTTTGGAACAACATGGGGGTGAGTAATTAATGACAGAAATTTTTTCTTTTGAGTTAAACCATCCCTTTATCATCTGTTGATATGGATGGTAATTAGGGTTGCAAAGAGGCAGCACATTTTTGGTAAACTTCTGGAAAATTTCCAATATTTTCCAAAGGTTTCAAACAAACACTGGAAAGTTTCTGGAAATGTTCCACCCCTTTGCAACCCTAATGCTAGTAGTTATCATTTACAGTTAGTAAGATGATGCAAGGTGGTTTCTACAGCATTTCTGTGGTTATGAGGATGTTGCTGTTCGGTTGCTAGGACATTCTGATTGGTTGGTAGGATATTCAGTGTAATTACTAGGGTTTTGGCCGGTTGTTAGTCAGGTTCTAACACATTCTAAATGATTTGAGTTATCTTGATAGTTGTTGTCTTGGTGTGAACAGGCTTTTACTGAAACACAAAGCTCCGCCCCAAACTCACGCCATTGGTTGAGACAGAAGATAACATGCTGGACCAGTTCATATAACCAGCTGTTTTGGAAGCACCACAAAGCCGCAATGTTTGCACTCGTTGGATTCTCAAACTTTATCCTAAACCATAAAGAGACCCAAGAAAGAGCAGCTTATTACGGAGCGCGTCAGATTGCAGTTCTTTCTGACCTTCATTAACGTGCCAGATGCACAGTGTGTCAGTCTTGCACCACTCATTTAGATAACGCCACTCTGGCCCAAGAGTGCCGGTCCTACAGACCCAGCTGATGATTAAAGCAGGGTGTTGGTGGCACAGCAGGTGGTGCATAGGATGCTGCACACAGGCTTGAGTTACAGCTGGCACCACCCACACAACCGCCCACGCCCTCCTCCCATTCTGCGCACGCAAACCACGGACACTCTCTCCCCGTCCCCAAAGCCACCGTGTGCAACCTTGGTCGTGACGTGCCATCATCATCATCATCATCATCATCGCCCCGTCAACAGTGCATTTGCTTATCGCAACCCAGCACCAGAGGACAAACAGACATCCAACAACAAGATGTCTTCCTTATTTTCTGTGTGGCCTCGATATGCGTAGGACATCTAAAACGTACCTTGGCCTGACGATGGCCTGTAGATAATTTCAGGCAATTCGCTATTCTAGAACTAATGCATGATAAGAACGGCCTCAATCAGGGGAAATCGATCCTAGTCATCCTCATTATGCAAAACGTCATGCATTCAGTGTTAAAGGACACACCGGAGCCATTAGTAAGGACTGAGCCAACTGGGAAGATTCAGACTTTGTCTGCGAAGGCGGTTTCCTGTCTTCATGGGTTTGGAACTGGGCCAGGCGCTCTTTAAACAAAGGACATTGAACAGAATCAGGGGGAACGAATTAAAGTATAAGATAGATAACTACAGGCACTGGCTGTATCGACGCTCACATATAGTCTTAATGAAGGCATGCAAACACATATACAACCATAAAAACACCTGAACACACACTAATGTTTTACACAGAACCGGGAACGATTTGAGCATTAATCTGCTGTGTCATGTGTGTGAGCAGTAGCCTGTGGTTTATGTGTCCTGACTGAACATTAGCTATGTGCCTATAAAAAGAGCCAGGACATTGTGTGACGTTACAATCAGCGTTATTAGATGTGATGCATCACGTAAACCACAGCCCGACGGCATCTGATTCCAATTTGGGGCAAGAGTGAAATCAGAAGCTTGAATACATTGTCACGATCATTATCAACTTTGCATAATGAATCAAGGTAAAAGAGAGGTGAGGAAAAACAGTTTTTTTACATAGAAGGTATGATGCTGCTAGGGTGTTGTTCTGCATTGCTGCTACAACATTAAGGTGGTTACTTAGTAGTTTGTTTTAGCAAACATCATCATAGATGCAGAACAAAATGAGGGGAAATTAGATAAATGTATTTTGCTAAATTTTATCAAGCTTTATCATTTTTTAGATTTAGCTTATTATGCCGAAAGTACATCTTTCAATAATGAATATTTGTCTTTATGAGCATGCATGATTTAGCTAATTATAAAAGAGCAGCGCGAGACAAAACAAACAGAAGGCATTCGATACTCTAATCTAAATGCATGAAACGTGTCTCCTCCGGGTCAATCACGACCAAAGCTTAACAGGACAAATAAATCTTATCACTGAAAAATGATTGAATGTTTGTTTTAAAGCTAGCATTAAACCGGACACAATGCTAATGTCATAGAGCAGATGACAAGTGGGACAGAGTGATGAATAAACTTCAAATGAGGAGAGAAAAGAGAGAAAGGAAGAGAGAGCCCAACAGAAAGGCGGTGAAACTCGTCCCCTGACACCTTCATGAATAGTGAAAGAGGAGTAAAGGACGATAGGATGTGCTCTCCACATCCGTCATGGTTTCCAGTTGCTTTAGCGATGCTCTTTATTCAATATTAGCTTACACGGCACACAATTACAGCGTCAGCCGTGGACTTCAAAGCTGCTTCGCTGCTTTGATACAGTTGCTTTGAGAGATACACACTACCTGAATTCAGCTCAGTTTAATAACACCATTTCCTTATGTCTTGCTGAAGATAATTTTAACCTTTTGGTAGAGCACTTATTGAAAACTGTTATCTATTAGACTCAATAATTGCACATAAGAGGTGCGCTGGTGTGCATGCATGACTAAAATAAAATAAGTGCTGTGTAAATAAGTTCAGACCACTCATTTTCATACAGACATAGTTGATATCTGGTAATGTGCACTACCACAGTTTTAGATTGACTAACTGTAATGCTGTATAAGATTTCCATTCAAACTGAGAGTGTAAATCTAGGTTATGGGTTGCTATTTCATATCAAAATGCAAAACATACATTTAATTCACTGACATGCTTCACTCGGCAGTGCTAAAGCTGGCAGCACATATGCTAATCTACCAAAAATCCACTAAAATAAAAGCTTGCTGATTTAAGGTTTGAAAATGATGCAAAATGTATAAAAAATATGTTTTTTAAAACATTATCATTTTTATACTATAAAAAAACAATGTTTTATTTAATACTCATTTTTAAATATAATAGTATGATCACATTTTATTATTTTTATTTAAAAAAAAATTAAGTGCAATGATATTATTACTATTATTAATCTACTTTGATAGTTATATTTAATGGGTCACACTATGTGCAGTATGAGACCAAACCAAACCTCCAGGTGCTCTCATGAGAACCAGACCGAAAAAATTATGTGCACCCCTGATATAAAAAATTACAATAATACAAAATATTAGAGTTTTTACTGTATTTTTGATCAAATAAATGTAATGTTCCTGAAGTGTTGTGCACTTGATACACTAATGTGCTTTACAAACATAAAATACAGTTTTATATGATTTAGAAGTTTAATGCACAACTTATTCTCATTAAAAGACAAAGATAGCTAGAAGAAGAAAAAATCTAATAGGTGGGAAAAAAATCCTTGTAAAGAAGTCAGTTCAGAATTATATATTTTTTACTATTAATGGGCAACTCAAGTATTTAGTGGAGGCTCATAATACAAGGTTTGAACTGTTTCCTTTAATGTTTTACATTGTATTGCTGAGAAAAGAGTGTTTTGTCTGTGGTAAAGACTCATGGTAAAGTGCTTTATAACCCAACAATAATAGCCACAATTTCCAGCTAGTATCTCTGAAAATAAAACATATTGAAGAAACCACAAACCCACAGGGTTTCAGCTGAAATGAGGTGGGTTTATAACCATTTTGCCTTTTGGGTTTCCCAAATAATCAGTCACTGGAAAAGAGTGACATTTACAGGGCACTTGTGTCCTCTTTTAGATGGCCCATAAATATCAAAAGTGAGGCTGATGGGGGAAAGAGCAAGTGTCCTCACTTGTGCTTTACTGAGGACTGAATTAACTCTGTAATGGAAGAACAGAGCATCAAACCAACAAATGATACTACATATCTCAGATCACCAAAACAAATTTGGTACAAACGGATTAACCAAACAAATACCCTGGGCTACAGGTGTCAAACAATTCAGAGCTCAAACCGTTCAAGTCTCACTGAAAAACAGACACACACACATAAAGTGTGTGAGAAGTCCTGACGGGTCTCCAGAGGTCTGACTTACTGGTGAATGGCTTGAAGGAACTTGCGTTGATGTTTCCTGACTCTGGCGTGGTCCATCTTCCTCACCAGCTTGGTGTTTTTATAAATGAGCCACGTCTCCCTGAGAACATTAGCAGCTGTGTTTTTCACCTGTGGGAGAGTTAGCATTGTAGCATTCAGCGCTCGGTCCTGCCGAGGCGTCCTGGGCCCCGATGTCTGAACGTGGCTTACTCGGTTTGCATAATAAGTTTCAGGACAGCCTAAACTTTGGATATCTACTGAAATAGTCGGCTTGCTAGCAATCAGATCTAAGATGTATGTTGTTTTCTTAACTGGAAATGTGATTTAGCTGCGCTTTTCAATGCGATAAAGTAAATAGGACAGGGGCTCAGAGACGGGCACTCCAAAAATGTAAAAAAAATTACAATGAAAGTTTGATCAAAACATAGCAGATGCATGGGAACAGTGTTGGGGAAACCTGTTTGAAAGTTGGGTTCTGGAAGTAAAAATCCCATTTATTTTCTCGATAGAGCAACTGATTTTTATTAATAAGTTAGAAACCTTTAAAGACAAAGACCTACAATGAGCTACGCGGTTGTTAATCGATGGTATATGCTTCTTCTGAAGCCATCGGCCTAAATTATTCAACTTGTTTTTATAATAGTGTTCTTCAATGTAAAAAAACTACATTACCCACAATTCTGCAAAGAATACCACCAATAAGAGAATCGTGACAAATATAACTTATACAGTGCCATTGTAAAGTTTGGGATCAGTAAGATTTTTAATGTCCTAAATGGAGTCTCTCTCCAAGAGCTTATAATATTTTAGCAATTTATAATATTGATTTCCTATTTTAATATCCTCTAAAATTTAATTTATTCCTGTGATGCAATGCTGAATTTTCAGCATCATTACTCCAGCCTTCAGTGTCTCATGATCCTTCAGAAATCATTCTGATACGCTCATTTATTATCTGTGTTGAAACTGTTGCGCTGCTTAATATTTTTTTGGAACCTGTTATACTTTTTTTATTTGATTTTTATATGAATAAAAAGTTAAACCGGTTAAAAAGTTAAAAAAACAATCTTTACTATCACTTATCCATTTAATACATAATTACTGAATTAAAGTATTAAATTGTTTGTTTGTTTTTTAAAAAGGAAGAATACATTTGAATAGGAGTTTATGTTGTACCACAAAATTACTATTTTGAATAAACACTTTTCTATTTATTTATTTATTTTTATTTTTTAATAAAAGACTCCTGGAAAAATGTCACAGACCACAGAAAAATATTAAGAAGCACAACTGTTTCCAGCAATGATTATAAGTCAGCATATTAGAATGATTTCTGAAGTAAAATGAAGACTGGTGTCTAATACACAGTCTAATACCTTAAGTTTTGTAAGTTTTGCTTCAGATCAGTTTGTAATCTTACTAGCTGGTTTGGTTCATGGCTCACAATCTTTATCTTTAATAAAGACTTTTATAAAGTCCCTATGGGAAAACAGAATGGCAAATATACTTCCAGAACCAAGGCTGGAGAAAAAAAAAATGTTCAGACAATATTGCACTATATAGAGTTTGGTGTTAGCTTGTTGCATAGCGTTAGCATTAATCCTATGTTAGCATACTCGGCTAATCATAAAAGAATATACTTTGTTTATGTGACAAAGCTTATCTGGCTAACCAAGTAAGCCATGCTTGAAGTATGAAAGCCTATGTTTTGACATTTCCAGCCTGTTTCTCATATTTCTGACAATGACATAACTGTTTTTAACATCATTATAAGTAATCTTCCTCTCAAAAAGCACAATTTTCTGTATTTTGAAAATCGGGTTTCAAAATACTGTTTTGTAAGCAGCATGTCACCTTAATACATTCAAACAGTTTGTTTATATTTAATAAATGCAACTTATTTTCCACTTTGCATAAGCTGGATATTATTTTCACAGGTTTGCAGGGATTAAGAAGGCACAAGGATCAGACTTACCCTTTTTGTCAGCTGGGTGTCCATCATAAAGTTATGTACATGTTTTTCGGCTTTGGTTAATTCCAGTTTTTTTGCGACCACAGCGACCACCAAAGCAGTGCATCCGGCTCCCTGATGAAACAAACAGCCGCCTTCAGCTTTCAGTCTAAAACAAACCCTAAATTACGCAGAGATGCGCCACTTACCATGATGCCGGTGAGGAGACAGACTCCTTTCCCACAGTATGTATTGGGGACCATATCCCCATATCCAATGGTTAGAAAAGTTATTGAAATCAACCACATGGCTCCAAGGAAATTGCTGGTTACATCCATGTTGTCGTGGTATCTGGTAAGGGTAAAATCACATTAGAAAAACAACTACAATTACTTTAGGCCCACCTATGAATGATTTAATTGTAAGTTAATCAATCAGCCATGAAAACTGCTAATTTGTCTCACATTATACATTCAAGTAGTGCTTGCTCCACCACAGCAGTTGGACATGTGCATGTAGCTGTAAGCTAATACTTCATTGGCTAATTGAGGGATCTAGCGGAGTTGGGACACAATTGACTCAGTTTCCAAACCTTTTAACTGCTGTTTAAAAGGTTACGCAGCTCTCCAGGTCTGCAACGTGAGAGATTTGATACTAGGGTTTAACTGCTTGAGACAATGGCACAGTATCTTTTTTTCCGAAATGACGCATTTTTGATACTTAGAGATCAGTTTCTAGAAAATGTGAATATTTTACTTCTCTACAGTTGCATATAATTGGAAATACATATATACAATATCTAACTGTATGCTGTAACAATGGTGTGTCGAGCTTATTATCTAAATTAAATTACTAGTAAAGTGCGAATTACCACAAAATACATTTATGAATTAAAAATTTTAACATTAAAATAATATTAAAATATATTAAAATTAATATTATTTATAATAAAATGTATTAATAATAATAATAACATTTTCTAAAAAACAATCTTTTGGTAAGTAGTATTAAGTAGTAATGTATAATGTTAAACTGTATAATGTAAAAAAGATATATATATATATATATATATATATATATATATATATATACAGACACACACACACACACACACACACACACACACACACACTCACAGTGGGTACGGAAAGTATTCAGACCCCCTTAAATATTTCACCCGTTATATTGCTAAAATCATTTAAGTTCTTTTGTTTTCCTCATTAATGTACATACAGCACCCCATATTGACAGAAAAACACAGAATTGTTGACATTTTTGCACATTTATTAAAAAAGAAAAACTGAAATATCACATGGTCCTAAGTATTCAGACCCTTTGCTGTGACACTTGTATATTTAACTCAAGTGCTGTCCATTTCCTCTGATCATCCTTGAGATGGTTCTACTCCTTCATTTGAGTCCAGCTGTGTTTGATTATACTGAGTGGACTTGATTAGGAAAGCCTCACACCTGTCCATATAAGATATTACAGAGCTTGTCAGAGCAAATGAGAATCATGAGGTCAAAGGAACTGCCTGAAGAGCTCAGAGACAGAATTGTGTAGCAAGGCACAGATCTGGCCAAGGTTACAAAAACATTTCTGCTGCACTTAAGGTGCTGAGACCAAGATATAACTTTTTGGCCTTAATTCTAAGCGTATGTGTGGAGAAAACCAGGCACTGCTCATCACCTGTCCAATACAGTCCCAACAGTGAAGCATGGTGGTGGCAGCATCATGCTGTGGGGGAGTTTTTCAGCTGCAGGGACAGGACGACTGGTTGCAATCGAGGGAAAGATGAATGCGGCCAAGTACAGGGATATCCTGGATGAAACCCTTCTCCGGAGTGCTCAGGACCTCAGACTGGGCAGAAGGTTCACCTTCCAACAAGACAATGTCCCTAAGCACACAGCTAAAATAACGAAGGAGTGGCTTCACAACAACTTCGTGACTGTTCTTGAATGGCCCAGCCAGAGCCCTGACTTAAACCCAATTGAGCATCTCTGGAGAGACCTGAAAATGGCTGTCCACCAACACTTACCACCCAACCTGACAGAACTGGAGAGGATCTGCAAGGAGGAATGGCACAGGATCCCCAAATCCAGGTGTGAAAAACTTGTTGCATCTTTCCCCAAAAGACTCATGGCTGTATTAGATCAAAAGGGTGCTTCAACTAAATACTGAGCAAAGGGTCTGAATACTTAGGACCATGTGATATTTCAGCTTTCTTTTTTAATAAATGTGCAAAAATGTCAACAGTTCTGTGTTTTTCTGTCAATATGGGGTGATGTGTGTACATTGAGAAAAAAAAAGTATTTATATATATAAATATATATATATATATATATATATATATATATATATATATATATATATATACATACATACCGTATTTTCCGGACTGTAAGTCACACTTTTTTTCATAGTTTGGCTGGTCCTTCGACTTATAGTCAGGTGCGACTTATTTATCAAAATTAATTTGACATGAACCAAGAGAAAACATTATCGTCTCCAGCCGCCAGAGGGCGCTCTATGCTGCTCATTGCTCCTGTAGCCTACACTGAAGACATAGAGCGCCCTCTCGCGGCTGTAGACGGTAATGTTTTCTCTTGATGCTTGGTTCTAAATAAATGCGACTTATAGTCCAGTGCGACTTATATATGTTTTTTTCCTCATCATGACGTATTTTTGGACTGATGCGACTTATACTCAGGTGCGACTTATAGCCCGGAAAATACGGTAGTAACTGTGAATTACCAAAATAACATTACTACTTCTGTGTAATTGTTGGTAAATACAGTATGAATAGTGTAGTTATATTCATAAATTTTAAGTGTGTCTCAAAGACCTCCTAGAAATCTCTCCATCAAACCAAACTTCCATAATCTACTGTCAGAGCAGAAAGCGGGCCACCTTTCGCACGCCCTCACAGTCCAGGCGGCGATGATCCACAGAGAAATGGTGAACACCAGCAGCACTGTCCCGGGACAGATAGTCATGAGGGTCTTCATGACAAAGCGTGTGTTGAAGTTGATCTTGTTGAGGGCACCGATACTGCGTGACGACGCATCAGTGAAGAGTTTGCTGTGCAGCAGCATGACACGAGCAATGAGGTACAGACGGAGAAACATGGGAATGGACAGGATAATATCCACGTCAGCATCTGTCTTGGATGGTGCGTAGGAAAAGGCGAGCCGCGCCGTCCACGTGAAGGTGTAGTTGCCCGGGATGGGGTGTATGGCGCACACCAAGATCTCCAGACAGATGAAGAAGATGCGCTCGTAGGTCATGGCTATCCTCCAGTCGTCTGCAGCGTTGTCCACCATGAACAGCTATCAGGAGGAGAGAAAAGATGAAGAAATTAAGCTATAGAAGCAGGGCAAAAAAGACCATTTCATCAATAAATAAATAAAATAAATAAAATGAATAATTATTTGTTAATGAAATGTAAAGAAGAAAATAGGAATAGAGTAATACGCTAATCGATAGCTAATTGTACAATAAATATATAATTAAATATAAAGATGTATTTAAATAATACGTTCTTTTCTTAAATAATATTTCTTCACCTTAAGGGGACACTCCACCCCAAAATTAAGATTTTGTCATTAATCACTTACCCCCATGTCGTTCAACCCCGTAAAAGCTCTGTTCGTCTTCTGAACACAATTTAAGATGTTTTGGATAAAAACTGGGAGGCTTGAGACTGTCTCATAGACTGCCAAATAAATAACAGTGTCAAGGTCCAGAAAAGGTATGAAAGACATCGTCAGAACAGTCCATCTGCCATCAGTAGTTCAACCGAGACGTTTTGAAGTGACGAGAATACTGCTTGCAAATAAAACAAAAATAACGACTTTATTCAACAATTCCTTGCTCTTCTGTGTCAGCCATAAGGATGCGTTGTTTCTACGTGTATTTATGCTTTCGTTTGAAAGAAAGCATATCCTTGTATATCCTTGTTGAATAAAGTTTTTTTTTTTTTTTTTTTTATTCGAATACAAACAGTATTCCCGTCGCTTCATTATGTTACGATTAAAACTAATGGCAGATGGACTATTCTGATGACGTCTTTCTGGCCTTTGAGAGTGTTACTTATTTGGCAGTCTATGGGACAGTCACAAGCCTCCCAGTTTTAATCCAAAATATTTTAAATTGTGTTCCGAAGACAAACAAAGCTTTTACAAAGCCCCCCTCCCCCCACCAAGAGAATTTCTTCAGTTCACTAACTGTAATTTCAACCTCGGCCTGTCAGCTTCTGCCACAGAGCACTGCTCTCAGACTTCTCTCATGTGCCAGATACAGACAGGTTTCTCTCCAGTTGACCAGAGGGCTTTGGAGCTGCATTGCTTTTTCTTTTTCTTTTTTTTCCTCTCTATTTTTGCTACATAGAAAATCTCCCTCTTTCCCCTTCTCCCTGATCCCATAAATATTTCCGCCCATTATGGATCTGGTTTGCTTCATAAAAGCACAACACTTTTTCAGTGCCCTAGTTTACCCTTTCAATTTCTCAGCAGGTATTTAAAATAATTTTCAAATAATATTCACATTTTTCTAAGAAACTCTCTCCCTTGATAAATTACTGTAACATTAAAGATTAAAAATAATATCAGAACCCAAACTATTACATTCAAATTAATTACATTTCTATTTATTTTCAGATATAATAATAAACACTAATAAAAATATTTGGTGTACAAACATTTAATGTGTAAAAAAAAATTATTTTTGCAGTTTTTATATCAACTTTCTAATAATACACTGTAAAAATGTTTTTTTTTTTTCAAAGTTGTAAATAAAACAGATTAGAATACGTTTTCCTAAAGAAAATCCTAATTCAGTCTTTCTACTTTTTTATGTTCTTTTAAACTTTGTTTTATTCAAAGAGTTACTTGCTAACATTCTTGATAAAGAAATTGAAAGTTAAGACTTTGTTTCTTATCAGAAGTAAAGCTAACGCTTATTAAAATTATAAACGCTGCACTACAAATAATGTTTAGTGAAGTTTTGTTTGCATCAATCTTGTGATTTAAAAATCAATACCTGTTTATAAAATGAGGACTGATTAAAACATTTCAACCCAGCATTTGACCTACTCATCCCTTAACTCAGTGAAAAATCATGTAAATGAATAAAAAACAATAGTAAAATACCAATATTCATTTCTTCACTATTAGGGCCCAATGATTTACGCAATGGAGAAAATGCTGACAGAATTGCAGAACCCAGACAGAATTTATGTATAACTTGGAATGTCACAGAATTTGCCAAATTTTGGATGGACACAACAAAAGTAGGTCAGTACACTTAAGTCTGCAAAAAAATACAATTTAAATATGAATCCTGTATGTTCTGTGTGTCTATAACGGCAGAAATATAACCTCTAAAACTGCTCTGAGGGTCACTTTATGAGCTGTTTCTTTTGAGTAAATCTAGATGCTTTTGATTATTAATATTTAATGAAATCATTCAAATGAAATTCAGAATTAAAACAATAATGGAAAACAGAATCTAGTAAAAGAATAAGGATTTAGAATTTAAGGCTTTAAAAATTAAAAATTTAACCGTTTAACCAATTGCTGTTTAATATGGTAAGTTTCATGATTTTAATTAATTAGGCATTCTTTTTGATTAATAACGTTTAACCATTAAAACAGTCAAGAAAAATTCAAATGGAAAAAATTGAATTTGGAAAAATTCTAACCGATTTCACGAGGCCCTTCACAAGGACTTCTTAACAATTAAGATACAGTAGCTGCATCTTGCGACATGAAAGGTTCATATGTTACTGTTAAAAATCGACTTCTCTGTAGAGATAATGAATGGGATGTAACCTCCGGAAGCCGTCTGTTCCCTCCCTAACGCTTCGTGCAGATCAGCTGCGGTTTCTTCCAGTGCTTTCGGCCAACATCAGCGTGAGATATTTCACCAGAGCCGTGCAGTCAGCACAATTCTGAGGCTTCTGCTGACAGACTTCATCCAACCCGACTGTGGCTATCTGATATGAGAAAAGGTGCAAATGATAAACCCCTGATCCAATATGTGCGAACGGCTTTCCTGTCTTCTTACAGCACCGGGCTTTTTCACGAGTAATGGGTTTATGCGGTGCATAACCGAATTATTCTTTAATATGACTCTTGCTTGAGGCTTTGAGAGGCTGCTTCAGTGCTGTCCTGTGGTTTTCCCCTCATGTAGCAGCACACGTATATAAAACCTCAATGTTTGGATGGTTTAATAGCATTTATGGTCACTTATTTACTCTGCTGGATCCACAGAATCTGGATCATGGGGCAGATGTTTGAATAAATCAAATGACGTGAAACCTGGTAAATGTTAATATAAACTGACACGCTGCCAAATAACCTTCATTTAGACTGAGTTTCTAATCTCTAAATTCATATTTAAGAAAAACTGCTCCACTTCTGGAGGCAAATGAGATTAATAACCCAGATTCAGTAAATCTGAGTGCTGCTTGACCGTAAAAAACCCTGTTGAAGTGACTTCCAGCACATTGTTATGCTGCTGCTACCATAGATAATTAGATGTAGATGTTAAAGATCCCACAACATTGCACAGCTTCTGGTTGTAAAAAAAAAAAAAAATTGTCAAATGGACTGGTGTTTTTAAGCTTTTTTCTTCTTCTTCTTCTTTTTGAGAATTTTTGTATAATATGTATTTATTAAAAAAAATATATATTTTTTATTATGAAAATATTTTTTGTGGCAAAAACAAACATTCGTGAAGTTTTCTTTCATCAGTTCATCATCAAAACTATATTAGTTATGCATAAAGAGCCCAAATTAAATTGATTAAACATCATTCTTCATTATTCAACTACATTTTAATAGGATTTTATTTTATTACATTAAAAATATTTATACAAAAGTAATTCATTATGAGTAGAAATGTAAAAAAAATATATATATATATATTACAGAAAATACATAAAAATTGAGTTACTGATAGGCCTGCTGAAATATTGAGTTACTAAACTCAACCTTAATTGAGCAATAATAATTAAAGGTTAAAAGTAATGATTTATTTTAGTGACCATCCATCACCATAAATCTTGAATCATTCAAACAGAAAATAAATCCTGCATGCCTCAAAGATTTTAAAGGTTATTTTTGTCCAAAAGACTGTAATGAAAAAATAAACATTTCCATTTTAGACCCTTGTAGTACCACACACGTTAGTCACATAAATCACACGGCCTCAAAATACAACATCAATCCCTCGTATTCATACGACGCACATGCAACACTCCTACAACATATCCTAATTCAAACACAGCAAAAATACATCAAAAACACGGGATTCTACCAAAAACAAAATCAGGTCTCGTGGGTCCAAACGTGATTAGACGTTCCCATCTACACCGACTCGGGACAGAAAACGTAAGACCAGAAGAAAGGGAGATTTTAGACCAGATAAGACACATCAAGTGTCCTAAAAGGCATGACAATTGCCAGAGATGCTGTAACATTAACCAGCCTGTCTGTTAGTTTAGGCTGTTGTTGGACTTTCCGTGTGAGTGTAACTTAGACAGCGAAACACAAGCTGCCTTTCCGAACGGTGACAGACGCTATCTTACTCAAAGCTTAGCAACAACAACAACCACCAACAACCCACATAGCCTGCACCAAGGATGATAAGCGTGAAACCTTAATTTTGTTTATATGAGGAAAACATGTCACGAAGCCACCGCTTTCAACTTACTAGCTTCAAAACGGAGCAATTAAACATTTAAAATGGGTTATGTAAGGAAACCTACTTGGTAGGTAAAACCAATTATGGTAATGGACGACCTGCAATACAATACTCAAGGGTGCTTCACCTTCAAGCATCCAATATTCCCACCGAGTGCTGGAGTGGGTAGTTATGGAAAAATGCTGAATTTGACAACAGAGGGGAAGGTGCATATGTAATGGCCTGGTTACAACAGCTAAAGGTTGTGCCTGATAACCTCAACAAGTCCGAGAGCATGACTGCAGCGACTCGTTCAACCAAGATGAAGCTAATGTGCGAAATATAGATAAAAATCATTTGAAAAATAATAACTAAACAGATAAAATGACTATTTGTAGATTTGTTTCCTTCTGCTAAAGTATTGCGAAGAACGTTAGTTTAATAGAATAGTATTTTCTTTAATTCCGAGCGCCAAATTTCTTTAATGCTAATTATTTAAGGTATATTTTAGGATTGAAAATCATCTTTTCTAATGTTTCGTAATACAACATAAATTTAAATGTGAGCAACATTATTTGAGCAATATTAATTAACATAATAGTAATGATTGATTCAGAAATCATAACTAAAAATAGTTTTTTTAAGGGATTTTAAAAAATGTTGAGCACTACATTTCTTCAATGACAATTATTCTGTGGTATGAACACTGTATAATAACTTATATTTGTAATATTTTAGAATTTAAACGTTAGGGATGGAAAATATTATTGGACCGGTTTCAGAATCGGTCAATAATTGCTTTAAATGTAAATATCGGTATCGGCCCGATAGATTATGCCGATATGTCTCGCCGATAAGAGGAAAACATTGACTCACATGTGCTCAGGGTGTTAGCGATTAGATCACATCAGCAGTTTGGCTCAGACTTGAAGCAAAGTTTTGCCTGAATGATGATAAGATTCACTAATTTAGATCGCTGCATTTAAACTGAGAATGATTTTAAACTCAGAATGACATGTTCAGTGTGTGATAGCATAAACAGTAATAGCATGCGCAGCGGCAGCCTCCCCCGTGTCCTAATGCACACTCGGTAAGAAGTTTTAATTCCGTAGGGGGCGCTGTTAATAAAATGAAAGTAAAATACACAAATAACATTAAGACTGGGTTTCTTATCAAATAAAGCAGTAGTTGATGTCATAAAACCATGAGTATGTTTCGATTTAAAGGTCAGAAGCTATAGCTTACATGAATTTAAAAAAAGAAAATCACAAAACTTGTACTTTAAACTTCCACTTGTAAATTAAATAATTTTAAATTAAATATGCCTTTTTTAGTCTAAAATGATAGTTGAACAAGTTTGAACGTATGAAATATTGTAAACTATGCTGTATTCACCCAAATAAATTCAATTTGTTTAGTATTTTGTCCATGGGTGTTATTGCTTAATAATAAATATTCATCTTTTGATTATTGCTGTTGCTTATAATATGCTGTGTGGGATTTTATTATTTTTCCAGCCCATTTTAAGCCAGCAATATAATAACTCAGCATGTTTGGTAAAATGTTTAACCCAACCATCCGGGTCAAAATGACCCAGCATGTGTTCTGCCCAATATTTACCCAGCGCTGGGTTGCCAAATAAGTTGGCTTGTTTTTAACCCAGCATTTTTTAGAGTGTATATTAACTGATTTATTCATCAATGTGTAATATGTTCTATTTTTAAACAATTTATTATCTTTAAAAGATTTTCAGAATTTTTACAGCTCTTTTGCTTTAGACCATCTACAAATGTTAAAACGTAAAAATAAAATGGTATGGTTACTCATGCATCTTTCTGAAAAAACAAATGCAGTAATTGATATATCATTTAGTTATATATAGCATCAATGTACTGTCATTATAAAATAATGTCATCGTTGTTTAATTAATAAAAAAATAATAATAATACTTTTCTTATAATTTCCACACAAGAGAGACTTTTCAAACAAAATGAAATATATCGGAATCAGCATTGGCTATCGGCCAAATGATTTGACAAATATCTGCATATTGGATATCTGCAAAAATCCAATATCGTGCATCCCTACTTAACGTATATATTTGTTTATCTTTTAATTTTGTATTTGTAGCAAAAAAATATTTGATTAATTTCTATCAATCAGTTCAAACTGTCCATTTCAAATCAATATATCAATTAAAAACTCAATTCAGTGATTACATTTTTATTCTACCTTTTTAATTAATTTATTTTTAACATTTTTAATTTTACATTTTTATAGCAAATTAGAGTTGCATTAGAGTTGGTGATTTTGATTCAATTACATGATAAATTTGAGATGATTCAATTCATAAGCTCAATTCAATGATTCATTTGCGCTATTTCCTCAAAGATATTAATGTGTCATTTATCAAACACTGTATTCAATTTTTACATTAACATTCAGGTTAATATTATAGTTTAATGCATTTTGGAAAAATAAAAATGGTTAAATATCATTCTTATGTTTGTTAGGGATGTAATAATACATGTAATATGGCAATTATATAAAGACATTTGATTATTTAACATTTGGAAAATTATTATACCTTAGAATTTTCTATGGATAAATTACAGTATAGCTGAACTGAACAATTGAATCTTTAAAATGAACATTATTAATAGATTTGGTTTAGTTGAAGGTTTGTGACTCATCAATATTCTGAATTTTTCTCAAGTCTATTAACGTTACAGCTATATTTGGCGCATATAAATTGCTACATCAAAGAGTGCAGGTATATTTGCAGTAGTAGCTCCATCGCCCCTAGCCTCGTCTAATACAGTTGCAGTAAGTCCTACATGATACAGCACTCAGCCCGAATGATGGATGCAAGTCTGACTTTGGCAGAGCATGTGGATTGAGGAAAATGGCCTAAACTGATCAGCGCAACACAAGCTCGATGGCTTTTCTGAAGCAGCCACACTCACTGTTTCTTAACCAGACCTGGACTCAGCGACGACACTGTAATCTATCAAACACTGTCTGTACAGGGGGCTCTCGCTGTTTTTGCTCCTGTTTTCGCCTTGCTTCACCTTGACAAGGGCACGGACAAAAGGTCGTCTGCCTTTGTGCTCTTTGTCTGTCTAGTAGGCAGCAGGGGTTGGTTACTGGTTTCAGAAGAGCTCAATATAACTAATGGAGCATGGCTCAATATTTAATCTGTGTAATGTAGAGAATGGGAACATATATCTTGTCACTAAGAAAAGAAATCGCTCAATCTCATTAGAGAATTAGGTAGAGAGGTTCAGCCCAATTACAAATTAATGCAATGGTTAATTTATGATATCAAAGTGGGTCCTAAGAGGCCACTTTGCTAAGTAAATCCTCAATTGTAGGTTGCTTTCAGCTTTCAAGTTTCTTTGAAGGAGGACCGCATGCTTTCAGAGTTTGCATTTGTGTAATTGAACGCTGCCGGAAAAGGATGACAGCTGTTGTATTATTAAGTTCACCGTAACCTAATTTAACTCTTTTCTCTAGTGGTTTTAATTAAACATATGCAAAATAAAATAGCAAAACATAAAAGCCACCATTTCATAAGAAATTCATTCAAGCTATAAAATTGCTCAGTTTAATTTGAAAGCATCTACTTATCTAAAACTGACCACTTCAAGTCTCTTTTCTAGCGATTTAAAATGAGATTGAATTAAAAATTAAGAAATTGTAGAGCCTACTCCTTCTACTAAAACATTATGAAGAATAGTAGTCAAATATTTTGGTAAACCAGAGTAAGAGAGAAGTTGATACTGAAAAACTTTTTATAATGTTCTGTTTGAAATTAAAATACCTTTGAATTTTCTATGTAATAAATGACTTTTTAGATGCTCTAGAAATTAAACAATTAAATTAAATTTTTGTGTTAATCCTATTCCTAACAATAAAACATTACAGAGAATAAAGTTTTGGTAAACTGAAGCCACAATTTATTTATTTTTGTTTATTATTTCTTTTGCATGAAAATGAATTATTAAAGATATTTGAAATTATGTAAAATTACTTTTATGTTTTGCCTAAAAATACATTCTAGATAGCATAACAATATATATTATACAATAATTTGAATCATTATATTACAATTTTAAATAACATTTTTAAAGAATTGTAGATCCTACTAAAACATTGCAAAGAATAGTAACGTTTCGAGTGGAGGGATTAAATTTATTTTAAAAAATTAAAAAAAAATTCATGCCCTAAATTTCCTCAAATGACAATTCGTTTAATATATTTTAAATATCTACAACTGTTGATTTTTTTAATAAATGAAATAACGTTCTGTCTGAAAATTACAAAACCTTAGAATTGTCTCTGAGCAAAATTACAATATAGATGCTCCAGTAATTTAAACAATTAGATTAAGTTTCATTAAATATTCAATTCAATTAAAGCCAGCAGACATCTCAGATTAACTTTATTTAAATGAACATCTTTTACTTGAATCTTATCATCTCTATACTGTAATCCAGCTCAGTGAAAACTCAAGGGTCAGTGGTGAAGGATGGATACGTGACACTCGGCAGTCGTCTCAGGTAGAGTTAGTCGTCACAGGAAAAGGCAGTGCACATCCTCTATAGTGCATCAGCGCTGCTCAAGTGCACTCATCACCTGACTCTGCCCTATACATGATGACGTTACAAGTCTTAAGACATCCCGCAATACAGGCCATTTGTGGTTCAACTGCAGCTAACCATCATATTTCATTGATAACCTGCTGATACAAATGAAGGTCATTGATAAATAAAAAAGGAAAAGAAAAAAAACTATATTTCATATCAATATGGCGATGATGTGCATGCATTTGTAATGCGTAGAGCCCCCGTCTGGTCCCTCCAGAGAGACAGTCCCATGACTGATGTCCCTCAGAGACTTGTGGGCCCTAAATATTACAGAGAGCACAACTGGCTCATGAATACATGCTGTTATAACTCAACAGTGTGAAAAGTAATAAAACTGCTCAGGCATTTATGGTTGCAGAGCCAGGGCTCTTAATGGCTTTTCAGGGGGAAAAAATTGCATGCATATTACGAAACAGTGATGTTGTTTCATGCACATTCAGTACAAAAACACCCATGCATGTTTCCATGTATTGCCACAATTTTATGTTGCAATCTGATTGAATTTCAAAAACATCTGAACAACAACTCACACTTATTTGTACGCAGAGCAGAAGCATTATTGTATTAACGGAAGAGTACACCCAAAAACAACGCTTTGGTCAAAACTGATGTTGTTTCAAATCCATACTTTGCATTTAAGATGTAAGTTTTATCTGTGCATGCATTTCCTGGCAACTGAACTCATGGGCTTGGTGTTGCAGGCACCTTTTCGAGGAGACTTTTGTGGAGTTTGGCTCTGTAAATCATCCTCTAAATTCATTGCATGGAAAAGAGCAGCTTGAACATTCAATCAAACATCTCCTTTTGTGTTTTACATACATACTTTAAAATATAATAATAGGAACAGAACATAATTATTTTATAAATAAAAAAAAATGTGAAGGTGATTTTAAAGTACATGTACTTCTATTTAAATTAATCATTTGACACAATGCACCTATTGTGTACATACATGTTTTGGCATTGTAATTTTATGTTTAAAATATCTGCATGTAATAGCAACAGTAATTATTTTCTTATAACTGCACTTTTGACCCACCCCTTACACCCTAACCATAGGCCCAAACCTGTCCCTAACCCTTTATTTCTGATGTAAGTAAATAGTAGTTAAGGCCACTTAATATAAAGTGGAACCAATTTGACATTTTAGATTTATTTTAGACTGCAAATCACAATTGTACAACTGAAATGTTATGACCCCTAGAGCCCTGAAAGAATGAATATGAAAGAAAGAGATAGAAGTGGCATAAATCTACAAATCTTTAATGCTGCATTTCTCCAGCTCTTAAGAATGATAGAAAATAATGACAGAATTTTCTTTTCTGTGGACTTTCTCTTTTCTAACACCGAGATACAACAGCCTATCTAGTGAGTTGAAAGGGTCCCCTTTCTATACCCTTCTTTTTCATCAGTGCATCAGAGGTCATCGGCCAGCAGAATGGTTTATATCTAAGGTAGATTGTCTGGTTTTGTTGTCATCAGATTGCATGGTTTCTCATTCCTCAGCTATGGAAGCAACACCTAATTGCCTTCACCTCAATGGCACCACTGAGGAAATCTCAACATGGCTCTTTGACATCTCAGCTGGACGACTGTTCATCACCTGCGCTCTTGGCAAGGCTGAGTACATAAATTCAAAGTTTCTTCCATCGTCAATTTATTAATTTTTTGTTGTTGTCTTGTTTTGTCAAAAACCCTGGAGTCATACTAGACTAAGTCAAATTTAAGAATGATTCATAATTCATGCAGCGTTCAGCAGCTTTAGTCATTATTGTCAACGACATTACGGCCAATGACTCACTATTGCTTTGACTTTACCACAACATGACTTTTTACAAAAATGATTCACTCTGTGGAACACACAAGAAGAACATTTTTTGAAGAATCTTAATACTGCTCTTTTCTAATTAAAGTAAATGGGCATGGATGATGTGAAAACAGCCAATCTGACTTCTGTCAAGTCTTATGATGTCAAACCTTGATGCACAATTTTTCTGTATATACACACAGCTAAGCTTTGAGAGTAGATGCATTCAGTTTATCGCATGACCTGGAGTTCTGGTTTTGGAGTCCATGGAAAGGAGCAGCACGAACATTCTTTAAAATATCTTCTTTTATGTTCTACAGGTTTGGAAGTATATGAAGGTGTGAAAATGATGACAAAATACTAAAATCCTGTGTTATGCATTTGCATAGGTGACTAAGAAAAAAAAAGAAGGTAATCTTATTCCCCCATCACTCTGACGATACACACTATTAACTAATAACACTCTCTCTGTTCTGCCAAAAGCACTACGATCGTGTTGGCACTATGTACTATTTACTGGCAGTACAAGCTTATTGGCGCTCCTTGGCCTTATCTAAGTGCTTGATTTATATATTTTGCTATTAACGCAAGTATCCGTCAAACCCAGAATATCCACTTTGGTAGGATAGCTTTAGACAAGAAAACACATTTTCTCATTAGCTGGTCCTTTGATTTTGCCTACAGCTGTCCAAAGCAAAGCCTTTAACATCTGACAAGGTGCAATAATCTGATAAAAAAAAAAAAAATAGCTTGGACCTAATCCTTTACAGATTTCAATAGTACACTGAACCAGGAAAATTAGTTTTTTTGTTCAGTTACACTGGTGTGTAAAATATGCAAAGATGCATATATACTCATTTTTAATAAAAAAGTATTAAATTAAATATATATATATATATATATATATATATATATATATATATATATATATATATATATATATATATATATATATATATATATATATATATATATATATATATATATATATATATGAAATTAGGCTTTTACAGTCATGAAATTCAAAACCTAGGCATCAAACTGCATGCAAATCAATGTGAAATTGACACGACCATCTGTGATTAAATCCTTTGGACTAATCTGTCCATCCCACAAGAAATTAACAGTGATATTTCCCTATTGGACAAGCCACACACGGTTTCACTTCATAATAAGCCTTTCCGATTTGCAAGTTAAATGAAGAAATAATTTCAACAGGGTTCCCACACATTTTGACAACTGGATTAGACTTTAAAAAAATATTTTTATACATAATGATTTCCATTTTATTACCTTCTATTAGTTCTTTTGCTAGTTTAATTATTTAAATAAGGACTGCAAATCACAGTCCACTGAAAGTTGCATGGTTTTCCATGACCATGGGAACCCTGAAAGAATGAATATGAAAGAAGGGGAAAAAAAAGAAAAAGTGGAAGAAATCAACAAAATCTTTGATGCTGCGGAGTAATTTAAGAAACCTCATGAAGACTGTTTTAAAGAAATTTACGGGATTTCATCCTCGTCAACACCAGCTAAAAGTCTTAATCTCTTTTGTCAGTGCATTACTTATCGCAAAGAAATGCATTACGATGGAGATATGGATGCTGAAATGTATAAAATTCACCAGTAATGCAGTGATACAACAATCCACTGATGCCATGTCACCAGACTGAGTGCTTTCCAAGTACTTTAACCATCAAGTCAAGTTTTTTTCTCTTAACAAATATGGGCAAAAACTGCCTTAAGTGCAGATTTAGACACTTACTAATACCATATGGAGACAATGTACAGAAAGCCTCCATACGTAATCTATAAACTACATTTTTGTTGAGAAAACACAAGTGCAAGTCCATAGTCAACACAGTTAATAGACTACGTATCTCAGGTTCTGTAATGATTTTATAAAGATTAACAAGTACTTCATTAGGAAAAATGTCCTCTTTCAACCTGGCCTTGTCTATCCAACTAGCTAATAAACTGTGAACGGCTACTCTTAAACACACTGACGGGATTTCATGGCATGATTCGATTAAGTCGGGGAGAACTGGAGAGGACGCAGTGCTATTGAAGATAATCCGATTGTAATTCTATGGTAATGGGTATCATTTCAAGCACAATGTGTTGAGCATTAGTCTGGAGGAGAGAATGTGTTAAAAACGGCAGAACCATTAACATGACAGTAAAGTGAAAACACAGTAAACAGCTCTTACTTATTTTTAAGAGTTACCTGGATTTCCCTGGCATGATATATGATAATCAACCCAAGAAGAATGATGGTAGAAAGGCTTATCAGGCATTTTAGGGCTAAAGAATACAGTGACTCCTGTAAAAAAGGGAAGAAAAGGACAAATTCATTTCATTTGGATTAGTTGGTGTAAACATTACAACTGCATATTGATGAAAACTGTAAAAAATATTACTGCAACACATTACTATGTTTTAACTGAATGGCTCCAAGACTTTTGTGAGCATTTGGATTAAGTTTGACTTTAACAGTCCATGTGGCGACACATTTTCCTTCATTTTTTTTTTACATATTTTTAAAATGCACAATAATTGATATTCCTGGCGTTACTCTTGAAGTCATTCTGATGAAGATAAATAGCTTCTTTCTGTTGTTCACAGATCAACTATCTTACATCATTTAACCATTATTTTGAGAAAATATGAATGCTGTCATTAGGCAAAATCCCTGTGGCAAATTGAGTTGCAGTAATGCATATCCTCTCTGGGACTTTTATAGAGGCATAAATTATAATTATTTAATTATTTTAAAGTACTTCTAGTAATAAAAATGCATTTAAACATAAATAACACAACTATGGTTTATTTTCCCAGAAATGTTCTACAGAAAGTCAAAGAAGAAGAGTGCACAAGTGACCCTAAAAGTAATGACAGGCCAGATTTATTCCAGCAAAAGTTAAGTAATAATTATTAAGAGTTAACTTGATTGACGTAAACAGGTATTTCCAGTAATCTGATTGGTCGAGCGTCCCAATAGTGCTGCTAACATTAGACAGTTTCACTGTTTGTGTCATTCCAGTTTGTCATTCATAAGCGGAGTTGTGTCATTTTTGCAGTCATTTATATTAATTTTGAATTTATTGGGCTGTTTACATGCGGCCAAATCCCAGCACTCCTGTTTGAGCGACACTGCTAAAATATGTCGTTCATAAAAGAACACATAAAATATTTTTGTTATTTTTAGTTTTTGCTGGCGGTTGAAGCAATTTTACGCAGCTTAACGATTCCGTAGAGAAACTCTACGAAGCAAAGCGTCTTCCAGTAAACGTGACCTTGCCACAGTTCTTCTTTTATCCATCCATCCGCACCGCGCACTTTCCAAACTTGTAGTTTTCCCTCTCTCTCTCTCTCTCTCTCTCTCTCTCTCTCTCGCCAGCAGGCAGTCCGGACTTAATGAATTCTGACCTGGAAGGGGGGACCTGCAGGATTTTGAGACTATTAAGTTACGCACCTTTCCGTAGGCTCCCCACGAGAGTTCCGTTTCAATGACCATCACCACGATGCCAAACATCCCAAAGATGAGCGCGTAGTCGCTCAGGCGCTTTCTCTTCTCAAACAGGGCCCTCCTGTGCCCGAGCTTCTGGCCAATGTTCTGGTTCTTCTTTTTGCCCGATTTGCCGCCGCCGTGGCTACATCCACCTCCTCCTCCTCCTCCCCTGTCCCCCGCCGAGTAAGGCATGAGGGTGGCGGAGTTGTTCTCCTGCTTGGAGGCGAGCGTGTCGGACGCGTCCGCCGCAGAGACGGGCTGCAGCGGCTGGGACTCCGAGTCAAACTCGTGCAGGTTTCTGCGGGACGAGCTCAAGTTACTGAGCGGCCGCATCACGCCGCCGTTGTATCTGCAGCTGCTCATGGCTATTTGGGTGTAAGAGTTACTCTCTCTGTGACTGCTGGCCGGACTGCCCCGTGTCTGCTGGCGGTTGTGATCGCGAGGAGGATGATGATGATGGTGGTGCTGATGGTGTCTGGATGAACTACCATGACTAGAAGGCGTGAACTCGCTGTACTGAGCGCCTTGCCTGGTTGAAGATGAGACGGACGGTGTCCTTAAAGTTCCCAGTGGCGTCCCGTGCAAAGGCTGGCTTTTTCTGGCATCCTCGAAGGTGGAGGAGTTGTTGCAGGTGCAGTGCCTGATGGAGCGCTCTTCCTCGCGTCCGCAGTAGTGCTGCTTATAGTGCTGCTGCTCTGGATAGAAATCGTTCTGCAACTGCAATGGGGTTCCCATCTCAGACCTGCTGTTTAAAGCAGAGCCCCGTGCATGCACCCTACCGAGGGGGCGTTGTGATGAGTAACGGAGGATAAAAGCTGGCGCGAGGTTGGACCCACCTCGGCTTCTGTAGAAGTGCGAGCGCGCTTCCGATTGGCCGAGCGACCCAAAACAACTGGGCTGACGTCACGCGGGGAAGGTGGCAACACGCGCTTCCAATGTGCAGGGATTCACAACTCAGTGCTCTTCTCTGTTTACTCTAATCTTATAGGTCTCTGACTTATATGGTATAATATTTTTGAATGCGTTATTCATAATGGATTTAATATGACTGAATTTTAAATGTAAATTAAATGTATACAGACATTTAAAAGAAAAATTAAAAAGGGTTTTGTTAAAAAACAAACATCATCGAAATGTGTCAACAATCAAGCAGTTATATTTTAAATTAAATAATGAAATCACAGAACTTATCTGACATATGCATACCTTTATTTCTGTTCTTTACTATTTATTTCTTGATTTTTTAGATCAAATTGGTGCATAATTAGGTTCATTAATTCAATAATATAAACTTAATATTTACATTAAATCCAAGTTTATTTGTATAGCGCTTTTTACAGTACAAATCATTGCAAAGCAACTTTACAGAAAATTACGTTTCTACAATATTTAGTAATATCTTATAAGTGGTGACTGTCATTTTATGTGCATATGAAATAAATTTTCCGAAAAATGTATACAAGACGTAGTCAACCAGATAATGAACACTTTTAACAGCAATCATTATATGATGCAATCACACTTGTAGCAATATTTGTTAGTTCTGTTTGTTGTTTCAGGGTTAGCATCATCAGATGTCCTCTGAGGGTCAGCATCATCTCTTCTCAGGTGTTCTGGATCCAGACTAGAGCTTGTGTAAAAAGAGAGAAACAAATAGAGACATAATTAGTGTAGCTGCTGTTCCAACAAAGTAAAATGAATGAGTTTAACCCAAGCTAAAGAATAAGAATGTGCATTTTATCAGATTTGAATGCTTGGCGAAAGAGATGTGTTTTTAATCTAAATTTAAACAGAGAGAATGTGTCTGAACCCCGAACATTATCAGGAAGGCTAGTCCAGAGTTTGAGAGCCAAATGTGAAAAAGCTCTACCTCCTTTAGTGGACTTGAAACACATGTCAGTCTTGTTTGCACGAAGAGAAACAGAGAAGATATGTGTTAAATGGCCATACACAATTAAATGTATGCAAAATTACGTTACTGAAACCCACTGCATTCATTTTGGATATGTTGTTTGTTTTCTCTTGATGAAAGTCATGAACAAAATGAAGGAATAAATCAAATCTCTCCCTCACTGATATTTGTGGAGAAAATTACAGTCTTTCTGGAACCTATCTGTAGGCATGCCAATTTTTAATAAAGGATCAAATAAAATTTAATAAGTCAATAACTCACTCGTGATACACAAAAGACGTGTAATGATGTTACCTGCAGAAAGTACCGAACCGAACGCATTTTAATGGATTGTTTTAGTGAACCGATTCAAAAGATTCGATTCCGTGGGAGGAATCGAAATCGCCACTATTCACAGTACACGTGCACCCAACTACATTTTTGAAGGCAGGTTTACTCGCGAGATGAACTGGTTGAGTTTAAACAACAGCATGCCACAAAATAGAGATAACAAACGAGTTCATTTTTACACTTTCCCTAGACAAACTGGTGATTCTCATTCATTAAACACTGCGTTCCTTTTCAATGAATAGCCTACGATTTAAATGGCTGAAATCTATATGCTATATTCTTGTACTATTCTTCTGCTGAGAAACTGAGAATCAGTCCGTTTCTAGCCTTATCCTCATGTTATGCATGATTTGGAGAGCAGCACGTGTGAAAGAGTCGCTGCAGTATACTGCAGTCACAGCACGTCACCTCGCAGCGTCAGCAGCAGCTCTCTGTTATTGTTCTCTCGCATCTTGCCAACTCGCATCCTTATGAAGCAAGATCAAGCGGTGCTCAGGAATGATGTCAATCAAATTACCACGCGCTCACAGTCCGGCATCTAATTACAGCACAGAGTCAGAGTTTGAATGAAAGGAAAATGAATGGATTTATGTATTGCGACTCGGAGACTAGACAGATTTACTTGAACACAGGGCAGGTTCAAAGACATGATGGTTTTATACTGCTGCATTCTTCTGTGGGAAACTAGTTTCTTACATATTTTGTTCAGTTGATCTGTCGTCACTTGAGTGTTATTTTTCATTTTTCAAGAAAAAAAAAAAAGATAGAGTAATAAAAACTAGACAGAATTAAAATTTGGGTCAACTATTCATCTATTTTACTGTACATACATATTGTGTATGTACACTGTATATATATGGGCCATTCAGAATTGGTCCAAAGTCAGAGTTGGAAACGTCTTGGGAAAAAAAAAATCATTTTTTTCTAAACTGGTATGTATGCAAATTGTATAACATGCAAGGTACACATTTCTAGTACTGATTCTGAAGTTAATTCTCATATTGTATTTTCAGTACGTTTTGGAATATTTATCCTTGTAACTTGCATACTAAAACACTAAAGCATAAAAAAAGAACTAAAATTTTGTTTATTTCTCCCAAATATGAGGATAATATGTTCCCTCTTGTCACTACCGAAACAATGATGACATGTTTCGATCGTGACTGTTTCGGTGGTGACAATTCTGTGGGATAACTCCCAAAAAACCAAAGATGTCACTACCCAAATTCCACCAAATGTTTCGGTAGTGAAATTTTTGATACTTTTGAACCTAGCTCAAAGATGCTTATTAAAATATGGTTATCTAGCACAGTTCTGAACAGTGGGACACATATAAAAACCAAATGTTATGGAATAACTCCCAAAAAAATGCACTTGCAGAAAAAAAGGTGTTTGGTAATGACGTTCCTTAAAGTTACACACTGATTTTTCAGATTTTTCAACACATTTACCTCAAATATGTTGTTGCTATGATGAATACAGGAATCAGAGGAACAACATTGATTTAAAATAAGATCTTTTGTGACATTATGTTTTGCTGTCATTTTTTATCAATTGTATGCATATTTGATGAATAAAAGCATGCATTTAAAAAAAATAATCACAGTTTCTACATAAATGTTAAGTAGAACAATGGTTTTCAACATTTATATTAATAATAAAAGAATGATTTCTGAAAGAATACATTTATTAGCTCGCTGGTGAGCGATGACTTTGCTAGAGAGAAATGCTATTCTTGTCTAAAAATCAGCTCACTGTTGATAAGTAGTATATTCGGGGAAGCACAAGTCAGAAGTCGATGAATGTATTCGACTGAAATGCTTGACGTGGTGCTTAAAGCTGCACTGAACTGTTGATAACGTGTGAGAGTGAGCAATGAGGAGAAAGAAAGGAGCAGCATCCTCGAATCATGTGGATCCCTCGGGAAGACTGATGAGTTTGACAGTATGAACTTCACACGAGACCCTGCTCTTCAAATTGATTTAATATTGTTTGATGTAGCCATCTCACAATGCTTAATGAATAAAAGGGCATTAATTAGTGTTACCCATCAGAGGCAAACCTGGTGCCAGTTAAGTAGCTATGTAAATATTATAAAAACATCATCGCTGCTGATCATATTTATTTATATTTACATTCTATTAATGTCAGTTGGAGATTAAAAAAAAAGAAATATGTTTGCCCTTCTTGTCATTATTTACAGTGAAATAAATTATGACATCTAAAATATCTGACAGTCACCAAGTAGAATATCTGAGGAATACCAGTACAGTGCTGCCAATGCAAACAGTGTAATAAGCCTCTCAAGGGCATGCGTTGTGTTTTTTGCCTGCTGGCCTCCTGTGCTTTATTGCTTTATTCCAGTATAGAGTCAGACACTATCATTCCAGAGACTCCTGAAACCCAACGTCCATCAGGATCGGCTCTCTCCACTGCCCTTTCTGACTCTGACTCTGATATTGAGATATAAGGCAGTTAATGATGCCAGTCAGGTCAGTCATCAGCTGCAGTATTTGTGCTTCAGGCCAAGGCACTGTGAATACAAAAAGGCTTCCACAATGTAATTTTTTTTTTTTTATATAATCATAAAAGAAAGTAAAAAAAAAATAGTAAGTTAAAAGAACTGTAAATTTATGGTTTAACATTGCATTGAATGTAATTTTACTGTAAAACGGTATGCATTTTGAAAGTAAAAGCTATTAATTGCCATATCATTTACAGTGAAAAACAGTAAAAACACATTCCCAGAAATCCCAGCATCATATGAAAATATTTTATCTACATATTTTTCTTCCCATTATTGTTATTAGTAATGTACATTAGGGTGTTTTGTGTAACATGTTCTGTTACTTAGCTAATGTTTTCCCATTATTTTATTGTCACGTGTGTTACCAGTTTAGGAACAGGAATGTTGTCCCATTCTTGTCTAATACAGGCTTCTAGTTGCTCATCTGTCTTAGGTCTTCGTTGTTTCCTCTTCTTCTTTATCATGCGCTAAATGTTTTCTATGGGAGAAAGACCTGGACGGCTGGCCATTTCAGTACCCGGATCCTTCTTCTATGAAGCCATTACAGTAGCGTTCCTGTATGTGATGCAGTGTCGTCTAAGGGCCGGAATTGTTTTGGGCCTTGACGCTTACGGACAGAGATTGTTCCAGATACTCTGAATCTTTGGATGATATTATGCACTGTAGATGAGGATAACTTCAAACTCTTTGCAATTCTTCTCTGGGAAACTCCTTTCTGATATTACTCCACTATTTTTCACCGCAGCATTGGGGGAATTGGTGATCCTCTGCCCATCTTGACTTCTGAGAGACACTGCTACTCTGAGAGGCTCTTTTATTCACAGCCATGTTCCCAATTGACCTAATAAGTTGCAAATTGGTCCTCCAGCTGTTTCTTATATGTACATTTAACTTTTCCGGCCTCTTATTGCTACTTGTCCCAACTTTTTTGCAATGTGTAGCTCTCATGAAATCCAAAATGAGCCAATATTTGGCATGGCATTTCAAAATGTTTCACTTTCAACATTTGATATGTTATCTATATTCTATTGTGAATAAAAATACGTTTATGAGATTTGTAAATTATTCCATTCCTTTTTTACTCACAATTTATACAGTGTACCAAATTTTTTGGAATCGGGTTTGTACTTACAATGATTCATAGTGGCTTTATATTATTTTTATTATATTTATTTAATAATATTATATTTTTATTATGTTTTGTTATTTTTATTATATTTTTGTATTAATAAAGTGGTTTTCGGTACATTTTAGGCTAAAAAGCAGATTTTAGTATATAAACATTATATCACTTAAGAGCTATATAAAAATGTGCAGGCACCAATATGCCATCCCATAATACATGAAGCACTGTCTCTGTATTTCTTACACTGAATTTCTGGCTTTTTTAAAATGTAAATGTAACAGGTTATTTTATATTCTGTAAATGTAATTGTAAATTTAGGATTTTTTTATATTTTGTAAATTTAACAGGCTATTTAAGGGGATACAGTGCATGATTTGAATGACTTGCATTGTACAGTTGTTGTTTGTACACTCTAGCTGATGAATCAATAATGTTGTTGACCATTTTCATAACCAGTTTGAGCAAATATTTGCAGCCTTACAAAATTATAAAATATTATACAGTGCAAAAAATGTCTGCAGGTTCTGACTACACCTGCTTTTAAGTCCTCATATGCATTTTTTTAACTGCCATTCATAAACTGTCATTCATGAGACTTGACCTTAGAATTGATAATGAAAAGGAAATTATTTTATCAAATAGTTCCAGCTGACAAAGTTGTTCAATGGTATGTTTTATACTTTGATATCAAGGCAAGAAGAGCCTGAGAAAATAGTGCTGTCATCTGATAAAGAAATATTACTGTCTGATGAAGAGAAGTAGGCTAACTGTGTGAAGACTGAGAGGAGTCCGAATCACAGCAGAACAATGAGCTCTACCTCAAAAGCTCTTACAACATGACGGAAATGATCACGTATGATAAAAACAAGCGCTTTCTACATCCACTGTGACAATTCTGGGTGCATTCCAGCCATCGTTTGGGCTGCATGTCAATAATCATCTCACTGACGTTTAAGGTGACCAATAGTGCACCCCTCGTCCCTGAAGACGTCTGGAATGGCAGGTACAGATAAGCAAAGCCACTCCATCAATCTGAACCATTCCCATGATAAAAGCCCATTGATCGCTTGAATAGCTTCAGTATTGCTGAATCCAGCTGAGTTTGAGGTGAAGATGCATTTGCTGCATTGATTCATGTGTTGCTGAGCCTTGTTGACGTGCTCTCCTTTTCAGCGTCTGCTTCGGTCCACGAGAGGAGACAGCAGCAGATGTGTGGCGCTTCCCAGGAGAGCGACAGCTCCCATCGCAGGAGAAAGAGGCGGGCTCCTGCGGTGAGCTCAGGCCCAGTCATTGGATTAACATGGGATGCTCCGTCTCTGATCCTCTCAGTACTGACAGCAAGGCATTTTATTCCTCTGCAAATCCACCGAGGCTAAATTGAAAAGAGTGTCCCGATCAAGGACTTTCTAGCTGGGATATCAAGTGCCAGGTTACCGGTTAATCCCTTTTCAAGATGATTTATTGGGCTATTCATCATTTGTCAATGGCGGGAGTGTATGCGACCGCACTTTAGTGCTGCAGAGATGACGTATTTCTGTAGCGTAATCCATAAGTTACCATTACTTTAGTTACCTCCACTAAAAGCTTTTCAATTATTGCAGAAAATAAGCTTTTTGGCCAATTAAAGTATATAATTCTTACCCATTTTATTCACCAGTCATGTTTGGTGTTATTTGAATAGTCTGAGGACGAGTGGTACAATGGTATCAATCTTACAAATGTAGACTAAAAGATACAGATCCTGAGAGTTAAGTGATTTTTGCTTACTGTAATGGTATTGCCCTTTCCCAGGGACTTCCATGTAAATTTCCTTCTGTTCCCATTGAGGTGTAAAACCACCCCGGACCTGGCTTAATGCAAATTCCAATTGTTTGTACATGCCTTCATTTGGGGGATGTTTTATCTTGGTGTTGTATTTAAAGGATTGCAGCAAAAGGATCAGGGCGATTCTGTAGACAGAAAGCCCGTAATGTGGTGTGTATCTCTTAACTTCATACTATGTATTTTCTATGGTCAGGTGTGCATATTTTACTTTTAGATTCATATTTGAGAATTTGATGTTTTGTTGATATGATTTGATATGTTTGAATTGGATATGTAATTGGCAGAATATATATTTACCTGACTGTTTTAATAAATTGTTACATTTGATTTGATTAAGTTTTTCACTGTGATTATTGACTGTAGTAGATTACGTTGTATCCCTTTAGTGACATGAGCACCAGAATGAACAAGTAAATATAAAATAAAGAGTTTAACAACTAGAATAATCAAATGTCAGAAGAATACTAATTAGAAACAGACATGCAAACCAATTTGCATTTCAACCAAAATTCAAGGTCATAATAAAATGGAGTCTGATTTGAGTTGAACTTAAATTTAATAAATTTGCATGATGAAAAGACCAAAAACGCATCTAGATAACTTGTTTCAAGTGTAAAAAGACATCAATACACACCATTTTTCAAGTTCAAGTGCTGCGACGTAAATCTCTTCTCCTGTCTGGATTGTTTCTTGGACAAAAAGGCAGATTCAGTGTTATGATTGGTCAGATTGCCTGTCAATCAAACTCCCAAAAAAGGCTATAAACCACATCACAGTCAAAACGTAATTCTTTCAGTCTTTATTTAAGAAAACCTTTTCTCTTTAAGTTTGAGTTAGAACAGTTTGCAAGAGCGTGATTATAAACACAATGAGGCATGAAGGCGATTAGTGAGTAAATGAGATTTCCTGTTAGATATTATGACAACGTTTAATGACCACGAAAACCTCCATTTAGCTATTGTCAGTAACAGTCTATTTCAATAGAAGTAAAAGTAAAAAAAAAAAAAATACAAAAATAGATATTTTCTGAAAAAAAAAAAACATGAAAGTATCTTGATCTTGTGTTAACCACAGTCCTTATTTCAGACATTTGAAGTATTAATCCAGAATTAAATGATTTCACTAGATAAGACCCTTGTTCCTCGGCTGAGATCGTTGTAGAGCGCTCTGAAGCTGCACTGAAACTGCAATTTTGTCCTTCAACCTTTTGGCTCCCATCGAAGTCCACTATACGGAGAAAAATCCTGGAAAGCTTTCCTCAAAAACCTTAATTTCCTTTTGACTGAAGAAAGAAAGACATTATCAGGTAAATTAAAGTTCTGGAGTGAACTAATCCTTAAACTTTAAATCCATTCTTAAATAACCCTGTTTACTTCGGGACGATGGAACCAGAATGCTAAAATGCAAACTCGTTTCCAGGTTTCGACCTACAAAAATATGTCAGCCCTGCAGTACTGGGATGTGGGTCACAACGGTGTTTTGTGGCTCATTAGGTGCATGATTCAGATCTAAAGATCAGGAACGTGTGCTGAGAAAACTTCAGAGGAAGTTTCCCCATTTTAACAAGAATGTGAGTCATCACTGGCTGACGTTGGCAATTTTCGTACAGTACGTGAACAAAATATTTGTTTGAGTTCGAGGGATAAAGTTGAAGTGTTTGAAATCCCGCAGGAACTCATGCTTCAAGAACATAGCTGACTAATTGACGATGCCTTGGAAACACTACAAATGTTTTTCTGACCTTGGTGAGATTTGATGGAAGATTTATTGTCTACAGTAGGGGTGTCAAACTCAATTCCTGGAGGTCCGGAGCCCGGCAGAGTTTTGTTCCAACACACATACCATGCATTTTTTAAATAAGCCTGAAGGACTTGATTATTTGGGTCAGGTGTGTTCAATTAGGGTTGAATCTAAACTCTGCAGGGCTCTGGCCCTCCAGGAATTGAGTTTGACACCCCTGGTCTACAGCTTTCGTAGGCGCGGGAACAGTTTTTACATAAGCATGTGATAATTGTCCTAATGCTTACACTCTTTCTATACATTTAGAATGTGAGTCTGAAGATGACACCTCTCAAATGTCCACTGCTGCCAATGCACCAGACAAGTTTCAGGTTGTCCAAGTTCCCAGTCCACCCCAACCAAACCCACACAGGCCTCTTGATGGGATCAAAACATCTCAGAGGAGAGCAAAACTGTCGGTAGTGACCATAAAATGTGAAAATGTCAGAAGCATATATGAGCTCAGAGGAGGAGTGCAGTGACTCTGAGGCCTCTTAGGTGAATGTATCTGACCAATCAGATGAAACCCTATCCAAACTCAAATCTGAGATCCTCAGCTTCCTTCAGACCGCTTCTGTGGATGAGCTCACACTCATTGCAGGATGCTCTTTGAGGAAGGCTCAGAAAATCACTGAGCTGAGACTCGTAGAAAAACCTGGTGAGAGAACTGTGCATTTTGCTTTCTGCTGATAACTGCCAGAACATTTAGGTCAAGATCAAAGAACAACACTTTTTCTCATTTCTTTCTCAGGATGACGCCATGCACAGAGGAAACAGTCTTTCCACTGAGCTGCTAGTATGATGTCGGACGGTCCTGAAGGAAAGGGATTTACCATCATACATTTCAGAAAAATATGGCATTGTCATTGCGGAGTGATCATTTATTCTTATATTTCTTTGGGTTTTTCTAGATCTCAGCCGTACCAGCTAATTGGACTGAACTGGCTGACTTTACTACATCAGAACAAACTTAGTGCAATCATGGCAGATGAGATGGTTTGTTTTTATAATGGTTGTGTCTGAATGATCATTTACACTGCGATGATCCCATATCAAATCACTAGGATGTGTTTTCATCTTTTAGGGTTTGGGAAAACCATTCAGACTACCTCGTTTCTGGCCCACCTTTATCAGGAAAGGAACCTCGGGCCTCATCTCATCACCGTTCCTGCTTCTACTTGGTGAATAGAGCAATTAGCATCTAAATATGTTTTTTCTTTTACAGAAAATTTGGTTCTGGTACTGAAACTTTGGTGCCCCAGTTTCAAAACACTGGTATATATACTACTATATCATTTTTTATATTAAATATTTTGGTAGCACTTTATTTATATATCTATATCCTGTTCCTCATGTACATACTATGTACTTATTATAGTAATTACAATAACTATGTAGTAACTAGGTACTAACCCTGAACCTACCCCTAAACCTAACCCTACCCCACTGTAGTTACATTGTGTAACCAGAAATTTCTTAGATAAATACACTGTAAGTACACCATAAGTACATGTTAGTACACGTACTGTAAAATAAAGTGCAACCAATATTTTTTATATTATATTAAATATTATTTTATATATACACTCACATAGTGCTGCTGTGTCTGCAAGTGGATGCAGGATTCATTGCACTCCACTTTTTGGGGAGAAACCAACCTACAAAAGGTTTACTTTACACATTAACCTAGAAAAGGAAATGTTTTAGCATGAAAAAAAAAAAAAAAAAACAACATAAAAGAAAATGTTGACGTCAGTCTAGTTGAGTTATTTCTGGTCTGCCAAGGATCACAAGTATATGTGCTGTGAGAATATGAATCAAATAGTGGATTACAGTACAACATCATTGTCTCCAGGTAAGTATGAGTGAAGTTCAAGCTCTCAAATACACTCGTGGTTCTTTCCCTGAACCCTCGAAGTAAGAGTCGAGGTGTTATATCCTTCATAGACCACCTGCATATAAATCAAAGAAGGCGCCTGGGGAAAATATGTGTCTTTTGAACTATGCCACACATGGAGCCACAAGCCGTGAAGTTAGCATAGGAAAAAAAGCTCCCTGCTTAAAGATATAATAATGATGAAATACTCAGCGTTTGAGTGAACGTGAAAAGGTCTAAGTAAAATGACCCTGTCCCATTCATTATTTATGGTAATGAAACATGGCTGTGCCTCATGTCCTGCCCCTTAATACCTCAGCTCATTAAGATGATCTCTTCTGCACAGTTACAACCTGGCTATTGGAAATAGCAGTGACCGCAGCCTGTTCTGCAAGCTCAAGCTGTGTTCACCGAAGGCCACTTGCTGAAGAACATGAACTTGCAGTGCTACCGACACCTCATGGCCATCAACACAAGCTCACCATGAGCTGCATGTATACCGTACCTGTCATCCATAGCAACGCGTCAGTGGTCATTAAGAATAAATGCCTTGAGCTCTATTACAGCCACACGGCCTGTTTGTGTAAAAGCAGGAGTGTGTGCTGCCCTGATGGGGTTAACCACTGGGGTTTAACTGCCTTTGCCCCCTCAGACACTCAGGTTTCCCCTCCATTTGGATCCAATCAGGCTAAATATCATTATTGCTAATATAAACAACATAAAGCTGGGAGCATGCTGTATGGTTTTTGCCACAATTTTAACATCAACGATTCTTTTGGGAGCATTAAAGATTTGATTTGTCATTGAGGCATTACTTTATCAATATATATAAATATTCCTGTAGAAAGTACACAGTATACCAACACTAATGCAAACAATCCAGAAGACCCTGGCATCAGGGCAAGCAGTATTATTTTTTTTTCAATAAATGAAAAATCTAGTTCAGATGTTTCTAATATTTCTTTGGTCTGTTCCAGCAGAAATCTGCAGAGGATCAGAGAAGCGTTGAGAGGGACAGGATCACCCATGCCAAGCTCATCATGAAACCCTTCATCCTCAGACGTGTGAAGAGCGAGGAGCATCTGCATGCAGACTCCATAAGCAGTCTGCATAATGCATGTGGTCTCAGAATGCATGTCAATGTGAAGGTCTGTTGGACAACATCTCAAATGCATTATTCAGTCTCATGAGCAGATGAGGCACTTTGCTTGTCATGTTGACCCTCTGTGGCTCTAGGGCACTCCAGCGATTCACTGACAGATGGTGATGTGCCCAGCAGGTCCTGAAGCAGCTGAATTTTGTGCCATGTCCGAGAAGCAGCAGGAACTCTACAACAATCTTTTCCACAAACTGAAGCACTCCAGTAATGGGAAAGTATGTATTTAAAGGATGAGTTGTTATAAATGGTACTGGCTTCAGTATATGTGAATCATAGTTTATTAACCACGTCTTTCTGCAGAACGTTTGCTGCAACTGAGGAAGATGTCCAACCAACTGCTTCTTCACCGGCAGTATTATATCACAGAGAAATCAAAACTATGAGCAGACTCATGCTCAAGGTCTAAGATCTTTTTTTAAGTGGTACATTTTGATTAAGGCTGCGGGAAGTTTAGATCTTAGCAGGTCCTGATGGAATCGATTCTTTTTTCTGCACTGATTTTAAGTAGGTCAGCAGAGCTCATGTAGCCAGACTTTTGACTATCAGCATTAAGTCTGTTACCATTTTTGTCTTATTCTGTCAAAGAGCTATCCATTAAGAAAGAGACAGTCTCTGAAGTAAAAAAAAAAAAAAAAACTCTAAAAGTTTCTTTTAACAGTTGTTTAGGGATTTAAAAAAAAATCTAAAATAGGTTATAACGTAAAAATGGGGTGCTATGAAAAATACTCATTTAATACATTTAAACACTGTTGAAAAACTGTTCAGAACAACTGTACAGAAAATACATAATATTAATAATTATATTTAGTTAATTTTATTTATGAATATTATACTGCAACAAAGTAATTGAACATAAATAAATAATAACAATATTTCTATAAATGCATAAAAAATATTATAATTAGGCCACTGTGGAAAATAAATGATCAATTTCAGAGCAGTGTTGGTCCGCAAACAGCTTTATGTATGGATAGTAATAATAATAATAATAATAATAGTAAAACTAAATGTATTAATATTATACAATACCAAAAAATGTTAAGCAATAAAATATATATTTATGAATATATTATCATTGTTTTTTAAAAGTTATTATTATCATCATCATCATTATTGGTCACAATGGTCTGTGAACAGCTGTACGGAAAATATTAATAATAGTTATGATTATAATATTATAATCATTTTTTAAATACATAATAATTATTATTTATGAATATTAGGTTGCTATGGAATATACTTATGTAATACATTTTAGAGCAGTGTTAGTACACGAACAGCTGTGTGTGGAAAATAAATAAAATAATAATAACATTAATAAAGATTAAAACATTTTTTATTGCTGTAGTGTAATGTTGATTTAGTTATTGTGTCAAAAATATGAAATAAAACAAAAATTTAAAATCACTTTGGCATTTCGGTCATACACTAAATAAACAATCTATATTAATATCAGGTTACAGTTGATCTCATTAATTCATAAAACAACAGTATTAGTCAATCTTGACAGTGCTTCATAAAGAACTGCAGCAAGAAATGAGTATAATTAGGCCAGATATTTACGAGTATAGTTTTTTTTACTTGTTCTGTTATATTATATGTGTATCGTATCTGAAGAGTCTGCATGTTACTGTTAATTCCAGGAGCCGAGTCACGAGACACAGATCCCGCTCTCATCAGAGAGGACATGGAGTTGCACCGCATCTGTCAGCAGTATTCTGCACTGCATGAATACCAGCTCGACACAGACCTACTGCTGGACTCCAGGAAGCTCGGCCTCCTCACACAGCTGCTGAACTCCCTGAAGGAGAAGGCTGGGGAAAACAGATTCCTGTAATGCTCGGCAGAACAAATGACATTTTCAGCAACCCCTTAGAGTATAATGAAAGTTAGTTAACAATACAGAGAAATACACTGTGTCCCAAATTACACCATACTGCACACTGTCACCTATAGACATAGTATATACCTGGTTACAGCACACAGTATACAAGAGTTATTCCAAACCCATATGACTTACTTTCTTCTGTAGAACACAAAAGCAGATGTTTCGCAGAATGTTCATGCTGCTCTTTTACATACAATTTGATCATCTTATCCTCTCATCTTCATCAGCATGGTTAATATCTCTTTTTTTTTCCTTGCAGGGTGAGCGAGTGGTGACGTTTAGCCAGTTCACAATGATGCTTGACATTAAGCACAGATGCAACCGACTGGAGTTACACACTTAGATGTCAAATATTGCTGAGTAACGGAATTCAGGACAGTCTCAGATCATCATCGGCTCAAGTCCAGACTCATGACAGGAGCGAGTGAGAGAGGTAATGTTGGCAGATGGTGTTGAGGCGGAGATGATGCTTTTTGTGTCTCGTCACAGCTGTGGTAAATCACAGATTGTGTCTCCTTCAGTGACACAGTGTTCTCCATCCGTGTCCTTGAAGACTTTGTCTGTCTTAGTTTGACGGAAACAGACTATTGGCTTCATGATCTGGCCAAGAACCACCAGTTTAGACAGGAAGAGACCATCTGTTTTGCCCTGTGAAAATTATTGGTCTTGTTTTGTGTTCTGTGCCATCATTGTTTAGGTAGGGGTGGATGACTTTTGGTTCTGTGTTGTTTGCTAGGAGCGGTTTTGTTTAATTTGTTTAATGTTTGTTTAATAATTTATTTATTGTAAGAAAAAAAAACATTAGTGGTCAACCATCGTCGATATGTTGGCCGATATCTGGCATTTTTTCAAATATTGGCTTCTGCCGATATGTTAGAGACTTTTATTTTGGTTTCTATTTTATTTTGTGATTCCCAGTTCACACAAATTTTCCCAATTACAAAGTTCCCTGTTGGTTACGGTGTTTACTTCCTTTTTAATGTATTTTAAAATATTTTTTTTATTTGTGAAAATAGAATCACAGCATCAAGAAGTTATCATCTAAAATATGTTTATTTTACAATTAAAAATTTAACTCACAGGACATAACCATGGGGCTTCGGCATCGACGCTTGATGGAGGGTGTGCCTGAAGCTTGTGGCTAGCATCTGCACCAGGGTATTTGCATAAGGCAATCTGCAATCTGCAATCACTTGAAAAGTTGAAACGTTTTTATCTTTTGCCGCAAACAATGCCAATGACGTGACGTGATGGACTCACAATTCAGTGCGACAATGTTTGACGTTACTTCATTCACAGTAAACGAGAGGCGGTGACGCTGACATCCCATGTGAATGTATGGTAATTTTCAAATTATATTAATTTAATTAAATATTATATTAATTAAATATTAACTAAAATAAATAAAATGTAATTCTGAATTATTATTAAATATTATAAATTCTGAATTATGTATATACACACATTAGTTGACCACTAAAAAAGGTATATTTTGCTCACAGAGGCTGAATTTAATTTGATCAAACAATGGCATAAAATATTAATACTTAGAAAATAAAGCACATAAAAAAAATTAATTATGAATAAAATGTTGGGAATCGGAAGACATGCATGCGGAAGATGAAGATGTATGCGTTTTTGCATGCACGCCTCTGGTAAATGTCTCCTCTTGGCTTATTTCGAAATCCTCCAAAGTTTTTCTTTACAAGTCCTTGTTTTGTGCTTCTAATTCGTGACCAGTGTTTTGTTTTGTTCTCTCTCCGCACTCGCCACTAACCACGCAGCGCTGATGAACTACAACATCTACCTTCACATCTTCCGGTTCCCCACAATCAGCCGGAGTGAGGGAAAAAAAAGTGTTTATTATTTAAAATCTGGATATTTATCTTACAAAAACGCATGTATTTGCTACAGGGGGTCTTTATTCGCCCCCTGGAGTCATGTGAAGGATGTTTTATTACAGATGTGCGCACTTTATTTCACATCTGAAACAGTTGACAACAAACACCCGCTTCCCCCCACTGAAAGAGAATTTTTCTTTTAACTTCGATTGGATTATTCTGACCTTCTCACATACACCTAGGATGCTTCGAGCGTGAGTAGAAGATGGACCAATTTTCATTCTCGGGTGAACTAACCCTTTAAGCAAATAAAATCAAATAAAAAATCAGCCGATAACTGATATCATATGGCATTGATATATTGTGCATTGTGGATCTCCACTTAAATTTCATTATTGTGACATATTATCAATTATTATTAATATATGGAATTATTACCAAAATGTAAATTTACTAGCAGCACGTCATTCTGTTTCATTCATATAGATCACCATGTTGTTTTCTTGTCCAAATCACTGAACAACATGATCCAGGGACTTTTGCTTCTGTTAGCGTACTGTAAATCACTTCAGACAGAAAAAAGTGACTTCTTAATGCCAATTAAGTAAATGGACAGTAATTGTAAATCTCACTGGGCTTTTACAGAATTGGGATGATTGACCAGTTCAACACAGACCAGGATATATTTGTGTTCCTGCTGTCCACCAGAGCTGGAGGACTGGGCATTAACCTGACTTTAGCCAATGTGGTCATCATTCACAATATCGACTGCCGTTACAATGACAAACAGGCGGAGGGACGCTGCCACCAGGTGGGACAAACCAGGGAAGAGACACTGGACATGTGTGTCTCACAGTAGGATTTCCTTTTGTTTGACTAGCGTCTGTCCTAATGCTTTTATATCTGAATGCATTTGTCCCATTTAATACAAATATGCTTGGTTCTTCCAGGTGAAAAGGGAAACATTACCTGATGATATGAGCTTGCTGCTAAAAGCTCTTCTTGGACTCTTCTTGGAAAGCTGGCTCAGGCTCGAAGCGTACTGTGATATTGTGACACTTGACTGAATCTGAAAGAAAAAAGTACTTTAGCAAACTGAAGTTCGATTTTCTATACTGCTCACAAAAAATGTGAGGTTCAAATGAGCATATCTGTTTACATTTCTACTGTTATTGGCAAAAATATGGTAATGTTGTGGTGATGTTTGTGTTTGTTTGACTGTTTTTGTATTCATGGAGGTTTAAAAAAAAGTCATTTGATTAAAAAAGTGAATGTTGTTGAAGGATTTGTTGGTATTTGGTCTTGATTTTGTGGTTTTGGTCTGGATCTCGGTCTAAGCATAGAATCTCAGTTAAGGAATGACGAATCTCAGATAAAGTCAATTTCCAGCAACTGTACAATGTGACCCAGCACCTGAAATAAAAGCTTCGATTAATTCAGCATTTTCTCTGTTTCCCTCTGACCCTCTAACTCTAGCACTCTCTATTCTAACTCTATTCTTTAAAAAAAACTTTTCCCTTTCATACTTGCACTCTATTCATTTGCTGCTTGTTTCTTAAAATAACACCTAACTAGCTTTCTAATCGTTTTGTATTCTATCAGTTTTTTTCATTTATTATATTATTTTAAAAGCCCTTGATAATGTGTACTTGTTATTGCACTTATCATTGCTATTTGTTGATCTTTTGTTGATTTTCCAATGTCCTTGTTTGTACGTCGCTTTTGATAAAAACGTCTGCTAAATGACTACATATAAATGGAAATGGACAAGGGGTTTTCAGACTATTAAAACTTTATTCACACAAATCAATTATTTTTTCAAGAACTGTTCACTTTAGGGTGGAGTATCCCTTTAGTTGAACTAATTTAATAGATTAAACCTGTCGGAGTAAGGTTCTTCACCATCCTCACTAATTTTTATAAATTGCTATTCTAGTAGACTTATTTTTTTGTGGTGATCTGTGTCCAAATTAAACATCACTATTTTTGACACCCCAAAAACATTTTGACCAAAATCAGATTTTGTTTTGCTGTTCCTGCCGAATATTTTTGGTACATCTACGTAGTTCTGTAAAATAATGACCTAGTTCACAAACTGACTTATATTTTATCATTTTAAATTATGTTCCTTGGTGTTGCTATAATTTGTTACGGTATGTCTCGTGTGATTTTTATTTTCTTAAGCAAAAGATCCGGATAAGCATGGGACTCTTCTCAAAATCGAGCAAGAAGTCTCTGCCATCAGTGAGCTTCTGGATCACTTTGAGAGATATCTGGGCGAGCGGATAGGGTTGCTTAAGCATTTGAAGGTGTGATATTTTCATTTATTTTATTTTATAGATCATATCTGTAATTGTAACATTAAGTAATGGGAGCTTTTCGAAAACTCTGAACCCATTGGTTCACAGAATAATTCACTCTTTCAAAGTTATATGCTCTGTGTATGATCCACTGCTCTGGAGGTTTTGAAGCTACATGCAGCAGTTTCAAAGGCGCCCATCACTAGTAACACTTCATCACATATGATCGAAAGCTATATTTTATTCATCTTGTGAACAGGATCTAGAAGTATTTTTCCTAGTGGACAAGCAAGATGCCCTTCACCTCAAGAACAACATCCCTCCGCACATGCCCAAAAGAGGCCAGCAAGCAGCTCCGCAAGGGTATTTATTGTTTTTGTGTTTCTTTCCAAACTATACCACATTGGAATGGTGCTTTTTCAGTTTGCTTCATCATTAGGAAGCACAAAAAACATGAACCCCTTGACTGAAACTGATGAGTTTGGCTTTTGTGTTGTCTTCAGAGGAGGACAGGTGGCAGTTCAGAGCAGGCAGACAGATGCACCACCCGCCCCTCAGGAACAGGCTCCACCCAGGAAACATCAGCGCAACCAGATCAAAGAGATGGAGCTCATTACCGTCCCAGAGTTTGTCAGCATACCACCATGAGTCCTTCTACATCTGTCTAAAACTCTGAGCAAATATAGCAAACAATAGCTGTAATAGCTGTATAACAGTAAACAATAGCTGTATTCCAAAATCCAGTGAGCCGCCTACCTAGACAGCACTGTAGGTGCAATGCTGTTGTGAAGGCTGTTTTGAACAGTGTGCTACCATCTCAGATACTGTCTCATGCAATCCCAAAAGACACTGTGATGAGGTTTTCGTTCAATAAAAGAAACATGGAAAATCTATTTACAAATGGGATGTTTTCCTTAATATTTTTGTGATATATAGTTTTTATTATAGCATGCTGTTAGCTTGGTGACATGCTAACATCCAACTTGGAGTACAACAGTACACCTCCACAAGTATTTTACCCATTTATTTTTTGCATAGGTATTTGAAAAAGTCTCTGTTAAAGACTTTAAGCCATGAAAACAAAAACCAACCAACTACAAGCTGGAGTGCAACATAAATTTATTTGAAGCAAAAAGAAGTCTGGTTGTGCTGGGTCTGCCTTATACACTCAAAATACTTAAATAATTGTGGGCATGTTTTTGTGACATATCAGGACACAACTCATAACCCCCAACCCTATCTGTAAATAACTGTTGTACGTTTCCAGACAACTGTTTATTTATTGCTTTATAAAGTAATTGAGCTGTCTTAAATTTAACGAGACCATTAAACTTTAGAGTGCAATTTTAAATATAGTAAATTAGTATGCTCATGATATCCTACCTTATTTGCTATTCTAATTGCTATTTTTTGTATTGTGCTTAATGTTTGTAAGTGGGTTTTGTAGTTGTTGCTCCATACTTCAACACAATAATTTAAATAAGGCAATACAGGTGAACAATACAAGATAAAAAGTGCTTCTTTACTCAATACATGCCTTGCTTTCCCCATTACTCCAGTACTACGCTACTTTTGTTCTAACGTATTTGATATGTGGTTTTCATAGACTCTTTCTATTTTAACATTATTAATCATAACTTTTACTTGTGTGTCGGTTTTACTATTACCAAACAGCATAAATTTGGTTTTATCTACATTTAACGATAATTTATTTAAGTCAAACCATATTTTTAATTTATTAATTTCTGATGTGACCACCTCCAAAAGCTACTTCAGATTTTCCCCTGAACAGAAAATATTAGTATCATCAGCAAAAATCACAAATTTTAAGAGGTTAGTCACCCTCCAAATGTCATAAATGTACATAATAAATCATTTTGGACCCAATATTGACCCCTGTGGTACTCCACAGGTGATACCCAACCACTCCGAGCTGTACTCCCCCATTTGAACAAATTGTAGTCTGTTACTTATGTAACTTTTCATCTAATCTAATGCAACTCCTCTGATACCATACTTTTTCAGTTTATTGATTAACAAACGTTGATAGTTTGTATGGAAAGCTTTTTTTAAATCAATAAATACACCCTCTGCATATTGTTTGTTATCTATAGCACTGGTAACGTCTTCAATTAATTATCCATTAATGCCACTGATGTAGATCTGTTTGACCTAAATCCATAATTTTCATTTTGCTTGGAATACACAACTGTTTTGAAAGACAAATTATAAATCTGAGTAAACGGTTTACCAGTTGCACCAATGACATCCTTAATTAAAACCATATCAAAATCATTCACGTCTGTTTACTTTTTATTCTTACAATTGTTAACAATATCAATAATCTCAATTTCCTCAGCTAGTTTCAAAAACATAGAGTAAGGTTTACTGTCTAAATAATCCCCTGCCTGCACCTCACCTTCGCTCTGTGGATTTTTAATTACATCGGCCAGCTTTGCTCCCACACTTACAAAGAAGTTGTTAAACCCATTGACCGCATCTTTCATGTTGTTTAAAGTCCTTTCATTATCTATAAAATACTGAGGGTATTTTTTATTAATGGGTCCATTCCTTATAATATTAATTTATTTGTATATCTTTTGTATTTATTCTCAGCTTCTTTAGTTCTGTGTTTTATAAATTCTTTATACAATGTGTTCTTTTTTTGTGAGCATTTTTTAATCCCTTTGTCATCCATGGTCTCTCTTTAAATTTGTGCTTTATGGTAAATTGTTTTATCGGACAGTGTTTATCATATAATGATTTAAAAGTGGACAGAAATGTTGCGTATGCATTATTGGTATCAGTCTTATCATTCAGTTTTTTCCAATTATATGCAAGTAATTCACTGTAATTGTGTAAATCTGAGTGTATTTATTGATTCAACAGTTCTGATTCTCCTGTAACTAATCTTATACTTCACATGATCACAAGCACACATCACAAAAAATGGCAAATGATCACTTATACAATTTAGTACCAAACCCACTCATTAGCGTATTGTCCATTTGGTTTGTGAATATGTTGTCTATTAGATTTGCAAAGTGTGATGAAATTCTGCTTGGTTCAGTTATAAGTTGGAAAAGACTCATACTAAACATTAAATCGATAAATTCATCTGTCAGTTTGTGCTTATTGGGATTTAAAAGATCTATATTAAAATCCCACAAATGAACAGCACTTTTTGCTCATTTTTAATAAATATTCTTTCCATACTGTTCATGAACATTTCTATATTTGAACCAGGGGCTCTGTAAACACAGCTTACAATTACATTTTTCTTTTTTTCCAAATTAATTTTGACCGTTATTATCTCCATCACATCTTCAGTGTTAGTTGAAATTTTTCACAATTATATATTTTAATCTTCTATCTACATACAATGCCACTCCACCTCCTTTTTTATTCTCTCTATTAACCTAATTCAGTTCATATCCATTCAACATGATCAACACCCTTCTCAGAAGTAAGCCAGGTCTCAGATATCACCTGGAATGGGTTGTTTAAATGACTTAAGTATTCTTTGATGAAAATAAAATTTCCAAATAAGCTTCTGCTATTAAAATGAACAATTGACAATCCATAATCAGATTTTATTTTCATGTTGAATTGATCATCAGAGTAATCACAACAGTCGTTGATTATGTTGTTAAGATAATTGTTTTCGGGGTCAAGATCTTGTTCAAAACCATGTAGATTATGATCAGTGAATTTGAAAGTTTTGAAGTTCAAACCTTCACTCTCATCATTGTCACTCTCATTTCCAGCTGTTGTTAAGTTTAAACAGTCAAGCTCTTCAAAAGTGTCCATAGCCATTATAAGTCACACACATTGATACAAATTAAACCCCTTACTAAGTTACATGTTCATGATTCACTGCTTGTCCAGCTCCTCAATGAATCTAACAGAGAGTGCTTCCTCAGGTGACCCGTTCAGTTTAATGAACACTTTGCAGTTCGTTTTCAAGGTACTCCAGGCTGGCGGTCCGCTTGTCCTTCTCCTCATTTTGTTGCTCAGTTCTTTAATTTCGCTCATCAAATCAATGATCAATTTCTGCTGCTTAGAGACAGTCGAGAACTCCTCAGCCAGAAAATCAAGCATTTTCTTTATCTCTTCTATCTCCTCGTTCTTTTGGAGGCATTTTGCTCGATGTAAATCTCGCGCCTCAGAAGACTCACTGCTGAACTGCTGATTACGAGATCAGAAAGCTTGGGTCGAAGTTGGCATATTGACCTCATATTGACCTTATCTTGACCTCATATTGACCTCATCTTGACCTCATATTGACCTCATATTGACCTAATCGTGACCTCATCTTGACCTCATCTTGACCTCATATTGACCTCATATTGGGTAGATTTTAAAGTGGTTTTGAGGGAACCCTCCGAGCAGTGAAAGATTAAAGTGGAAGGATGTAGATTAAGGTGAGGGATATATATTTTTACTTTTTTATCATTTAAAGAAGAAACCAATTCGTTAATACTATAGAAAAGCACTAAAAGTTTTTCAGCTTCTTTATTTCATATAAAAATATGGCATACCGTTGCACCAAGCAATAGTATAAACATCATTAAATGTAAATTGTGATAATAGTAATTAATACTCACAATTTCAAGGGAGTAATCATAATCGTGCAGCCTTAATTTGCAGTGCTTCATGGAAGTGGACTCTCTTATTGGTAAATTTTATTTACATTTTGATGTAAAACATGATTATTATTATTATTGCATGTAAAATGCAAATTGATGGATACAATTTAATTTTTTTAAATTTATTGAGGTATTTTTGGATTTCCAGACACAAGACAAAACACCTACGATATGAAATGAGAGGGAAAACAGCAACGAAAATAATCTCCTTCAGATTCAATTTAGCAATTAACCACAACAGAAGCAAAACATACCTTTGCTGAATGTGACGTTATGGAAAAGTTCAAATAATAATAACAATAGAATAAAATACTAATAAATAATAGCCTAGGTATTTTAGTTTAATCATAGAAAGATATGAAACAAAATTACAATGGTGACTGAAGAGAGGCATCCAAGAAGCTTAAACTAGACTTGTATTTCCAGACCTGATGGCTAAAATTTAAAAATTCTGTATTTTTGTTTGTAAATAATTTTGTTAGAATTTTACAAAAATTGCTGTAAAATAACTCAATTATATGCCATAGATGAACAACCTCAGAGCTCATAGGAGGGTCTGTCTTTAACAAGTTATTGTTAAAAATTTATTTCAATATGTACATTTTTTTTTTTTAAATAGTTCTGGAACCCAAAAATAGGGACTATTTTCTGAAGGTTGGACATTTCTTTGCAGAATTGTGGGTAATGTAGTTTTCACTGTTCAATGTGATTAAAAAGAAAATAATAATGTGAGCTGAAGTCTTCAACAAAAAAATAAACCATTGATTAATAACCTTGTTCTTCCCCTATGAAGAAACACATTTTTACTCCTAGAATTCTACAGTTGCGCTCTATTGAAATCAATGGTGAGTCCGGTATGGAGTGCTTTTGTGTTGCTACAGACTGCTGCAGTGCATTAGTAGAATGTCTCAGACTGGTTACTTATGATACTCCATTTTGGTTCGAAAAGCATTGAAAAGTAGTTACTAATGTAGATAGCAGAAAGGAAGAGAGCTCATTAGGTCTAGGGACAGGAATTCCATGATTAACCAATCAGAATCAAGTATTTCAGAGAACAGTTGTAATGCAGTTCTGTTATCTTTCAAATTGTTACTGCAATTCACATGAAGTCCATTTCTTTATGTTCACTTGTGCTGTCACAGGTATATGAAAGGCCGCGTGACGTATGGCCAGCTGAACGCAGCGGTGCAAAGCATCACCACAGCTCTGACGTCAAAATATAAGATCCTCCATCAGCCAGTCAAAACCCTGAACAATGTGTCCCGCACGCTCCACCAGTGCTTTAAAGACCAAGAAACAAAGGACACCAAGGGTATCACCGTTTAATCTGTGTCTCTTCCAGAGCTCCTGGTCAAAGGCTTATTTGACCTTGTTTAGCACTGCAGTCCATCATGGACTAACAGTCTTGTCATATTGAGAATTGTAAACTATTAACACCACCACCACATGAACTGGTGTAAGTGCTCCGATAACTGAGGTCATTCATCCTGGTCTGGTAGTTAATAAGTTCTTATGGGCTGAAAGAGGTCATCCATCAACTCCTTCTATGTCCTGCAGGTCAGTTTTTCATCGTGGAGCAAGACATCAGAGAGTTCGTCCAGCTGAAGGTCTGAGGGAAGTCCGAGGCGGCGGTCTCACACGCTTCATCCTGCTCTGAGACTCATCTCCATCACACCGCTTGAATGAGTCCCTCTGCCTTGGAATGAACTTCAGTGTCTATTTTATTCAAAATAGAATTATGTCAAATCATCCTGATTTGCATCTCCTCAGTTTGATTATGGGTCAAACATCAAATGTTGAAACCTTTGTGTGCTCTCAAAGTGTTGCTAATAAATTGGTTTCAGAACTATATGTTGGAGAATAAAAACTCATTATTTTGCTGAACAAATGTCTTTTAAAATAACGTCAACAACAGACCTAATTTACTCTAAAAACCCATTACAAATTCTCACGTACGCATTCTGGGTCGGCCTACAAATTGACGTCGTGATTGACATTTAGACATTTCTGTCCTTGGTTTGTCATCTTCACTTGTTAGACACTGCATTTGCACATACAATAACGAGGGCTTTAAGAGAACTGCTAGAGCAGCTCTTTCATTACGTCGTAGCTTGATTTGTCCAGTTTTCACAAAAATAGTTTTTCCTTTTTTGCAGGTCGAGAAGCCCTGTGCTTGTTGCAGCCATTTTCACAGGAGGAACCTTTCAACACAGCTTCCATATCTCTGTCCTCAACTCGCCATCACTCCTAAGTATCCACACGTTCAGTTATGAAGTGTCTTAGGCTGATTTACTGTCTCCTTCGAGCTGCAAATAGGGGGGTTGGAGGTAATCAGTATTAATCAGATGCATTTCTGCCTCGTGTCTTAAGATCCCTGAAGGATCAAAGAATCGATACATATCAGAGCTTATGAGTTAGTGCTAACCTGTGAAACGCTGTGCTTCCATTAAAATGAAATGAACAACATAATCAACTGAGACTTGTGCTTACATTGCAAGTTTATTAAAGAGCTGGTGAACAGCACCTGCCAGTACGCAGTACGCTATGGCCGCTCTCTTGAGCCCTGGGAGCTGTCTCTCATCTGGTCCTTCATTGTGTGTGTCCATATATTACATGGGAGGACTGGCTGAAGCCTGGTATGCTGAAGGTAGCCTACTGGGAGTGAATCCATATACTGTAGCAGACACATTGAGGTGATATTTTTAAAAGCAAATTAAATATAGAAGAAAGAAAGTCATACATGTTTGAAATTATATGTGGATGAGTAAATAATGAGCGAATTCATTTTTGGGTGAACTGTCCCTTTAATGCCACTAGATACACAGCAAAGTTGGGGTCAGTACTATTTCTTTTAAATACCTTTCGGAGAAGTCACTTGTTCTCACTGCATATATTTTTTTTACTGTAAAAACAATATTCTGAAACATTATTACTATTTGAAAATATGTTTTCTATTTTTTTAGGTTGATTTTTAGGTGCTTACGTGGATCCTTCCATATTTCTGTGTTTTCAGAGTTATCTGTGGTATTGAGCATTCTTAGAGTGTGAATCAGTAATAAACAACATGGCATTTTAATTTTCAGAATTGACCTGAAATTATGCTAAGGGCAATAAACAGCTACTGATATTTCTTCTGACCAGTCTAACCTACATTCATTCTCTCCAGGTTCTGTTCTGTTCCTGTAACTGGCACAGGGAGAAATGAAAAATGTCAAAGTTCTGGCTGAGTGCTATGTTTCTTAAAGGGATAGTTCACCCAAAAATGAAATGATTTAATCCCTCACCCTTAATCCATTCTAGGTGTATATGACTTTCTTCTTTCAGATGAATACAGTCAGAGTTATATTTGAAAATGTCCTAGCTCTTCCGAGCTTTATAAGATTTATAAGAGCTGTTGAGATTTTGAATCCCAAAAAAGTACTTTTTTTTTTTTTTGGGGAAACTTTAAATTTGTGGTATTTTAATTCTTATACATGGAGCAGCATTGAAGTGCATGTGTGTTGTTTGAACAGCATGTGTTTTTAAATTTAGATAGGAAGACAATTCTGCTTTTGAACAATGTGGTGTCTGTGGAGCTGTCCTGATGTTGTCGACTGTCCACACCATGTATATATTGCGCCCCCAAGAGGCTGCGTGGTTATGGTTGATGTGTTTATGGCCTCTTTTGTCTCAATGGGGAAGTTAATTATAAATATAATACTGGAAAAATTTTGTAAGTACATTACTGTTAAAGATAAATAAATAAAAAAATAGATTGCATTTTTTAATATACATATGAACTTGTTTTGTGTGTACTTTTCAAAAAAAATAAAATAATAGAGTACACTCATAAACATTAATTTTGGTTGCGACAATTCGTGATCAATAAATTTGACAGCCATATATATATATATATATATATATATATATATATATATATATAATATACATACACTTTTTAAAGAATTTAATGTTTATTGTTCAAAAGTGACAGGAAAGTAAAAAATGCTGTTCTTCTGAGCTTTCTCAGGAACCCTATGTACGTAATTTGGGCGAAATAAAATGTGAAATAAAATGTATCACGGTTTCCACAAAAATATGAAGCAGCACATCTGTTCCCAACATGATGAGCAGCAGATCACCATATTTGAATAACTTCTGAAGGATCGTGTGACACAGAAGACTTTCACATTTAAAATTACTATTACATAAAAAAAATACTGAAATAGTAAACAGTTATTTTAAATGGTAATAATATTTCACCATATTGCTGTTTTGATCAAAAACAATAATGAGCATAAAATACTTTTATTTTCTAAAATAAAATTTTTTATTTGTAACAACACAATCTCACCGATGTGGGTTTGATTCCCAGGGAATCCACATACTGGTAAAAAAAAAAAAAAAAAAAAGAGTATAGCCTGAATGCACTGTAAGTCGTTTTGGATAAAAGTGTGCTAAATGCATAAATGTAAACTATTCCTGAGACTGCACATGGCTGGACTTTGTATCCTGAATGCCATACTTGCAGCACGGTCATTATTTTCAGGTACATCTTCTTCTTCTCTAGCTGGCCAAGTACATCTACACATTTTTCTCCTGCAGTGAGAAGTTCAGATGTTTTTTTGTAACCTTATTGTCTTAACAGTACGCTAGTGACTTGTCTCTTCCACAGCTGGGGTGACAGCACCACTTCCTGGTGAGATTTTCACACAGTCCTATAAACCTCTGCTGTTCATGGAAGCCTGCATCCTTAACTGGACAGGACTTTTCTTGATGAGCAAGTTGACTTGGATGATTCATTTAAAAACGCACATATTCAGGAACGAAACACTGCTGTGTGCTGCTTTTTAAACCATTTTAAGTGGCAGACCAGATAAAAACGACAATATTATGTCTAAATTGTACCTCGCTCAGTATAAACTTGTTTTTTGAACTGTTGCATATAATTTATCACATCCACATGCTAATATTCAGAAAAACTGCACTCTTGCTTGAGTGATTTTACTTGACTATTTCTTATCTTTTTATTATTATATTTTTTTGCTTTTATAACCTGTAATATGGGGGATTTAAAAATAATTCTAACAGGCTTCATGTAGCGAATACTTTTTAACTCTCAAAACATTTATTTTTTCCCAGTGGCATATTTGATAATGTCAGCTTGCATATTGTTTACTTATGATTTTATTGTTGACGATAAATACTGCACACCCCTACATGGAGCAGGTCTCTTTATGGAGGCTTTTGAGATTACATGATCAAATGAATATTACACGTTTTATTTGGTTACTCCTCTTATGCAACACGTCTTATGTGCATCTCTATATAGCACTCTGAAAACACCACTAGGGGGCAGTATAAGTCTAAGTTTAAAGAACGCACCATTGAAACATGTCTTATTCACAGTTAGTTAGTCCTTTCTAATGTATTTATCCTTTGCAGGAGCATTTGGATTATTTCAGCTTCCTCATGTTTTTTTGTGATCTTCTTCTTTTCTGGTGTTTTCGTGTGGTTCCACATGCCTGAGACAAAGAATAAAGGTGTTCTGGAGATCACAGATGACTTTTTTGAGAATGCACCAGAAACGCAGACACTCACTACAGTCCAAACTGGGCTCAATACACATACACAACATCCAGACCACCATATGTACCAAGCTTTAGCACCAGTTCAGAAACTGACCAATGGAAAGTCATTTTACACCCAATATTTCTCTGTGTTGATGTCTGCAGACTGTGGTCTGTTTGGTTATTCTGTTGGTGACATTGAGTGTGTTAAACTGTAAGCCACATCCCATTTGTAAACTCAAAATCCAATTTTAATTAGAGGCGAGCTGAATGTTAAATCAATATATTTGTACTTTGTCATGGCAAGGGACACCGATTCAGGTTTGGCCTGATACAGCGGCTGTGGTGCAATGACTTTATTGACACTGTTTCTGGATGACTCTGTAGAGTGATTAGTAAGGCTTGAGTATCTATTGAATCCTCAGAGGTGTGTTGAATTCTTACCACACCATAATGACTATGTAATGTGGCATCTCTCATAAATCATATTTATGAGGCTTACCAAAATTGCTCAGAAAATCACTAAGTGGCTGTTTTATGTTTATTCAATTTAGATTGTCTATTCTCAAATTACATATCACATTATCCACTCAAAAACTAACACCCATTAAAAATGGAAGACTTCTTTCTTCTGATGAATACAAAAAATATATATTTTTAATTATTATTATTATTAGTTTTTTTATGATCAACCAATTCACTACTATTGCATGAACACACACACACACACACACACACACAAACAAACAAAAGCACAATTTTAATGTTTTGTTATTAGAAATATAAAATTTAATTCAAAAATTAGGTGAAAACTTAAAAACGTTATACAACCAAATTAATTCAAGTACTACAATTACTTAAACTGATAAACAAATAAATTAAAGCTAAATGAAAGTGTAAAAACAGAATGTTAATCAAATTAAGCTCATAACATGTAATCTTAAACTAAAAATGGTAATTGAAAATATAAAAATAAAAGCTGATTCAAATATTTATAAATAATATAATCCTAATATGATGACAAAAAACTTATATGATGACAAAATTTCATACAATTAAAACAAACTAAATTTAAAATGAAAACTGTTACAACCGTGACAACTTGCCCCGGTGTTCGGGACATACTCTCTCTCCTCGTGAATGAATGAAGGCAGCGCTAGATGAATTATTGATGCGAGGTTAATTGTAAATGCTCATGAATGTGGTGAGCTCGGCAGTGTCGACTGTCAAGAGTTTGGGCGCTGAACGGGACCTGTGCGTCGTCGCGGGGCGAGCGCGTGCGGCGCTCTGATAACACAATCTGCCGCCTGGCGACATCAAACTACACTCACGCTCGCGTGCATTCCACATACGCCCAAATTACGTACATAGGGTTCCTGTTTACAAGCCAAACCCAAGGGAAACTCACACTGGTGATGTCAACATCATGGTACAATTTAAAGCGCACAGAGGAGTTTGGTGACGGCTTCACACTGCTGGTGATAACAGAGTGACTCTGGGAGCGCAGTCTCGCGATGGAGCCGCGCGCCGCCAAGAAAGAGCTGCATCAGAGGTAAAGACCGGGAGCATTTACACATGTACACACTCACACAGCGACCGAAGAACTACAGGAACACTGCTCTTAGTGTGCAGGTATTTCCTCATAGATTCAGTTAGTTGTTATTTAAATTATTTTTGCCAGACTAGCCAACTCAGGTAGCAGTTTTCTCTCTTCTGTGCAGTTATTTTTAGCAAGTGTCTTCATTCAGTTTTATTTATAATATCAGACTCCGTTATGGGGTGTTAAGCCTCTGTTTATCACAGTTGTATATCATATGGATTGATATCAATAAGTTGATAATAGATCCACTGACAGGCTTTAGGGCTTTTGCCTATGAATGACTTTCACATTCATCTGGACCAGTGTCCCTGATAGTAATATCTAAACAAAATGTAATTTATTTCAAACAATAACAAGACCATGAATCATTCATAAAACAATAACTGCTTCATTTTAAAGGAATTTATATATTTTAAGGCATTACAGTGTATACTAATCAATATTAATCAACAATAGCCTATGTGGTCACACTTTATTTTAAAGTCCAATTCTCACTATTAACAAACCATAAAGTACAACCTTTCCCTCAGTAAGCTACTAATCTGCTGCTTATTATTAGTTAGTAAGGTAGTTATGAAGTTTAGTAATGAGGTAGGATTAGGGATGTACAATATTGTCACATCATGTGGTTAAAAAGTGCTACTAAACAGCTAATGTGTTATTAATGCTAATAAGCGAGTAGTTAATAATGAGAATTGTTCCCTATACTAAGGTGTTACCCAGCATGTACGTAGGTAAGGGTTCGGTTTAGGGTTGATTGATTGTATTTAGCCTACTTATAATTTACTCATACTGTAACGCATGTAACATATAACAAGGACAATGTAAGATAAAGTGTTATTTGTTTACTTGTTTATTCATTAATTCATTAACTGAGTCCTGTTTGTTTGATTATACTCTTATCTATTTAGAGATAAAAGACTGAGTGTTCCTGCTCTTTGTGAATAGTTTGAATTGTTAGTTGTAGATGACCAGTCACACATCTGTTTTAGATAATTAACTGGGTTTGGTCATCATCATCAAGGCCTTGGACATAGACTCACTTAATAGATCTCCTAAAAGTCGTTTTATCTCATTTTATGCTCAATCTGTATGACTTCAGTTCTTCTGTGGAACACTAATGAATAAGTTAATGTAATTTTCATTTCTGAATGATTAATCAATGAAATACAATGACAAGAAAGTTGATGACTAATGACATGACTAGCTTTAAACCTTCAGCTGAACCCTGAGTCACCATAACAAATTTTTTTTTTTTTTTTTTTTTACAGTTCTCATGCAAAATATTGAACTTTTTTCTTTTTTCTTTTTTCTTTTTTTCATATTCAGTATTAATTTGTTGAGGTGCATTTCAAATATCTTTGGGTTAAATCAAATTGCATTGTCTTACTATTTTTTTGATTTCTTAGTCTGTACTTCCCACCCTCAATAAAAAAAAAAACTTGACAGGCGAAAGCCAAAAAGAGTCTTTACGTCTTTTAAGCAGCAGTTACCTCACACCAGCTGGACTGATGTCATATGTGAGGGACCTGATAAGAAGAGACCTAAACTGTGCTGACTTGATACATAGGACCGTGCGATAAGCACTGCACATGTTTGAATACAAACACTTATAGGCTCAGTTATAATGTGTTCCTGTAGATCAGCTGATATAGCATGGCAATAACAACACTGTGGGTTTGATTATAACGCGAATGCATTGTAAGTTACTGTGGATAAAAGCAAATCATTAACTGTGAGAAAGGTAGAATTGACCTACCCATCAAAGTAACAGAAACAACCTCCTGTCTTTCCCTTCAGGGTGTTTGTGAACCGGAGTTTGAGGCTTGAAAACATCAAGTGCTATGGCTTCGACATGGATTACACTCTGGCAGGTGAGAGCGTTTATAGCGCCGTTGGGAAAAGCTGTCAGACTTTGTGTGAAGTGCTTCGTTCACAGCCTCTCTCTTGTTTTGGACAGTGTATAAGTCTCCAGAGTATGAGAGTCTGGGCTTTGAGCTGCTCAGGGACAGGATGGTGTCAGTCGGATATCCACATGAGCTGCTGGGCTACACCTACGACCCCACCTTCCCCACGCGGTAAGTGCTGCTCCATTACAGGCTCTGGATTAGGCTATATCGGGTCTGTGAGCTCATGGTTTAGACTTTTGAGGCTTGCTGTGTGTGTTTACATGCACATTGTTTCCTATCATCCATAATCCGGTTAAAGGAGCAGTTCACCCAAAACTGAAAATTGTGTCTGTCAGGTTATTCCAAACGTGTCTGAGTTTCTCTCTTCTGTTGAGCATAAAAGAAGACGTTTTGAAGAATGTGGGTGTAATCATACTGTTGACGGTAGCCATTGAGTTTCATAGTATGTAAAAGACGATACAAGTCGTGGGCTACCATCATCAACACTCTTCAAGATACAATATTTAGTGTTCGACAGAATAAAAAACTCATGCAGGGTTGAGACAAGTGGAGCCTGAGTTTTAATTTTGGCCACTAAAGGTATTTTGCATCACAAAACGCTGTGATTTGATTGAATTCAAGGACAAAAGTGCATTGCAAAATTTTTAATTTAAACAACATTAGCAAAAGTAAAGAATAATGCTGTGAATTCCAAATGTAGGAAATGGGAGTCTTTAGTCCTTCAGACAAAAAGGTACAAAACTGTGGTACCCTTTCAAAGGGACTAATAAGTATACTGTATCTACTTTTATAGTGTACCATTGAGGTACTTATATCTACTGTTTTGGGGTCAATATGGTTCATATAGATGTAGCTTTTGTCTTTTGTACCTTACGGTAATGCTACAGTAACAGGAACGTATTTTAAGTCAATGTGAAATACCAATTATAACTCAAAATCCAATCACTTTTATCAGGAATTGATTGGCTTTTTAGAAAATAAGCATGTGTTAGGAGTTAAACAGAAGGGAGGAGCTTATGAAATAAAGTTGTTTTAGAAATGGAGAAAGTTATTTAAATTTTGATAAAACTGTAAACTCAAGGAATTAAAAATGGAATAATGTGCAGTTATGAACTATAAATGTGTATTAAGAAGTTAAAGGATTAGTTTAGATTTTATTTGGACAGAAGTTTATTTCTTTTGTCTTGTCCTTCAAAAGACACATCAATTCATGATACGCTACTGTTCAAAAGTTTGGGGTCTATAAATTATTATTATTATATATTTTTTATGTATTTAAAATAACTTATTTTTGTGGAAAACATCATACAATTTTATTATCCTTTTTTCAGGATAATTTGGTGAATAGAAAGGTCAAAAGAACAGTATTTATCTGAAATGGATCTGTTATGTTTACTGTTATGTTTGATCAATTATAGCATCCTTGCTGAATAAAAGTATCAAATAAAAAAAGAAAGTTCTGATCCCAAGCATTTGAACAGTTGTACACATAATTCTAGGATGAACCGATTTCTTAAATATAAGATCTTAAGTCCACTTCATATTCATTTGGAAATCAGTTTGTAGTTGCTTTTGAGTGTCTTATTATAAACCATTCATGAGAGACTTTGTGAGCAACCATACAAATAGAAACATCCTGCATTTTGCCAGTCTCAGGGGTCTCATAAAGCAGAAGGTCGCTTGAGGTCATCATTAAAACGGGCTGAATACCAAACAAAGACTGTCTGCTCAATGATACTGCTGGGGGAAAATATAAATATGAATGAACTCTTGTCTGAACTCCTCAGAGAGCCATGTTTTACTATAAATGGTTGGCTTGTCTGCCTGCTCCCAGACGCTGGTCCTTTCAAACTTTCTCTCTTTCTCCTCTTCTCTCCAGAGGTCTGGTGTACGATACCACGTACGGGAACCTGTTGAAAATCGACTCGAATGGAAACATCCTGTTGTGCACTCACGGCTTTGAGTACCTGAGAGGGTGAGTGAGGGTCAGTGGTGCACTGAGTGAGAGTTTGCTCACGGTTGAAAGGCAACAAACCCAGTGTGAAGAAGCAGCGGGGTCAAGAACTGTTAAAAACTGATCAAGAGAGACTAGCACAGCCGAGCGAGGCATTTAGTCTTTAATATCACAAGTTAATGCACTCAATGTCTTATTATAGCAAAAGTTAGCCGAACTTAATATTTAAATCACTCAAAATCACATCAAAAATGTGCTTTCTTTTTTTTTATCATAACAATACACGTTTACAGCTGTGCTCACATAATTGCCATAGTTGGAAACGAGTTCTTTTGGATGTGTTGATTTAATTGCAAACAAACAGGGAAACTCTTTGACAGATGTGTGTGTGCCCTATTAAGATCTGTTTTCATGAGAAACCAAAACCTGTTTTGTGAAAAGCTGGTTTGACACCATTTTGACAACAATTAAATGTTCAGAAGTTGAGAAGAGCTGGAAATGAATTAGTTAATGCTCTGTCATGTGACACTGAAGACTGGAGTAATGATGCTGAAAATACAGCTTTGACATCACAGGAATACAATTACATTCGGAAATATATTCAATTACAGAATAGACCTTTTAATCTGTAATAATATTTCACAATATTAGTATTTTTACTGTATTTGTTTACCATTTTTTTGACATCAAAGGATTTAGTCAAGTATATTTAAGTATGCTTGACTAATACTTACAAAAAGTCTAAATATATTTGAGCTATACTCCTAGAATCCATGTTTTCATTATTACACAGTAGAGTGCGCTAGTACACATCTTCTGCACAGAATAAATAAAATAAAAAAAACACAAGTGAAGGGGAAAAAGTGAAAAAACAAAAAGTATAACTGGACCATTCACTTATGCTTTACACCTACATCTTTCAGGATTTGACTAAAACTGAACACTTTGAAGTATAGTCTCAGTAAACTACTAGTTTAGTAGTTTTATACTGCAAGTATACTCATAAGTTTTAAGTGAACTTTACATCATACTTTAAATATACTACTATGTCCTTATTTAGGTTTTAATCTGTATATATTTTGTTATATGAATATCTGAACATACCAAACATCCAAAGAAAGATGAGTATCTGCTTGTAATCAAAAACATTTTATTCTAGCTTCATGCATTCTTTTTTAAACACTTTAATGTGTTTCATAAAAAAAGAACAAAAAATCTGAAAAAAGACTCAGAATTCAGAATGATAATCAAAATCAAAATGTAGATAGAGTCAATCAACACCTCAAAGCTTGACTGTAATTATAACCTCTTCGTTGATCATTTATTATTATTCCATAACGATACAGTTTTGATGCGGTTTCATGTCAGATGATCGTGTTACATGTGTTAGTATCTGGTGTTTCTTTTTTCCTCTTCGCTTTTCCTCTTCATGCAGAAGATGTGTACTAGCGCCCTCTACTGTGTAATAATGAAAACACAGATTCTAGGAGTATAGCTCAAATATATTTAGACTTTTTGTAAGTATAAGTCAAGTATACTTAAATGTCATTTTAGGTATATTCATGAGGAGTACAAAAAGCCCATTTCTGAGAACTACATAAAAAGTAAACTAAAAGCAGACTCTTTTTTAGTTTAAAAGAAGTATACTTATAGCACACTTGAATAATCATACTTTTCGTAAGGGAAAGGGTGTTTCATTAGACGCCACCCGACAGGGGGTATTGTAGGCACAGTCTTATTTAGCAAGGGATCAGTTATTTGAGAACAGTAGTTGTTAGTGGTATATGGTGTGTCAGGAAGCTTATTTACCTGCTGTTATTCTCATTAACATGTGTCTGCTTGCAGTGGACAGGTCGATGAGTATTATCCAAACAAGTTCATCCAGAGAGACGACACTGACCGCTTCTATGTCCTCAACACACTCTTCAACCTCTCAGGTACAGTGACACTTCTACATCCATGTGTGAAAGGATCACTGATTTTTGTTAACTAGATTTGTCCCTCTCCTTCTCTCAGAGACGTATCTTTATGCGTGCCTGGTTGACTTCTTCACCAAAAGCACCAGATATAAAAAGTGAGTCAATTATTCTTTATGATTGCAAGAGTTATGGCTTTTTTACAGCTTCACTGTCTCTCAGTCATGTGGATGATATTCATAATTGGCACGTAATGATCACCCTATAAATAAGTATAAATAATAAATCAGATGACAGGAGGTATATAATAAATTATGACCAGTTTTTTTTTTTCAGACAAATTTTGATCATGCCGCGTCCTAGCGAAAAACTGCTATCCCTGATGCTTTCATTTGGAAACTTAAAATATATTAAGTCTCCACGATCTTTCTCTCCCATTTAGTTGCCAGAAAGGGTTCAAACACGGTGACTTGTTCATGTCACACAGAAGCATGTTTCAGGACGTGAGGGATGCCATGGATCACCTTCACGACACCGTAACCATTTTTATATTGACTAAATGCATGATTTTACTAACCCTGTGAAAGAATTTAGAGGCTAGCAATGGCAAGCTAGCTCTGAAAGCATAAGATCTCATCCTCCGTGCAAATCACTCTCCAAAGAACAAGCACAAGCAGAGCAGAGGATAACCAGAACATTATATGTGACCCCGGACCACTAAACCAGTCACAGGTTGCTGGGGTATATTTGTAGCGACAGCCAACCATTGTATGGGTCAAAATTATAGATTTTTCTTTTATGCCAAAAATCATTAGGACATGAAATAAATATCATGTTTCATGAAGATATTTTGTAAATTTCCTACCGTAAATATATCAAAACAATTTTTTTTATTAGTGATATGCATTGCTAAGAACTTCATTTGGACAACTTTAAAGGCAACTTTCTCAATATTTTTACTATTTATCTATATAGGCAGTTAGGACAGCTTATAGTACCCTTCAGACTGAGTGATTTGATTGGATGAACATTTTATGGTCCTGTGCCCTCCACTTATATTGTTATCGGGATGTGAAGACAACCAGCATAATAATAAAAAAATTGTTTTTGACTAAATCAAAAACTGACCGACCCTGCATTTAAAAGCAAAATATAATCATCCCATCCGATGTGTGTGTTTCACACGACGTCATTGTTATTTTTGTCCCATAGGGCACGCTGAAGGAAAGAACACTGAAGAACCTGGACAAGTATGTGATTAAAGATGTAAGTGTTCATTTTTTGTCTTGAGAGAAAATCCTGTTTGTTAATCATTATTATTGCTATGATTGATTATAGGCATTTGTATATGGCTTAAAAAGACTGATTCATATACATATTTTATCTAGCCACGTCTTCCCGTGTTTCTGAGCCGCATCAAAGAGTTTGCCAAAGTGTTTCTGGCCACCAACAGCGACTTCAATTACACCGAGGTAAGGAGAGCACCAGACCGCGAGAAATAATTGAAACTGCCTCTGACAGGCTGCATATCACTGCACTCCATCATTACTATTCAGAATCACATTTGAATGACACTGTATCATATCTTTTCTCAAATTAGGCGATTATGAAATACTTACTGGACTTTCCGTCTGGCTCTAAGGTGAGCAGCATGATCCCTCTGTAACTGAGACAAACGCCAGTGTTTAGTGTTGACTGCTTATGCCTCTGCTTGATCACACACATAAAGATGTTCAGACTCTGAAATGACTCGTGTTGTCTAGAACCCCAAGAAACCGTGGCGCTCCTACTTTGATCTGGTGGTGGTGGACACGAGGAAGCCCATGTTCTTCGCAGGGGGGACAGTGTTACGACAGGTAGACACGGTGAGTTCATGTTGTGCACTGCTACCATATACAGAGAAAGCTTTACTCGCTTTGGAATAAAGCATTTATTCAGGTTTTGATCATTTTGAATGTAAAAAAGCTATTGTATATGATTATTTAATGACAATGAGAATATGAATCTGAAGCCTGTCAAGAACATACTTATTTGACCCCCAAACCAGAAAAATTAAAACATTTACAAAAATAAAGTCCATTTCTCTTTGCATTGAGTTGAAGTGTTTTGTTCTCAATAACATAAATCCTACCATTATGTTAAAAATACTATCAACTAATATTATGTTATATAAATATGTTGATTATAATTAAATTGTGTTCATCAAGAAAAGATGATATAGTTGATATATGTCATAATAATGGTCTAAATATAATGAATTCTTATATTATAAAATCTTATTCTGTTATAAAATAATACAAATATTTGTGGGGTGACATGAAACCTAGACATTTAAGACTATTTGCAGCTTCTTTCTTTGTGAAAATAGCAATAATAATATTTTTTTAAATAAATATTCAACAAGAAACATTGTTCTAAAGTGACAGAAAATACCTTTAGAATGTTACAAAAGCTTTCTATTTCATATAAATGCTGTTATTTTTTTTACTTTCTATTATCAAGAATCCAAAATAGTGCTGCACAGTTTCTACAAAAATATAAAGCAGTGTAATTATTCATAACAGTAATAATAATACTAAAAAGTGGCTCTTCGTCATCAAATCAGTGTATCAGAATGATTTCTGAAGGATCATGTGACACTGAAGAAAATTCAGCTTTACATCACAGGAATAAATTACATGTTAAAATATATTCAAATAAAAAGCTGTTATTTTCAATCAAAATAATATTAAACAATAATACCGAATTTTTAATCAACTAAACACAGCCTTAATTAAAAAACAACAACCCCAAAAGCTGAACTGTGGTACATAAGTAACATTGTACACTGTATTATTTCCTAAACATTGAGTCTCTTTGAGTCTAGTGAAGTATTTGAGAGACTCCTTCTGTTGTAGGACACGGGGAAGCTGCGTATCGGCACATACACTGGAGAGCTTCAGCATGGGACGGTGTACTCAGGAGGTACTCCACGTTCTCCTCATCATCTGTTCGCTTGGCTCGCATGAAGGCACTCCTTTGGCTCATGTCAGTTCTCCTGGTTCAACCCTTTTCTTAGGATCGTCTGATATCGTGTGTGATTTGCTGGATGTTAAGGGGAAAGACATCCTCTATGTGGGGGATCACATCTTTGGCGATATCCTCAAGTCAAAGAAACGTCAAGGCTGGAAGACGTTCCTGGTGGTTCCTGAGCTTGTGAAGGAGCTGCACGTTTGGGCCGACAAAGCCAGTGAGTCTGAGCTCAGCTAATTAAATAATAGTCCCTTATTTGGTAGAGAATGGAAAAAAATACTGTCTCGTGTCTGTCTTTTTCTAGGCATGTTTGAGGAGTTAAAACATCTTGACATCTTCCTTGCAGAATTATATCAGTGAGTATGACTTGAGTGTTATCAGTTACCCAGTGCAATACTTGACATGATCGAGAGATGGCGCTAGAGCACTGCTCTTTAGTTGATATTAATTACCTTTTTATTTTTATTATAGGAAATGTATTCTATATTATATCATATTAGCTTTAATTTTATAATATGTTGATATTTCCAGATTTTTCACATATTTTGTCTCTTTGCAAACTTTTTTTAGTTTTTTTTTATGGACTGAAAAAACCTGAAATGCACATAAGCAAACACACATCAAACGAACGTCTCAGCTGACCTCTCGTTCTGTCCCATCAGGCATTTAGACAGTGGAAATCAAGAGTGCCCAGATATCAGTGCGATTCAGAAAAGGATAAAGGTAAACTTCAGGGATCATCTCACACGTTTTCGCATCCGATTCGTTCTTCGTGCAACACATGCAGAGTTTTGTGCCTATACACTATATAGCCATCTCTTAAAGTGACAGAACTGTTGTTCTAAAGCTGTTCGTTTGTGTTTCAGATGGTGACGTATGGCATGGATCTGTGCTATGGGAAAATGGGCAGTCTTTTACGCTGTGGCTCCACAAAAACCCTCTTTGCCAGTCAGTTACTGCGCTATGCTGATATTTACTCAACCTGCTGCCTCAACCTCCTGAACTACCCCTTCAGCTTCCTCTTCAGAGCCCCTCTTGTCCTGGTAAGCTTGTCCTAGACTGGAATCTAATAGTTTGTAGTAATTATTAATATTTAAGAAACTGAGCAGGTGCTGGTGTTTTCTGAATGTTTTGTTTGGATCTGCAGCTGCCACACGAGGCCGCAGTGGAGTCTCAGATGAAAGAGCAGATCCCAGAGCTGTCCGAGCACATGCTCAGATCCACCAGCATCAAGGCATTCTTCATTCTAATCACTACGTTATACATTTAGACACCTAAGCATCAATTATTATTTTATTAAGTTTAGTTTTAAATTGATATATTTCTAAATATTAAAATGATTTACGTTATCATTGCATCTTTCCCACACAGCGGCAGTGTGAGTGTGACGGCAGTGACTGTGGACGAGATGATAATTGTGCCCGAAATAACCCAGCTCCATCTACAGAGACATGAGGACTCATTTTTTTTCTTAACTGCTGTAAATATGAACTTTTTATTTAGTGTGCATGTTTCACTTTTACAGTTTCAGTTCCTGTGTATTGTTTGGTTGATTTATTAGCTTGAGTGATATTCCACTTCTGGCCGATGATTGTGATTGAACAGAACTTTTTCTGTGATGTTACTGATGCATCCCAAGCTTTTGTGTTGTTTTTTGTAAAGCAAGAGTAAAATCTTTATTTAACCATTTTATTAAACTTTTATATTCTGTGTATTTAATTAAGAAGTATTTAAGTATTTAGTATTTTACATGTAAAAGACATCAGTGCATTCATCTGGTTTTGCAGGATTTTGAGGTCTCGTTGGTCAAATTATGTTTATTTTTGCATTTGTTTATCATATCTCCTCACATGTGACTGATTCCTATACAATAATGCAGGGAAATGTGAATATAGTAACTTAAATTAGTAACTTTTAAAAATGTTTCTGTGTTCTGCTATTTATTTACTATTTTTCATAAGCATATTGAAATTAAATATTAAAGTGCTTTATTTTAGACTTCTTCTCTTGTCATTTATTTCCAACTTAACTGAACTCAGACTAACGCGTGTACGTTTACTAAAGTAGTTGGTTCCTGCATTGGGAGCCTTTTAAAAGCTTATCAAAAACCGTTTGATTTCACAAATACACCCTAGAGGATATGTAGCTGTATTAAAACGGCACATTTATATAAAAACCTGTGATTAAGTGAGGGGAAAAACGTTTATTTGGAGACGTGTGAATGAATCAACAAACGGACATCTTCAGGAAAGTCTCCGTAAGATGGCGGCAAAGACTGTGTGCACTCGACTTGACTGGAGGCCTTTCCTTTAATGATAATCAGCTTCTGTTAGAGCATAATTGTTAAATTAGACTGTTTATCTCGACTTTGTATAAAGGGTAAACACCTCTTTTATAGCCTAATATAAGGTACCGCTACTGTGTTCGTACATAAAGATCACGCGCTAATTTGTGGGTTTTTTTTCCGTTGTGCCAAACAATTTTAACCTGAGAGAGAGCAAAGAGAACCTGGATAAAAGTATTTTTCCCCAAGGACCATAAAACAATATTATAAATCACCAGAATAACATTTATTACCACAGATATCGATACGTACGCTGATTATCATAAAAGCAGCCCATGTCATGGAGTTATATTACTCAAACTGTGTAACTCAAGGATTAGCGTGTTATTTACTTAAAACGCATTTTTTCAAATTAACATACAGGCCTGTGTGTAAATCCCACATTGTACTTTGTAACGGCCAGGAAAACAAAAGACTATGGCACTTTTCACAAACATAGCACGTGAGGCATTAGATGAAAAAATATCGTGATTTTGTTGTGAGAACTAGGCTATATGTTTGTTAATCTATTATTGCTTAGCTTTCACCTCACAGGCAAAGCTTTCCATTAACTTGGCCTGTCTTCACCTTCATGGCTGAATCTAACACTAACATCATAAAACAAACATCATTTAGTCAATGAATTCATTACAGCACAATCTATTGTTTAGGTCTATTATAAAAGAGATTTAGCACACCCTTTTAACAGATGATTTTACTTACAAAAAAAAATTTATAATAATTATTCTTAATGATGAAGTAACATTATATAGCAGGAGAGAATATCTGGGTTTCCTTAAAACCTAGTCTGGACTGCATTTGTCAAGCTCAACCATTCAGTCAAGTTATTGCGAGGAATATGACAAAAACTAATATTCTTCACTAAATTAAGTCTGTTATTGCCTACAAAGGAACATTTGGTAGAAGACTATTTCACGAAAACTTTAACTTTAACTTGACATGAGGCTAATAATAAATATTTACACTTGATTTTTTAATACTTTCTGGCGCTTTTTTTAAAAAACCATATTCTTAGAAAGTGTCTGATGAAAACAACTAAGAAGATTTGACACTGAAGACTTTGATCAGTGACAATAACAAATGAAACAGGTTCTCTCTAAATGAAATGAAATTGTGCTCAAGGTGAAGTCTTGCTATTCCTGTGCTAAACCCTTAAAACCTTTTAAATTAAGTTACTACATCACAAATAACAATGTTGTGGTTTTAAGACACCAGATCTCCTATGGACAGTTTCACATCCACAATCTGGCAGCTTGACAATCCTTAGCCCTATATGAAGATTTGATTTAATTAAAGCTTTAATAACACTTTTAACTGTTTAACTCAAGTGGACTTTGACCCTTTTTAGTGACCTTCAAGTGAAACTTGCACATTGCAATTCAGTGGTAATTAACTTGTTGCATCATGTCTAACACAGTTCAACAATCAAGCCGAAACAAGGTGTAACTGTTATTAAAATCTGTATAACGTATAACACACGCACACAATTTTTTATTTTCTTCTCCATAACCAAAAAGCAGTTGTGACACCAGATTAAAGTATACAGGCTAGCAGATTATTGAGCAAGTGAAAGAAACCTGTTTTTCACTCTTATATATAAGAAAGGGTTTTTTGCAGTGATTCCATAGAAGAACCAGGTTAGGTTTGTTACGTGTAAAACATTTTAATAATCTAAAGAACCGTAAAGATGATTTGTCCAATAGAAAGGTTGCTGAAGGCTCTTCATGAAACCACTATAAAATGCTTGGGTTTGTTCAACCCAACTTTGGGTCAAATTTGGACTAATCCAACTTTTGGGTTAAAAATTCTTATGTACAAATTTTACCAAACGGTTTTATTAGTCCATATTTGACCCAAAGTTGGATTGAAACAACCCAACATTAATTTTAAAGTGTAGATGCCAATTAAACCTTTATTTTTAAGCATGTTTATCAGAATGTATGATTTCTTGAGGAACTTTCAAAATACATGGAATCTTTCCAATCCACATAAGATTCTTAAATAAAGGTTCTTTATGGTCATAGATGGTTCCATGAAGAAACTTTAACATCCATGTAACATTTCTATAAGAGACAAATGATCTTTAAGATTCTTTAGATTATTCAAATGTTCTTCACACTAAGAAAAAAAATGGTTCTTGTAGGAACTGTTCACTGAAAGGTTCTTTATGGAACCAAAAATGGTTCTTCTATATGACATTGTTGCCAAACCCCCATTTTTTTAAAGTGATATAGTGGGGAAAAAAAATCATTCACATGGAGTTAAAAACGGTTCTGTTGAAACCCAATCCCTGAAAGGTTCACAAAACCAAAAAATTTTTGGGTTTTTTGAAGTTTTATTTTGTATAGTGTGATGATGTGTCCTGTATGATAGCGCCACAGACACATATCATCACCTTTTCCTCACATTCAGCTATTTCCCAGCAAGCTTTGCAAGCGTGCCTCGACAAGTCCCCGTCATTACTGGAGTGTTTGAGGTGCTCCAGAGTTTCCCGCCTCAATACACAAACAGGGTTAAGATTTAACCCCAGGCGTATTACTAAAATTACTCTACTGCCTCGGTGTAAAAACCGACATTGATGAACAAATTTTAAAATCGCAGAGAGACTTTTTATCACTTGAGAGCTGATAACAACACGTTTACAGCCTCCACATGTAGTGTTTCTTGTGAAGTTATAACCGAGTAACCTATGCTTCTTCAACTTCACAAAGACGACAACAACAGCATATTTGTAGAGTCACGGGGCAGGTACAGACAGCTTGTGTAGCGTCTCGCTCATATAGGCCCGGTATGCGGCCTATAGGGTGGATTCACGCAGTTATGCTAAGGACCGTCTCAGCAATGCAGAGAGACACGTTTAGCAGTCCTGGGCCCCTCTCCTGACCATCCCCCACCCCGGGACTAGCCTCCCGACATTCCTGAAAACATTCCCTTCCCCCTGCTAACCTGACACAAGGGAGGGTCCGACCCATGCACCTTTATTCGGCCCTTTAGCTCCAAACCAAGCCTATAGCGCCTGATAACGCGACAACTGAGGGAAATGGCAAGACCCCCGAAACAAATGAGGCCTGAACTCAGCTTGAAGTGCCAAAGAAGTGGTTTTATTTCTCAAACACATGCGTTACACTGGTTAGAGTTGGAGGTTAATCTACGTGAGGGCATGACCTGAGCGATCTGGCTCTTGTTTCCCAGGGGTCCCGTGAGCGTTGAGCATATCAGAGGCTAAATGCTATGACAATACTATTGCACTGCTAGAATGGATGGTACAGTAGTGCAACATCGTCAGAGCAGCTGACCTCAGCACATCAGCACGTGGACAGAGGGACAGCCATCTTCTCTGACCACTGACCGCTCGCCCTCAACTCCTCGTTTTAACCTTCCACCTTATCAGCAAGAATAGCTATTAAAAAAAAACTTAAATAATTTTGAATCATTTACATAGGCATATATAAAGAACAAATACAATATAATTCAGACACATATTAAAACATAATATTATTAATAAAACAATACAACTAACAAAGACCCCCCCCCCCCCCCAAAATAAACAGCTGTTAATTTTATTTATAAATCAGCAGTTAATCAAAATGCAAGCAGAACAACTAAAAACAATATAAAAAGGAACAACAATATTAATAATATTGTTTACACTATATTTTCAGTTTTCTTTGTTACAGTGAAATATACACTTAGTTACTGAGTAATATTAATTAACATCATGCACTTATTATGGGGTTAGGATTAAGGTTTAGTTCAGGTTTACTGCATGTAATTATTTATCATTTACGGTTATTACTATAGTAAATACATGAAAGGTTTAATAAAGACATTTAAAAACAAAAAAAACTTTTCTTTATTCAAATTATTTCTCATTTAAAAATAACAATTTAAAATGTTAATTGGCATATACATAAAGGAAACGATAAAATGCAGCCACAGCACTGTAATTACTATATTAATATAATATAGTATTAATAATATAGTAATAAAATGATTAAATATGATTGACAATTAAATATATAGCCTTTTTGCACTACATAAGCCAATAATAATAATAATAATAATAATAATAATAATAAATAAATACAAAAAGAATACTTTCTTAAAACTGATTTGAAGTTTGTCCAATGTTTACAGTTTGCAGTAAATGTGTAGAGTGTGTCAGCTTTCATGGTTTTCCAGGTCTCCACATGTTAAATAATGTCAGAGCAGGAGAGGGGTGAGAGGTGAAGGCAACAGAGGGAGGTGGAGGGCTCTGTTCTATCAGCCAATGCCCTTTTAATATTGCACTGCTCTTCTGATTGGCCAGTAGTACAACAGAAAAAGGGCAATGGACAAAACATGGTCAGTATAACCATACAATCCTTCCCCTCAGTATGTTTGACCATTTGCATTGCATTAAGATTTATTTATATCTGATGTTATACAGTTCATGCACATTTGGTTGGAAAATCAAAGGATAGAGCAGCTGACAATTCATTAAATATGAATTACATATTAATCACAACCAAATAATTAACCTACAAACTATGACTAAATGTTGGCTACATCCACTAAACTAGTTTTAAAAGAAGGCTTAGCAAAATACAAATTAAAACCACATCTTAGACAAATAAGCACATCTTTCCCATTTTTCCTTTATGATTTGTCTCTGTGGGGCTCTGCCTCATGCAATGAAAACTATTTTTAGTTTTTGTTTTAATAAGTGCAATTAAATAAAAAAATAACTTCTTGTCTCTCTGATTCAACTGAACTTTCTCCAGGAGTGAGTTTGAAGACTTCTGACAGAGAATCACAGTATTCCTAAAACAACTGCAACGTTTTTTTTTAACGAAACCTTGATAGTTATGTAAGATTACGTAAAATCGAAACAAAATTGACAAAAAGAAAACAAAAACAGAGGGATGCAGTTGTTTTGCTTTAAAAAAAAGAAAAAAGAAGAAGTGCAAAACACCAATGAAAATTTTAATTCAGGGTGCCCACATTTTTCATGATTTGTCCATGACTTTTCCAGCGTTTTATAAAGACTAAATTATGATTTAAAAAATACAAACACTACAAATAATTATTCCACTTGAAACAGCGTTTTACTTTTCCAGGCCTGGAAATTACTTTTGAAATTCCCTAATATTTAGTTTTCCAGGACAGTGGGAACCCTGTGAGGTTTGGGAAATTATGCGACTTCATAAACCGTTTTTAAAACATCAAAAACACGTATAAACACGTTGATTTTCAGCGGTGAGAGCTATTAAAGAAAGAAAACGCTTTAACAGGTTGCTTAATTTGCATTAGCATTTTCAAAAACTTGTTGATAACCCTAACAAACTTTACGAATCATTGTCTAACCCTAATTAATTATCCAACAATTTGCAATCGCATTAGATGCATTCTAATAGCGTTAATAATGGACTTAAGTCGAATTAAACGCTCTCGACACTTCGGCGTGTTTGTTTTTGATTCGGATTAAATGTAAAGCATCACTAGCTCAACTAAAGTTAGGAAACACAAACGAATTTACAGTTAATAACGGTGATGTGTTTAACATTACCTCATAATCACACCGTTTAAAAACATAAATCGTACCTGATCACACTATCAGCGCGTGTATTTAAACAGTAGCATTACGTGTAGCCTTCTCTATTTCCTTTAGACAGCAAACACTGCGCACTACAGAAGAGATCTCGTACCCAGGGTTTGATGGCACACACTCCTGATGCGCATGAAAATGAGGCGAGTGCATTGGTCCCATCCATCCAAACTCTCCTTTACGCCCTACAGCTCCCGCCATGTCCGCCCAATCACCCCAAAAGCGTGAAGAGGACACAGAGGAACCCATATTCATGAATGGCAGCGAACCAAGGGAGGGACACTCCGCCAGAGGAAAAAAAAATGCAGAGTGAGAGAGGAGGAAAAGTTGAGGAAAAGGTGCAAAACCTGAACACCTTCGTCTTCGGTCCTTTTTCAAACGGTAAATGCATTACGACTCTCCATTTGCGAGAGCGCAAAGTTAAAATCTTACCACGCGGCTCTGCGAAATAAACGAGTGAATGTAAAGACGCGCGGCGTCACGGCCTTCCAGCGTCAGACTCCATCTTTGACTAGTTGACATTCAGATCCAGCCGGAGCGAATTCCTTATTTGCATGCGCGGCGCTGATTGGTCCGCTGCTGCGCTAGTCTCTGCCGTTCGATCAGCCATTGGTTGACTCCCCAGCTCCTCGGCGCTGTGACTCGTGCTGTGATTGGATGCTAAACTGATAACGCCGCTGCATACTTTAATTGAACAACAAATACGCGACGCACTGTGTGCCTCATTCACAAAATCACCGGCGTCCGCTCTGATCCAGGATGATACTACAGCTCAAATACATCTGTTAGAATAACTGATGATGACAATCTAATTTAATTGTTACAGTATTTTTTGACTAGCAGTTTTAATCCAAAACCCAATACTTTAGAAGGGTCTGAAATGGTGTAGTAATTTACACAGAGATGTGAAATAAATGAAAGTACAGGCTCTTGGTTTTATATGAGTATTTATACGTGATTGATGCAAATAGTCATATGAACAGAAATGTTTAATTTAATTTCACCATGTTGTCTGTGTCAAAGCACAATAAAACTTCTCATACAGATGTGTTACATAAAATGTATAGATTTTTTGTTTGTGTAGTAGTCTAAATCAAGATCACACATGTAAACATGCCAGTAAATATTCTGATTCACATTATAAAATAGATTTTAAAGTATTTGTGCAGTAAATGGAAAACTGCATGTAAAATGAAATAAAAATAGAAATGCATTCATGCATTGGCTCATGTATTTCATATCAGCTATAACTATGATCAAAAATCAAATCAAGATTTGTTTAAAAAAGGCATGAGGAAATCTAATTCAATTGCACATTTTACATTTCTTTTTTCTAAAACTTACATTACTACAGGGCTGTTTTTTATTCATTAATTCACAAAAACACACACAAAAAAGGAATTTAGTAAATGTTTTCAAGGTTGCAATCTATTTATTTTAGCTACACTTAAATAAACACATTTAGTTGACTAACTTTCAACATGTTTTTTATATGTAGCTCAAATAGTTTGCAACCACTAACCTTAAAACAAATTATTATATTTAGGCTAGTATATTGAGTATTGAGTATAACATTTATTTAGAGCTTAACAAAATGAAAATACACTGATCTCTAAGAAGTACATTTGAACTAAAAACACTATTTTTTAATAAATCCAATGACATAAATAAGCACCTTTCTCTCATCAGACTTGACACAGATGACAGGAGATTTTGTGGGCTGAACCAGGGCTGGTTCTGGGTGGCGCTTGAGCTGTGATTGACATCTGGAGGAGGGTAGTGGGCTGTGAAATGTGGCATTCTTGGCCAAGGGAGCTGAAATAATGGTATTGTTTAGTGAGAAAGGGCCCATTCCCCCGCCTTTCCCTCTCTCTGTCCCCCAATCTGAAGGGATCTGATTGTGCGGTTACTCTGTTAAAAGTGTTTGATGTGGGCAATGTATTCAACAGGCTGCGAGGAAAACTAAAGGCATGTTCTGCCTCTGTCTTTCTGTTGGTCATTTAAAACCATAACTGACTTCAGAGATACACCTTGCCTCTTTGCTTTATCAAACAATTAAAGATCCAAAATCAGTGGTTTCTCAATTATGTTTTTTAATCCAAATGTATACATTTACTAATAATAAAAAAAAAAAACATTTCTGCTGTAATATGTTGCATTCAATAAATCATCTTAATTTAAGAAAATAAAAAAACATCCACAGAAAACATCAGCAGTAAGGCTCATTGATTCATTTTCAACATGTATTCACAGAGAAAATGTCAAATTTTAACATTCTATATTAATCTAAACACATTTGTTTTTGTAAAAGCGCTTATTAAAAGTAGCTATTTGTAAACACTTATTTGTAAACACTTTTGTTAGTAAATATATTTCGTAAATATATTTTGAAATCATTATTCTAATTCAAGAATCATGTTTTGAGCAAAACATTTGTATTTTTCTTATATTTGTATTGAATAACAACATGTTTTAAAGCATAATCTAATTAAAGCATTAAAAAAAGAAACATTTGTGGAGGAAATAAAGCTGTGTAGGTATTTCTGAAGTACTTTAATACACAAGCCTGTTATTTAATGTTTTCTGTGGTAAATATTCTGAGAATTATCAACAGAATTACAGCTGATGTAATCCTCAAGGAATGATTCAGAAATGTGTTTAAATTATTCAGAAAAACAGATCGAATAGTCACCCTTAATCAGTCATCATGTCACCCTTAATTCCACAATACAAAAGAAGACTTTTTTTCTTTATACATTTTATAATATAGTAATAATTATTTGTGAATCTAGGAAAATGATAAAGATAAATTAGAAACAGAAACATAGATTTACACAGAAAGGATGGAATCATATGTGCATTAAATAAAACATGCAATTAACTGCTTCAAATTAAAACAGCAAATAAAGACATTTTAATTAAATAAATATTTTTTAAAAAGATTTCCTTTGTTAGTTTTTTTTAATTCTATGGAGTCAATCTGTAATTTTCCATTTAAGATGGTGTCATCACATATCTCTCTTCAGGGTTTTGATTGACTAAACATATAAAGATAATTAATAAGGAGAATGCAGTTGTGATTTCAGCATTTAAAATATTTTTTAAAGGTTTAATTCTTGCTGTTTAAAGATTGTTTAAAATTATTTTTAAATACCCGATTTATCCATAAATCCAGTTTAGTTGTTATAAGTTAATCTATTTAGTCTTTAAACGTTTTAATTTAAATGTTACCAGTAAACGTTTTAACCAATGTTAGAAGTTTTATTTTTTCAATATAAACGTTTTAACCAATGTTAGAAGTTTTATTTTTTCAATATAAAAATTTTAGCAAAATATGTAATGTCTTATTTACCAGATTTAAGCAAAACTAGTTGTGTTGTTATAAATTAACCTATTTAGTCTGATTCAACAACATCAAGTAACATGTTTGTCTTTAAACACATTTAAACACATAAATGTTTACATTACTAAAAGTTACAAAAAAAGAGTTACTAAGTTACTCAGTGTTTTTTCTTATGTGTTTTTCTCAGTGTTATGCTCAGTGAGTTTAGTTGAAATCATTCAGATCAGAAGAAAAACAAGCTAAAATACATTAAAAGTCACACAAATTTGACCCCCCCCCCCAAACTAATTGTTGTTTTTAAAAACAATAAGGTATTTTACCCCAAACTGTTACTTTTTTAATCATTAAATCAATTATTTTGTTTGATTTTCCCCTTTGAACTGATTTGAAAAGCTTCCTGTTTGATCTCCAGCAGTCATACCTGAGCGAGAAGCGAGAACAGGAAACCTTTCAAACATGGGAGCTAGAGTTATGTTTTTGTTCTTTCTTTCCCCCAATTCCCTTCCTCCAAAAATGTTCCTCCCCTCTTCCTCTGCCCTTTCACCTTTCCCTGCCTACCCTCTTCTCCTGCATCCCATGCCTCTCTCCCTCACGGATCACCCAACAGGGAAAAGCAGCGCTGATAGACAGTCATTGATCTGAGCAGAAGGTTAATGGATGAGGCTCTTCTATCGCCGTCACACTGGGGGGTGACACGGACGGGGTGCGAGTCCCTTTGAGATCCACCTTCAAGACCTCCCATTTACCAGCGCTCTTCTCCCCCTTGTTTTGCCTTAAGAAGTGCTGTCTACCCTTTCCAGCCCAAAGCGGGTGTGTGGAGCACATGGCCATCATTCAGCTGTGTGGGTGGTGGTCCGGAGCGTTTCTGTTTCTGAGCTTACACATGCTCGGGGTGTCAACGTTCACACCAAGAACCTTTCTGCTCATTTAGCCTCTGCACAACACCTTCACCCCCCGTACTTCGGTCACAGAGCCTTTTGGTGGGCATAATATTTCAGATTTGTGAGGGGGAAAACAAACGATGCAGTTGTAAACTGAAGTAAATGTATTTAGCTGAGATGAAATTCTTCAGGAAGTTAATGTGTCCTGACGTGTCACAAGCCATACTCTATATTTTAACGTTCTTGAAAGAAGCTTCTTATAACCACTAAAGCTGCATCTGAAATGAAGTTCAAACAGAAATACTGTCAGGTGTTATTACAGTTTCAAATAACTCTTTTGTGGTTTATAATTTAAAATGTCATTTATTGGGTTGATGGCAAAAGCTGAATTAATAGTTTAACAGTCCCCTTTAGTTTAATAGTTTTTATTAACAGTTTATGTGGAAATGTTGTTCTTTTCTCAGGGTTCTTTTGATGACAAGAAAGATAATGAATTATTTGAAATAAAAAATAGAAATATTTACTGTCACTTTTGACCAGTTTATTTCAACCGTGCTAAATTAGTATTCATAAGTAATTAGTAATAGGCCTAATTGGTACTTTTTTAAAGCTTACTGACCCCAGCGTTTTGATTGGTATAGTGAATAACAATTATTACGTTAACGAATCTTAAATCATAACATTTCTTTCTTTTTTGTACTGATTTTTAATTATTTTTAAATGTAGTTAATTTTAAGAGCAAGGTAAATACTTATATGATTTCAATAAATACGCTAAAAAATATAAAGATAATTAACTGAATGCAGTTTTTAGGTTTTAAAATGATTTAAATAATAAAAAAATGATTTAAAATGATTTTTCCTACCTGATTACATTATACAATTTTTTTCATTTTTAGTCACTCTTTAACCTTACTTCATTTTAAGTGCAGTGTAAATTACTTCTATAAATTTAATAGTTATATTATATTATATTTCCTGGAATAGTCTATTTGTATTTAATATGAAAAGATTTAAAAAAAACAATATCAAACCTTTTTGTGAACTGTTCTGAAAAGAACCAGTTTCTCCTCATTGTAAAGAATATTTTTAATAATCTGAAGAAACTTGTTCAATCATAAAGAATCTTTTGCGGACTGGAAATGTTCTATGGATGTTACAGTTTCTTCATGAAACAAAAAATGCCAAAAGTGATGCATCGTTTTGTTTTTTTATAATTCCATCAATTGTTACAACCACCAAAGAAACTTTGTAGCCAACTTATGATTTTGTCTTTAGTAGCCTATTAAAATGTTATGCCAACTTTTGAAATTATCCATGTCTACATAATGCATTAACTTCCTAAATGTACTGGGCTTCTCCTATCATGTTCAACACTGCCGGGGCGCTCTGTGAGAGCTACAGGTCCATGTGTTCCTCAGTAGCGCCTCCAATCCATTAACTAAACTTCAGAGGAATTCCTCACTTCTTTTCACAGAATACATGTGGAATGTACACAGGGGTCAAAGGGCACCGGGCCAGAGGAGCCCACCCCACACAGAGTCTGGGGGAGGAGCGCTGGATGTTACTTTAAGGATAACCTCTAATCAAAGCATGCACCTATAGCCGCATAATGAAGCTCGCCGCTTACATTAGTTGCTTCTGTAGCATTAGAAGCAAACAAACAAGCATTGCCAAGACAAGCTCCTGTGATTTATTACAGAACAGTTGACTCTCCTTTCCTTTAATGAACACTTGCCTGTTTATGTAAGTAAATGACATCTGTTCTTTCCATTCAACACACTCCTCATCCAGTTAACTTTGCACTAAGGCTCAGCCATTTTTCCCCACAGATAACATGTGACCATCCTCAGCGTCCCAGTGGAATCCAGCACAGTCATCCCGCCTGCAGGGCCTTTGGGTGCTCCAGCCAATGCCCGAGATTCCACAGCCACAGCGTCTCTCTAACACTTGCTTGACCTCAACGACCCCCAATAACCCCCCTCACCCATAGCCCTGATGCCCTGATGGAGGACTCAAGGGCCAGCAGATTAACCCTGCAGCGCCGGGAGCTTCTGGGACTCTGTACACAATCTGCATGCCTACATTTCAACAAATGAAAAGGTCTTTTAGTGTAATTGTCAAAACATCCGCCTCAGATTGTGCTACACATGGCGTCATGCTGATTTTTATAAAGCAAGTAAACGTGAGAATAACTTTGAGATCGTTACTGATATTTCAAGATGAACACTTGAGGAGGTGAAGCAACTTCCGTTTACTTGATTTGATCAGATATGGTACATCAGGCTTTCGAGGAACACATATAAAAACTAGAGCGCTTTAATAATAAAAAAAGCATTTTAATAATCTAATTAAGACATATTATTAGGCGAATATAGAGTGACAACTAATGCATTATATACTGTTATATGAAATCTCTTAAAATTACATCGCAACATAATATAATTTGATATTACGTTTTTACCATATAAATAACAAAAATTCAGCAAATTGCATCTATCTATCCCTTTAAAAATAAAGGAGCTTCAAGATGTCATAGAAGAACCTTTTTTTGTCTAAATGGTTCCATAAAGAACCTTTAACATCTGAAGAACCTGTTTCACACAATGTTATTCAGATTATTAAAAGGTAAGAAAGAGATGGTTCTTTAACTGAATTGTTCTTTGTGGAACCAAAAATGGTTCTTCTATGGTACTGCTCGAAGAACCTTTTGAAGCACCTTTATTTTTAAGAATGTATGTGTGTGTGTGTGTGTGTGTGTGTACATACCACCCACACACAAAGTGTCAATCCTATTAAAACCTCAATCAAAAAAGCTCTATTCCAAGCTGTATTTTTGAGTAAGTGTTGACAAACCGTGCTATTTTCGAGCAGCACTAGTGTTAGAGAGCAGAGCAGCGGTTGATTCAGCATCATTCGTCACATGCACGAGCGGCCATTTGTGCTGCCTGCCACGAGAAGTGACGTCAAAACCTAGCGGACGCGCGACAATGAACTGAAGTGTTAATTATGTTATTAACGCCAGGTATGTGTTTGTTTAGGAGGATATTCTAGAAGACGTTTTCCTTATTATAAATTACGATTTATATAGCCTTTAATCTTAACACAAACGTTTTGGGAACATCCTCTATATTGACGTTTGGTTGTAGTGTCACAATATTATATTATTATACTTCCTCCAACCATAGAAATCAGAAATCCTAGAAAACGAATGTGTCTAGAATCACGTGCTGTGCACCGAGTCCGTGAGCTGCGGTGAGGTCACAGCGCCACCGTGTGTTCACAAAGTGAACGCGCCGTAGCTCTGCAGCAGTAAGCGTCTTAATGTACAAACATATAATTAAGAGGAGAAACGTCACAATCTCCTTGTGCAAAGGCAAATATGTACATTAATCATTCCCCAAACAGTTCAATTCAACATATTTGCGATAACGAGGTTTTCTTAGCAGACGAAACCTTACCTTTTTAGATTTAAAATTACGTGTAAACATATGCTCCTCTCAATCCAGTTAGATTGCGTGCTCTCCGGTTGAAGCTCTGTTGTTAGGCTCGTGATTATTGTGCACAGACTCTCTTGATCTGTAAACCATTTCATGTGTGCGAAACAAACGGAGTGCGATTTTAATATTTAATGTCAGAACATGGAACCCGCAAATATGAGTAATTATATTAATAATAGCAGCAGCAGCAGCAAAAACATGAATAAAAATAATATATATATATATTTTTAACTATCTTAAATCTTTTAGGTCAACTAAATCAATATACAAGTACTTTGGAAATTAAACCGACTTTTAAAATTATGAATTTCATATAACTTACAAAAAAAAAAAAAAAAAAAAAAAATTGTAAATGGCCAAATTATTGTTACGTTTATGTAACAAAATAAAAAAAACAATGTGTCATGACACGATCAAATATATATATATATATATATATATATATATATATATATATATATTTTATTTTTTTTGCAGTGTAGCAGTAGTCACGTCCTCTTTAGCATACAGCACTAACTAATAATAATGATAATAATAATAATAATAAAATAAATGTTGTGTGGCTGCAGGAAATGAGACACTTATGCATACAGTTAGAGTCATGTTTATTTACAGCAGAATCCTGACTAAGAAGAAAGGGAAGGTTATAAGAGCTGAAATGTCTTCAGTACAGCTCATTTGGATCCACATTTAACTACACTTTTTTTAATTTATTTATTCAATTTTTTTTTATTTTTATACAGAATCCTTTTGGCTGTTAAAGTTGATCGGCCTCTACAGACAGGATGGACGACGGAGGAGAGGAAAAGACCGAAGTACAAAACGAAAACCCACTGCATTAGGGGGGAAAGTTGAGAAAAAAATACAAAAAATGGGATAAAACAAAATGCAATCTTCCATTTAAAAAAAAAAGACCATTAGAGTTTACGTTCAATGCAATCGTCATTTATATTGTTTTTATTTTCCATGTAATGTCTTTTGTGGTTTGTGGGTAAAACAATGTCCATGATGCTCAGGTTAACAGTGTGCCACTGCCAGGCAAACGTTCATACTGAATATTCAGGCAACGCAGTGCCAACGTTAGCGCGAGGTCCAGGCCGGCCGCAGGGGTCAGAGCGGCCCGGTCTCATTGCCCCTCTCCGGTTCATAAACTCTCTTGTGCGACTCTTCGTCCTCGACCCCGTGTCTGCGTCTCAGTTTCAGAGTGTCACACTAGCGTGATTGCCCTGGAAAACGCAGCTTTGAAGAACGACACGCTGTACAATTGACATGCAAGGCCAGACGACTAACAGATTAAAAAACGGGTAACAACAGGTAAAAAAAAAAAAAAAAGAAAAACTCAAAAGGACTGAGCCAGCAAAATGTATTATTTTCTACAACATTACACACACACACACACACGCTCTCAATCTTGAAACTGAATTCCAGTTCATCATTACGGAGCCAAATGGGCTAAAGGAATGACTACAAATGAAACCATTAATGCTTGAAATACTAGTGGAAAAAAATCGGCCAGTTTAAACAACAGACCTTAGTACAATCCTTAAACGTTTCCTTCCATTAGCACGGTAGAGCTCGCCTTCAGCAGTCCGTCCAGAGCCAGTGGAGGCATACATTCATACATCAACACAAACACGAATCACACACTCTTGTCTTCAATAGCCAAACTGAATGGCGCATGGTAATGAACTTTACATGAGAGGCAAAAAAAAAAAAAAAAGTGACCTAGGCAGAGGAATTTAAGAGCGAAAAATGCACATTTTGAGATCTAAGAGTAACAAAATGAAAACGGGTTCCTGTTTAAATGCATCTTCGTTCACACACGCACATGATCTCACGCACACTTGCACCTCGACATGATAACCCCTAATACATGTGTACACATATATACATAGAGCTGTGCGCCCTCACAATTTATAATGCATCATTTCTGTATATGCCAAGAATAAAATCTTTCTAAATAAAATACGTTTCTGCGAAGGAGGGGCTGTTAGAGGGAATCTGGCGGGAGGGAGGCAGGGATGTGGGTTGGGTTTTATAAGGGAAAGAGGAAGAGAGAACGAGGGAAGGAAGGGGGAAAACGATGCTGTCCTCTATTGTGTGCTGGTCCCTTACAGAGTCATCGTCATCCCAAGCTGTGGCAGAATCTAGGTTCCTCGTCCACAGTTCATTTAGAGCAGGAAATAAGAAAGAGATCTCAGTCTGTAAATCCATAATGGTGCCAGATGGTACAAATGGAAACACACTTGGAGCTCAAAGGGGCTCCGGTTCACGTCCAGATGTCAAGCGATTAATGAATCCAGTGGAAGAGTAGAGAATGTGATGGGATAGAAGCAAGAGAGAGAAAGATGGTGTGACGAAGGTGGAATGGAAATGAGAAAGCAAACAGGTAGAGGAAAAAAAAAAGATCAAGAGAGTTTGAATGGAGAAGAGAGGAGTGCATGAATCCATCTGGCAGTGAAGTCTGATGCAGCTGCTCATCCACTGGCTGGAGGATGACAACAGGAATGAGGGATGATGAGAAGACGAGTGCAGTTCCTCTCTTCCGACCTCTCGCTCTCTCTCTCCGGTGGGTGGGAACGGAGGGATGGTGGGAACTTGTGCTGGTCGGAGCAGCATCATACCTCCAGGAAGCGGGGGCTGCTGGACTTGGCGTGGAAGGGCTCGGACCACATGCGCCGCAGGTCCCCCTGAAAGACACGGGCAGAATTACCACCGCTTCACACCAAGAGTGAGTCTGTGTTAATAAACAGCCACATATTTAGAAGCTACTCTCTTGATGGCCAATGAGTCTTTTATTAAATGTAAAAAAAGAAATGAAAATTGTAATGATAATAAACAGCAGTAATAAAAATGACTATAAATGACAAAAAAAAAATAATAGTAGTTTACAACATTACATTGTTGGTAACTTGGAACCTGCAAGTAGTAGTAGAAGTAGTAGTAGTTTTATTAGTAGTAGTAGTAGTAGTAGTAATGATAATATTAATAGTAGTAGTATTATTAATAGTAGTAGTAATAGTAATAATAATAATAATAATATTATTATTAGTAGTAGTATTATTAGTAGAAGTAGTGGTAGTAATAGTAGTAGCAATAATAATAGTAGTAGTAGTATTAGTTAATGCACACAAATTATTTGAATAAAACAAAATATTATTTGATAAATTTTCATTTCATAAATCTATTTAAAGTACAAATAGAATAAAACTACTCTTTTGACAAAAATATATTAAACATTCCAATTAATAATATATTTTATTATAAGTGTATAAAAACAAATTCCTATCTACTATATCTGGTCTGAAATGTGTTGGATAAGATGAATAAAATGCATGGTTTAATTATGCAGACTATTTGATTCGACTGACGCGTGTGATAACACAATGTCCCAGTGTCCATCATTCCTGCACATACATTTGACCCATTAGCAGAGCATTAAGCTACACGCATATCAGAGCTCACAAATACGAGATATGGTCAGAGGTTATTACAGTAAATGTCAGTGGGTTTGCAGCTGCATTACAGTAAGTTACAAAGAACTGTGACATTTCACTCAGCACACTTTCATGCGTCACAGAGGTTATAATTACAGGAGGCTTGTGCAAACATATGTTTATGCATGAATATTGTTCTTCTATAAAACAGCACAGACCTGTGTAGATCTGTGCGGATATGATTACATCCTCATCTTGTTAACGCCTAGTCACACTTTCAATTTCCCAACAAGCACAAATCTTAATTTTGCCTCACCTTCTTTACTAGGTTGACACGGCCATTGAGATTGTTATTAACAGTCATAAAAGTTTCAATGTTACATGTTAAAATGTGCAGAAGTTCTGATGAAAACAGCAAAACGTGCGGCTGTGTTTACGTCATCTATGATTACATCTGTTCAATTCATAAAGGTCACACCCCTCCAGACACACCCCTCACGATCAAACCAACCAAACTCAACCAACAACAAAAGACCTCATTTATACTCTCATAATACTGACAGCTATCCCAACCAGAATACAGGTCAACACAATTTAAACCACACACCTACATGGAAAAACAGTGGGAGCTTCAAGTTTCAGAAAATGGATTTGGAATTTCATTTTCTAATCCTAGTTTTCTTTTCCCTGTTATATTTTTAACAGATTTGAAAACACATCTTGTTGATGGTTTTCACGTCTAACAAGAACTACAACATACCATGTCAAAAAAAGAAAGGAAGTGCTTCGAGACACAACGCATGTGCAAACGGATTAAAATAACATCACATACATTTGACTTGGCATGAACGTTTCCACAAATGTTGTATAATTTATGGTTTCTATGGAAAAGGGAGGCCAGTTGCTATCGTGATGGCACACTCAGAACTTATGAGAATCTTACAACACATGCAAAACAAAACATCTGCCACAGTGAAAAGAAACCGGAGTACTATTGAAGCTTCAATAAGAGGAATGTGAAGTACCCGCAGAGACGCACACAGGTGTGTGCGCTAGCACATAAATAATGTAGCCCAGCGTTACGGATCCGGCACACACCCTGCTCAAATAACCTGACAACGAATCGATGTCGTCTTCTGCATTGTTTCTGAGCAATGACGAAACGGCGAATTTCTATGAAATTAAGTTGACACCGTTATGAGATTCCTAGAAATGAGGCCCTAGCCCCCCATGGGGATTCTGGTGTTGGTGCAAACGGACGCACCTTCAGGTAGGCCATGGTGAGCAGAGGCAGCAGCGTGAAGGGCACCAGGTACAGGAGGGCAGGCTGGGCCGCGCGGTGAATACGGGAGGCCACGGTTGCAGTCAACAGACCTGAGATGGGAAGACAGCAGTATTTTTAGTATACTGTGCAAAAGTCTTAGGCCACTAGTATTTTTACCAGCAAAAAATGGTTCTAAGTCAGTTATGAAACTATAGCCTTTTGTCATGAGAAGTTTTGAAACCATTTGAATCAATATGAAACATTAGACACAAAGAACAACAGTTAGATGGATAGATGTAACAGAACGATGGAAGGACTGAACGAAGGACAGATGGAACAGCAGACAGAACAATAAGATGATGGACAGAAAGGGTTGAAGCAATGACAGAGACAAAGAGAGATCGATAGAACTACAGAATGATAAATAGATGGACAGAAAGAAGCTGAGCTGGAAAGAGAGACGATAGACAGACTATTAGATGGAAAAACAGACAAATCAACAGACAGACAGATAATCACACCGGAGGAACCTTTTCATAATTCCTAGAACAACTTGAAGTTCCCATCTTTAAGTGTTCGCACTGCAGGGACCAGTAATGCATTTAGTTCCAAGAACTCTGTTTGGGGAAATAATTGAGCTCCTACTTCAGAAAAGAGTCTAAAACTGTTCTAGAGGAAATACCAGTGACGTAAGGGTACACCGATTGGCCAAACGCATACGAAACACCTGCTACACAGCATTTTTAAAAAGCCATGTAAAACTATTTACATCATGCAGGCTAGTTATTATAACCATGCTAGAACTATGCAGCGTGTAAGCGCCTACTATATAATATAGAATGACAGACATATGAATATATGATCCAGAAATGATTTATAAAATATATGACTAAACAATAGACAGATATATGAAACAACAGACATATCGAAAGGACAACAAATAGATGGATAGATGGAACAACAGATCAAAAGATGATAGATGGAATTACAGATCTAAAAAAAACTATAGATGGATAGATGAAAAAATATACAGACTAGTGGTCGACCAATTTGTTTTTTGACAGCCGATACCGATATCTTGGAAAAGCAGGGGAGCTGATAGCCGATATAAAGCAGATATTATTATTATTTTTTATTATTATTATTTATATAAATTATACGGCTAATGAGAAAGTATTATAATGCTTGCCTTTCTATAACTAATAGGCCTAATATTAAAGCAATCGTTATAATACTTTCCGTATACATTCATTTCTTTGTTTAACCGTTCTGATTATTAGACAAACTTCTATCAGTGTTAGACAGACATGTTAACGATGACGACAAACAAAAAGAGTGTGAGCGATGTGCGCACTGAGGCACTGCCGCTCTCAACGTTGTCAAAATAAAAGTCCGGCGCACCTCGAACTCATCGGACAAGCAGAAAAACTTGGCATCCGATGCCGATATTTGAAAAATATCAGCCGATATATCAGTCGACCACTAATACAGACTGACAGAATATTACATAGATGAAATGACAGATTTAAATAACGATAAACAGACGAAGAATTGAAAGAGATCAAAAGATCAAAAAGTGTGTTGGGAAGATCCTGTTGCGAAACGCACCAACAAAGTAACCAACGAGGGTGCAGTGGAAGTAGGAAACCCGCTGCATGCGGCCGGACATGTTGACAGAACCGGGCACTTCTCCGTTGGCCTGTTTCTTATAGTTGTCATATCGGAGAACGAAACATAGCAGCAGGCCCGGCATGACGATATCACCGATGCCCAGCATAGAGAAGTGGCTGCCGCTGGAGCTTGGGAACACCAGCTTTCCTGGCAGGGAGAGACGGGGGACGTCCCGTCCCATGCCGGGGCCAAGGTGCAGCTTGCGTGAGAGCACATCGAGGGGGTTGTCGGCGGGCTGCGTGGCCACCTTCACCATCACGTTGCTGTTGAAGATGTAGGCGGAGAAGAAGACCTGCAGGAGATGAGAGAGATGAGTCAGAGGACAGAGCAGCTTGCCTGCTGTTTTAAGACCGAGCTGAGAGAGAGTGATGTCAGGCTTGTGTAAGCGTGTTTGGAGTCATTTGAGACACTGACGAAAATGTCTCGACAGTCAGCATGGGGGTGGGATGGGGAACACATTTCAGAGTTGCAATTACATTATTTGATGTGATCTAGTGGACTAGCAACCAAAGGGTCACAGGTTTGCATTCAAATTCAAACTTAACCCCATATTGCTCCAGGTGCATTAGTCTACATAATAAAGCATCTGTTAAAAGACTACTCACAAGCAATTAAGGAAACAGACTTTTTAGGATTACTTGAATACTTGTGAAACAATTTCATGAGCTGCAATTACATGTTTTATGGCACCAGCTGGGTGGAGTGGCATGACAGTATATGATGACAAATCATTAATGTGTATGACTTGCTTTAATTATTCGCACGTGAGAGAGACAACAAAAAAAAGCAAGATTTTGAAAATAAAATGCAGGATGTTTTCTGAACAAGTCAAGACGAGGAAGAACTTGTTACCAAGCAAAGCTTTGAATTCCTATAAAACAATGCTCTGAAAGCAATATAGACTATAATGATGTATGGCCTGCACGATTAATTGCAATACGGCTTAAATTAAGACATTAATTATTTCTAATTTTTTTTTTTTATAGCAGCTGTATATATATATATATATATATATATATATATATATATATATATATATATATATATATATATATATATATATATATATATATATAAACATACATACACACACACACTTTTTTTAACTGAATAATAATAAAAAAATAAAAATAAATAAGTAAGCTCAAATTATGTTTACAAAACTAATTTCAAGCACATAAAGTTGTTATTAAGCTTAAGTAGTGATGGTAGTAGTGAATTAGTGCCCTTCTGTATAATGAGTGTTCATTTTGTCACCCATTTTTTATTTAGTATTTTGAATTAGTCTTAGTCCTGTGTCAAATTTACTTTTTAGTTATCATATTTAGTTAATCTTGTCCTGTTTTGTTTGGTCAATTTTAGTCAACCTAATGTCTGAGCATTTTTGTCTAGTTTTATGGTTAAACTGAGAAATTATTTTTGCTCAATTATAATTGCAATTATTGTTATTTGAGAGATTTATTTTTACATTCCAGGTATTGCACATTCACAGATGTTTACTTGACCTCATCTATTGCTCTGATTTATTAGAGGCTATTTACAAGAATACATTAATAAATTAACATCAAAAACTTAGACATGCGATCTCACAGTCTAAATTATTAAAACTGGTAAAAACAACCAAAAATCATTATAACAGTTATCCTAATAGTTAATTTCTTATAGTAATTCCAATAATTCAAAATTGAAATAATGTTTCTCTATTAAAACAATAGCAGTTGAGTAAGTGCATTTAATCAACAACTACCAGAAAATGTATACTTTTAACAGAACAGCTCTGATTTGGGGATTTGAACTCTGATATCTGGCAACCGCAAACACGAAAGCTTGTGTAGTAGAGGCATGTTCAGCAGTCTAAATATTTTTCCTATTCGATCGAAAACAAACAGAGATTTTGGTATAGTTTTTTTTTTTTAAATACATTTTAGTGTTGTCTTTATATTTCATGTTGATACAGTCACAGTTATAGTCATCTATTGACTTTATTGTCATCTTGTTTTTAGTCATGGGAAAAGAAAAAAAAGCTTGTCAACGAACATTTTTTATAATAGTTTTCGTTAACGAATTTAACACTTTTGGCATACACCAAGAGTAAAAAAAAAGTTAACTGAAAAAACAACAACTTGCATTTGATTATTAGAAAAACCTATAAAAAAAAAAAAAAAAGGCCAAACTAAATTATGTACATATGTATGGCTTTTTACTGGTAGACTGAGTTATGACATTTTAAATAGAAATTACGGCATGCATTTAGAATGTAAATAGATGCGTCATGCCAACTTTAAGCAAAAACCTTTAGATAAGTGGTCTTTTAGGCCATACAACATGTCTAAACCTTAGTACTGGTTGTGTATAATAGGTTACTGTGCCAAATAATTCACACTTGGTGTGACATGAAGACTTGATGCCTATCCTTAGGAACCAGTGTGACTTGCTGCATTCATTGCTTACCCAGAACACATCATAGATGAGGAGGCCTGACAGCAGCAGGCACGACACCTTGAGACTAGGCAGTCGCACAAATGCAATCATGGCCACACAGAGCCCCATGGCAAGAGCTGCAGGAGATAAAAACACACGATTCAGAGAAAAATACCACCGCACCATGAGGTAAAGCACAGGATGTGTTTATATTCTCTTCCTACACACAAACACAGAGTAACAGCATGCTGACGCACCGTCCATGAGCAGCCAGTGGCCCGTCAGCACCCAGATGAGAACCAGCATGACCGAGAGAGAAAACGACAGCAGCTCCGCCAACGTGAAGCGACCACAGCAGCCGAATGAGATCCTGGAGACAAGAGACACGCTGGCTCACATGCTGAATACACTAGCAAACACACGTCACTCGGCTGAGACATCAAGCTCTCTTTTTCACACCCCAGCATCTGATCTTTAACACTGCGGTCCATTAATACACAAGAGGATTGTTCCAAAGCAAACTGAACCGATTCAAGATTACACTGTGAGATTGAGTGAAGCCACGAGGAAAATCCCTGCCAACAAACAGGTCCATTGTCTGTGTCAAAAAGATTACTTTAAAAGCCAATTTTTGAGGATTCTGAGCATCAGCCAACAAATCTCTTTTAAGTGTTAATAACCTGGGTTGAGCCAAAAAAAGCTATGCAAATAGATTTTTATATAAACTGGGGTCCATATGTCTGAAACCACTTTTTTAATTCACACCTGGAAATATAAAGTTTATGATCTAAAATTTGGATGTAAATTAAGGTTTAAAATATTTCAGAATTTTGCTATTTCTAGGTCACAATTCAAACTAAAAAACAAAAAATTGTGACTGTGTCCACTTCTGACCAACCTAACAAATGAAAAAAAGTGTTCAAGAAAAATCCATACTTTGACATTTGTTACTGGAAAAGGATCACAATATTGATATTTGTAAATATGCAGTATTATATTATTTTGAAATATTCATTTTATTATTAAAAAAAAAATTAATAAAAAAGTACACCTGTCATAAGTTGGAAATGGGAAATGTATCCATATAATAAAAATAAAAGAAAATAATGAAAAAAAGTTACTTAATATTTTTTGCAAAAAGACAAACAAATAAAATATAAGATTTAATCATAGTCATCATTAAATGCTTTATATTAATATCTATTTTTATAATATATTAATGACAAACATAATAATATAATTTTATATTTATATTAACATGTAATTATTTTATCATTTTAAATTATTATTTCAAAATGTAATTAAATAATTTCTATTATTATTTTAATTGTTTATTCCATTTAATACTAAAATGTTGGCAGCAGCTTTTCATCATAAGACTTCATATACACATGCTACTGAGGGACACAATTAAGGTTTCCTAAGTGAATGTCATAAGATTTTGATCTGAATAATTTGAATCCCAATGAGACACTGTTGACATATGAACTGAGGTAGCTGCAGTTAACCAGAAACCACCCTGACGAGTCTGTTAGCATTTCATACTTGGTCTGTGGGGAGCAGGGCCTGGTCAGATACTGGCACATCGGCAGCAGGAGAAATGCAAATGCGATGGTAGCTAGAACTGCGAAAACAGAACAAAACAAACACAAAGAATTACGTAAATATTACTCGAGCAGATCACAGTGCAGTGACAGGCTGCGGCGTATGAACTAGGTCAGTGTGTGAGAAAGGAGCGGTGCAAGGTCACTGCTGTGTTTGTGTGCGGCACGTACCTGCAGTGCATATGGTGAACACCACCTGAACAGAGTCGAAGAAGAAAAACATGACGAGCAGAGACACGGAGGCTCCGATGGGCAAAAACAGCGCCTGTGTGGAGTCTATAGTCTGAATACCTGTGCAAATGCATGAGATGATTCAGCTTCTGTTCAGAAGAGCACACTAACACACATCTTCATCTGTTTCTAGTGTGATTAATGAAGAGGTTAGTGGAGGACTCACTGTTGTTAGAGTTAGCATTGTTGAAGGAGCCAGTGTTGGTGGGGTTTCCATCTTTGTCCTTCTCCTGGTTCTCACAGTCCATGTTTAATGACCTGTGTGGACAGACACAGTTTACCCACAAACCTCAACTTCTCTGCCCCCAACAGCAGGAAGAACTACGATGCAGGAGTCTTACGCTTGATATGATTGGTTTTGACAAGTCACAGACAGCATATATAATTTAAAGCAAATGAAAGATTGGGATGGCCAGTCTATATAATATAGATTGTACTGTTTTAGGCACATCTAACTTTCAAACTCCATGAGTATTAGAATTTGGCCACTTCAAATTTGGAAAGACATATGTTTCATTAGTTAAACGATTGACTACAAAATGCACAAAATGTATGACGCTGTAAATTACACTTCTACACCTCAAAGATGAATTTTCTGTCACAACAAATGAATACAGGCCTATATCATCTGGAAAATGCCAACTAATTCATTCTAATAGATATTTGTACAAGACCCAGATGCTTTTTTGCCGACCTAAGCCAGTACCTATTATTTTTATCCACTATATATTGAATTTTAATTTGTATCTCTTTTTAAGTAACTTTAAATTTTTTTGTTTTTAAAGAGTAAGTCAATAAATCAAATGTTTAAAGGCAGATGTTTGCTCCTAAGTGAAAGCTGTTGAAATCAGACCATCAATCGTGGTTTTAAACGGCTATTTATGGTCAGAACAAACCAAACACCTTTTAATTATTTACTAGGGCCGGGACTTTAATGCGTTAATTGAGATTAATTAATTACACAAAAAATAACGAGTTAACTAAGATTAATTAATTACAGAAAAAAAAATTCCCGCATTTTTAATAACTTATTTTTGCACCGCGGAACGTTTCTCACTGGATGAGTTTTGGCGGGACCGATTATACTGGAGCACCAACTAGCGTTCGCTTCGCATATCACTGCAGCACATCGAGCCTCAAGTATCACCTCATCGCAAAACATATAGCAGCTAGCGTGGACTTTACACTTTATGTTGAACTATGTATTATTTTGTTGGTGCAACAGTTTATGTTGAGCTCTTTATTGTTTTTGCCAAGGTTATTGAGAGTTGGACTTAGTATGTTATGGCCTCTGAAGCAACAGAGAGATGTTTTCTAATAGTCAGTGTTTCCAATGTTCTGAATGTACTTGACAGTATTGTGTTTTACTTAAAAAACACTTCACAGAAGGTTCCAGCACCTATAAGCTACCTGAATTTCTGAAATGTACTATTTCTAAATTGTTTCTAAATATTCTATTGCTACAGTTCATAGCAAAAATTGCACTGGTCTGCTAGACTTAGTTGAACAAAAATAAACAATATTTTGTTGCTTAAGCTTATGTATTCAGTCTTTATTCAATGGTACACTATAAATCCATGTGAAAAAAAAAATATACTTCTCACTGTTCTCAGGTCAAATATTTATATGCGATTAAAATGAGATTAATTTCGATTAATTAATTACAAAGCCTCCAATTAATTAGATTAATTTTTTAAATCGAGTCCCGGCCCTATTATTTACCTACTTTTTTTTCCTGAACAATATAAATCTCAACTTCCTAGTTCGAATGCGTAATATTGTTTCAAATATGAAACAGGTTTGTGTTGGCACAGTTTGCAGTGCAGGCTGCAAAACAAATATTAGCATATTTCTGATCTCTTAGTTATGCAGAGTTGACAGTAATGGTAGCTTGACTAGATCAATTTGGAAACCAAACGTTACCGATTAGTTTATAATTAGAAGGCATTCTTAACATTTTAACAAGCGACAGCAGCCACCAGCTAAAAAACTCTAGATATTTAGCAACATATTTTATGACATTCAATTCAACAATGCTCAGCACAATAAGAGAATACCACATGACTATGTTTGTACATGTACAACACTCACATGATCTACAAAAACAAGATTTTGTGATAGTGTTGTCACGGTACCAAAATTTCAGTATTCGGTACCGATACCAGTGAAAATCCACGGTTCTCGGTACCAATTTCGGTACCCAAGCAAAACAAAAATATGCTAATTATTTTTTTTTTATTAGAATTAAAAAACTTTTTAGCACTAAAATAAAACCAATGCCATTCTTTATACTAATTTACAATTGTGTTTAAAGTTTTTCTACAAGTTATATAATTATGAAAAACATTAAACAAGTTTCACCCAAATTTAATTTGCCTTTTAATTTATGAAATTTAAACATTTGATTTTTGGTAAATAAAGGGGATTTGCTATTAAAATTAAAACATGGAAGAAATATTTTGTGATTTATTTCTTTAAAAAAATAAAAGTTTTATTAATTTTTTCAACAGTAGCAGCAGTATCACATACATTTAACTAAAGTAATATTTAGTAGCACAATGCCTTTATGTAAAAATGAACTTTTAATGAATGCATATTTGTCATTTTAACTGAACTTAAGACTGGTGGTGATGCTTAAGATATTGTAAAAAAAAAAAAAAAAAATAGTAATAGATCATATGAATTATTATTTAAAGATAATACTGCTACTAATTCTACTACCATACTAACAATATACAATGCACTATAGATTGATTCTACTGGGTTCATGAATATTAATCACGTTGTATGCATTCGGTCAAACTGATTTGATGAAATCAAAACAGGGACGGTAATAGATGAACGCCAGCCAATGAAATTGCCATTTGCGCATTAGCTCAAAATCCGGCATATCTTCTTCTTGTTCGATAAATAGGAATAATTCTAAATTAACTAAATGAACATTTTCATGACTGGATTTTGAGATTCCGTCCTCGTTTTCTGCTTCGCGGAAATCATAGCGCTGTATGCGTCAAGAACCGGATTTGAACGGGACCTCGGTACTACCGGTACTTAAAGAAACCTGGTACAGTCAAATTTACATTTTTTTTAGTACCGACTTGGTACTGAAGTACCGGGTTTTTGACAACACTATTTTGTGACAACCCAGCGCTGGTTTTAGGTCTGCAGTGGAAGAGATGAGAGCTTACCTGAAGCTGCCATAGACGATGAGGAGGATGGAGATGAGGAAGGTGGACACCTGGCTGGAGTCAACAAGGGAGTACGCCCTGAAAAGACAAAAGGAAGTTTCTTATTGTATGCCACAACAAAACAGCACAATGAAAGATGCGAGGTCGGATATGTCATACAACAGATACAAAGATAGTCACCCTGTGCAACCCTTCCTGGTTCAAACTATTCACGCCCAAGCTGTAACTTATTGATGCAAGTGTGCAGGTGGAACATGAATCAAAGCTCAGTCTGGTCCAGGTGTTAGAGAGCAGTGTATGAGAAACGTCTCGAGTTACACCATTCTCACCCTCCCCGAGCTCCGCCGAGCGTCTTTTGAGACCTGCGTTTGCCTTTTGTAAATAAAAAGCTTGTAGAGAAAGAGGTCTGGCTGTATGTGCGGAGGTGACTCTTAAAATATGATTATAGTGAGCGGGCGACAGTTTGTTTGCTGGAAAAATAATGTGTGGCTGCGAACAAAAGCGGACTTGATTGTTTGCATTCATGAAAGTATGTATGAATAAGGAAAACGAGAGCGAGAAAAAGTAGGACGGAGTGCTGACCTTATCCTCAAACAACACTCTTTACTACGGACAACAAATGGCTTGAAGAAAAACTCATTAGCAGTCACATAGAAGCCTAACCTCGGCTCTGAACGTAATGATCCTGAAACACAGGACGGACCTATACAGGGCTCCAGACCAACATTTGAGAGCAAGCTCTACAGACCTCTAGTACCTTATTTGGTAACACTGAAAAAGACATTTATTAATAATAAAAATAATATTAATATTTGTACATGTAACATTGATAATATTACGTTTTGTCTCTTGGAATTACACATTTGACAGTAGAATCCATTCCAGATATATATTTATTTTCATTACTACGTCATGAAGATTTATTTTCATTACTACTTTGTCCTATTTTACAGAAAGATAAAAAGTCTTAAAGGGTTAGTTCACCCAAAAATGAAAATTATGTCATTAATGACTCACCCTCATGTCATTCCAAACCCGTAAGATGGAACACAGTTTAAGATATTTTAGATTTAGTCCGAGAGCTCTCAGTCCCTCCATTGAAGCTGTGTGTACGGTATACTGTCCATGTCCAGGAAGGTAAGAAAAACATCATCAAAGTAGTCCATGTGACATCAGAGGGTCAATTAGAATTTATTGAAGCATCAAAAATACATTTTGGTCCAAAAATAACAAAAAAAAATATGACTTTTTTTTCAGCATTGTCTTTTCTTCCGGGTCTGTTGTGAGTGCGTTCACAACGCTGCAGCTCTATCTCGCTATATATACACACACATATATATATATATATATATATATATATATATATATATATATATATATATATATATATATATATATATATATATATATATATATATATATATATATATACTAGGGGTGTAACGATACGCGTATTCGTATTGAACCGTTCGGTACGACGCTTTCGGTTCGGTACGCGGTACGCATTATGTATACCGAACGGTTCGTTGGAGTATTTAATTATATTTGAAAAAAAAAAAAAAAAAGAGAGAGAAATATAATGATATGCGTTCAACAAGGTAGCCCAATAACCCAAACAACGTAACAGGCAACGCCCCTGACACTCCCGAAGAAGAAAAAAACACCATCTTATATGTTTATGTTAGGCTACTCAGCAGGCGCTCGCTCACTCAGTACGCGCTGAAGGCTCGTTGCAAAATAGCCAATGCGTTTAACAGACTAGAAATGAGAAGATCCTCCAATAACCAACAGGTCTGGTGTTTGGGTGCACTTTGGATTCCCTTTAAGCTATAATGGTGATGGCAAGAGAGTGGTGGATAAAAAAACAACGGTATGTCGCATCTGCAACATGACAGGGTACACCAGCGGGAATACAAAAAAAAAAAAAAAACACCAGCGGGAATATCTGGGATATATGCGTCAGTACTATCTGGGAAAAGACGAAAAAAAAGGAGAAACATGCACGCAGCAAACTATCCCTGCAGCATTTAGACACTATAGCTTACAGGGAATCCAACCCAAACACCAGACCTGTTGGTTATTTTAGGATCTTATATTTCTGGTCTGTTAAATGCATTCGACATTTTGCAACGAGCCTTCAGCGCGTGCTGAGTGAGCGAGCGCCTTAGGGGCCGTTCACATATCGTGCCTAAAAACGCATGGAAAACGCTAAGCGCGTCTTTCTCCTCCTTTCCAAAGCGCTCGGGCAGAAGCGCTCATGAGGCGTCTGTCTTTGCTAAGCAACAATGACGTGCTCTCTCCATGAGACGCGGAAATTTCAGCGAAGGATAAATGGATTTGCAGCTCTAAAAATCGCTTGCAGTAGCTCTGCTACTAAATTTATTTCAAAATTGCAATCCATATACAACTATGATCAGCTGATCCTTCATCTTGGCTGAGCTCTCAACGGTGTTACGGGAAAGGATGAAGCTGATTGGTTGGTTCTTGTCACATGACCCGTGGTGCGCTTGCGGCATTCTGAAAAGTTGAGATGTTTTTACATTTTGCTGTATCTAAAACGTATCGAACCGAACCGAACCGTGACATCAGTGTATCGTATCGAACCGAACCGTGAATTTTGTGAACCGTTACACCCCTAATATATACACATACATACATACATATATATATATATATATTTGGGCTGTCACTTTTAGTTCGAAAATCCATTGCACAATCGATCGGACCAACCAAAAAAAGTTTAGAAAAATGAAAATAGGGAATCGATTTTAACCAAATGTGTACATTATTCATTTTTAAATAATTAAACAATTAAAAAATATAGATGTAACAAAACTCACAAATAAGCAGAAAAGAAAATAAAGAATTCCTAAAGTGCAGTATGCCTTGCGAAAGCTAGACAGAAAATACCAGCAATTTACGTGCCTATAGTGACGTTGAAAGCGATCTCTTATGCTGCGTTCACACCAAACGCGAATACAGCATCTGGCGCGAATTATTTCAATGTTAAGTCAATGTAAAGTTGCGTGTACTTGTGTCTGGAGGTCTCGCGGCGAGGTAGACGCGTATTCGCCTTATTCGCGCATCTAGTTACAGGAAATTCTGAGTTATGAAAAGGACCATAGCAAGCTGACAGCGACCGGCTTATGTGGTGGAAAATTGGCAGTAATACCCCCACCTTGCGCAGCTGTACCTGAGTGTCCCTGTGACTTCAGTGCGGTCGGAGCGTGTTTTCTTTTTGAACAGTTGTTCGAAATGGATTGAATCATTATTTAATATAATCTTGGAGATTTTCGAATTGCCTAAATCATAAATTATTTTATTATGGCAGCCATCCCCTGTGCATATATATGTTTTTGGGAACGTTGCATTCCTGTTGCTGTTTAGTAAAACAACAAATTAGTAGTTGGGTCTTCACTGTGATCCTTTTAATGCCATCTAATGATTCAAGTTCTAAATATGCCGGAAAAGATTTTTTTTGGTTAAAGAAATAGTGTTAGACTGTATGCTTTTTAGTGGGTGTCTTTTCTAAATCATGAAATAATTGTATGATTATGTCATTGTTTTTTGCTAATTAAACAGGACACATTCTTATGTATAGTTAAAAAAAATTAATCTGTATTCAACTTTTACTGTTTTGATGCTTGAAACCTTTTTCATCTTTGACCCATTAATACAAATGCACAAAACCCACAACAGCTTAATAACAAAAACTACGTACATTCCATTACTCTTAAGTCAACCTTATTTATTTTTTATAAAATTAGATATGAATATCCCCACATTTCTGCCACAATTCCATGGCTATGGTCTAGTGTTATAGTCTAGTGTTTTGTGAATTGAAAAGCCTTCTGGATTATTGTGACAGAGTTTTTTGAGAATGTCAGTGATGATTCATCTGGCTTTAAACTAGTCACCGGTTTGTGGAGAAGTCTGCAGTGAACCCGAATGCTTTTAACTGGATCTGACAGTGCTGTTTAATACTGGTGAGACCGGTCAGTGAGTAAATGCATTTGCTCTGAGCTTGCACTGTTTTCTAGCCTGAGCTGATGGTCCATATGGTGCAGTTCAAACGTCTAAGACTTTTCATTCCACATTCGACCTGTTTGCCTTTTAATGTTTCTCATATGCAACAGATATGACCAGCAGTTAACAGTTAGTCAAATGGTTGTGTCAACAGTGCAAACTCTATAATAAAATCACACCAACAAGAAAAAAGGTGCAAAATGTGACAATACAGTCGCAGTACAGAGATACATTCTCTCTGCATATATTCAAACTGTAGAAGGGGATGAAAATGGAGGTGAAGATGATGAGGGGTATTTGTGGACAAGGCTCAAAGACAGGCATGAGGAACATGTGAAGGCCCTCAGAGGGCCGTCTGGCCCCTAAAACCCTATAAAACTGCTCAACCCAGCTCTGACCACCAGGAAGTGCTCACTGGGAAACAGAACCGCACATGTAAAACATGCATGTGGTTATCTAGCAATTTCCATTAAAAATGACTTTATTATCTTGAATTCCAGAGGTTAAATAGACTATTCACATAATTAGTGGTGTTTGCTAAGGAAAGAAAGGGCCTGACCAGAATATTATAGAGACTTGGGGTGACTCTTTTGACTTAGGCTAGTAAGCCACCACCCAGAAACACCCTAACAACTTAGAAACTACATCACGCCACTCAGATTTCCTTCTGCAGCATGCTTTTATTCTACATCTTAAGTGTGGTGAGACCTTCAAGGGGACATACAAACAGACAAAAAAAAAAAAAAAAAAAAAATACAAAATGCACAATCTTTGGACAATCATGTCAATGACAGACATTCAGAGTTTGACTCCTGTCAGACATTTCAGGACACTGCCTTCGCTGTTCTGTCCACATAATCTAACAGCTGATAGTTGCTACAGAAAGTCCCTGTAAATACACAAGGGGGTGCTGGGAGGCAGAATGCTGCCTTACTGATGCATTTTTGCAAAAGCTGACTTAAATTATATAGTTAGGCCTACTACAGGCCGAAAATGCAAAAGGGACAAATGTTATAAATTAAGTGAGATCGCAAAGTACAATACAACCAATACGCTAGAGATTTAATTTTATTATTATTATGAACAGTTTGATATACATGCTGATAAGTGGAATACACAGAGAGAGAAAAAGAAAATCACTGTCGTAATCAAATATCCTTTCCTGAAATATTATATGCAGTACTTGACTATACTTTACAAAGTAGAACACTACTTTGAATTCAGTGTACTTGAAAAAATATTACTACAAATTGAGACAAAGGCATCTTCCACTACAATTAAAGTCTAGCACATTTCTTCTAAAAGCTAGCCCATTTCCTGCATATTCAATCATCAGGGTCCAATTCATTCGCCTCCGAGTAAGACTGCTCAGTTAGCACATATGTCTGAGTAACTTCACAGCCTATTGGCTGTAGATTGGCAGAAGTGGCATCATGCAACAGCTTTCAAGAGCAGGCACTTCCCTCTCTACAGCTCACTACCTCATTTATCTTCCACAGCCACATCTGATCATCAATACCTTAAGATTTACACTGATTTGAATACACTATGTATTAGTTTGGTTACGAAAAGCGCTAAAGCCAAGCACACCTGTCAAAGCAAAGTTTCGCTTGAGGCACTTTTAGCAAATTCATGAAAATGGTGTCATTCAGGCTGACAAAACTGTCAACAAAACCGCCAGTAGGACCAATAATCCACTAGGCCATGACAGAAGTGTGGTGGTAAAAACCGCTCTGGCATATTACACAACGAGATCCTGTACTGGGCACTGCATTCAGCACTACATATAGGCTTTTGCTTGCTCTTAAATGCAATTCAGTGGTATGGTACTTCCTGAATACCAAAATCCTATTTAAAGGGACAACAGCTGAGTGTGGGCCAAATGCAATGCAATATGACCATTTATAACATGGCTGTTTGCGGCAATAAGTGCATAAAACCTGACATCACAGTAAACAATTCCATATAACAGCAATAGAAATAGACAGCTTAATAAGATACAGATTAGTAAGACCTGAAATGACAGGTGTTTTTGAGATATATCACAATTTTCTTAAACCATAAAATGTATATTGCTTTTTTTAAATCGTCTAAGCTCCACATTCATTACTTGTCACTTTTCAGTGGCTTTTTGTACGTGGTTTACAGTATACGAACTGCAACTGCAGTCACCCTAGAGTAATCTAGGGTTAAGTGCTTTGCTTGAGGCTTTAACCGCTCAGCTGTCAGTCCATGTATTTCATCTTTAGTCTATCACTAGTTAGTCATCTTATGACGTTTGTTATAAAAAACATTCATAGAAAGTTCAACAGTGCTTCTGTCTGAACTTTCACAATTTAATACAAGGCTACTGTCATATTACTGAACAGATTACAATGATGTTTATACTGAACACATGCCGTCTACCTTAGGCCAAAACAAACAGATTCCCAGTGCTTCATTTCCACTTGAAGTCAACATGCATTCGCAAACAATTTCACTTCCATAATCTATTTGAGTGAAAAAAAAGATATATATCACGGTTAAAACGTCAAGATTTTATCCATTGGGGAATGATTCGGATGGTGTGGGTGTTTTATACCAGAATGGAGCCAGAACATGAAAATATTAGCAATGTCAAATAGGACAGTTGCGATAACAGCAACATCGCAATACCGCACTATTGATGAGCATAACCGCAGAAGAACACAGCAACCGCAATATTTGCGGGTTTTCTTTTTTGTAAGGTTAAGACCTGTTCGATTTACACTTTGTGCATGTGTACTAAATATGAAATAAGTTAGTAACAATAACATAGTAATGTATATTTGTTAAAATAATTTGTCATGTCCAAGGAAAGTGAAATCTCTGTTTAAGCATTGACCATCTGCTGGTCAGCTGAGCCTTTTAAAGTAGCTCTCAAAGATTAAATGATTTTAACAGTGTTTCATTACATCTCTCTTTGAATGAATCTGTATTTTTGAATGTGTAGCTGAATGAACGGTTTAAAGGCTTACTCAAAGACAGTCTCTGGCTGCCACCTTTCAGCATCACAATGAAAGCCTGTCCAGAATGTGCAAGTGAAATATCAACAGGAAAAGTCTCTTGTCTTGTCAATTTTATTGTCAGGTTTATGTTCTGTTATGCGGACTTATTTTGTCATTCGCTGTCATTATTTGTCATTCAAATAATTCATGCCATTTTGGCGCCGTTTAATGTGGAGTGACAGATCGCTGCTGTAGCATCTCAGTTCAACAGAAGCAGCAGCGCTAGCACTAGCACACGTGAATTAATTATCTCCTTCAGATTAATACCTGTTCAGCACAAAATAAACATGATTAAACATCAGAGGCAAGTTAAAAGAAAGAGTACAACTTTACAATATGTATCCTGTCTCATGTAATCAATCGCACCATATAATATATTCATTATAACTTTTACTGTACTTCGATGTTTAATTGATTTTTTTTATGACTGTCAAATAAATAAAATACATAATTCTGATAATAAAGAAATTCAAGTCTACAAAGGTTACATTATCACATCACATTCAGTCAATGTAACATCCAAATTATATACGTATGCAATAACTGTCACAAACATTGATGACTTTTTTTCAGATTAAACATTACTTTTTCAACAGGCACATAGGACGAAAGTTCTCCAGGCCATACAATAGGCCTTGGTGGTTCTTATGATTTCCATTGTATAGCTATACATTTCTTTGCTGCTATCAGAGCCATCTTAACTAAACGTAAAATCTTCCTTTGATCAGGTTGAAGAATTGATTCATCGCCCAATAAGATAAATCTCGGGTCATATGGAAGCTTGACATTAGTAATTTTGTCAATAGTTTGTATTAATTTTCTCCAATAAATTTTAAGTTCAGAACAATTCCAAAACATATGAAATAATGTACCTGTTTTACATCTAGGGCAATATTATGATTATGAATCACTGATCTGGTGTAATCTTTCAGGTGTATAATATACTCCATGTATAATATTGAACTGCATTAATCTGTCTACTATTAAATGAAAACCTTAAAGCACTTTCACAGGTGAGTTCCCAAGTATCTTGTTCAAAAGTACAGTCCAGATCTTTTGAGATTTTCATTTTCTTGAGAAAATTTTGCATGCGTACCTGATATATATGCAAAACTGTCGATATTGAATTGAATCAAATCGGGAATCGAATAAAATCTCAACCTTGTGAATGAGAATTGAATCGTGATCGTTCACAGTGGGAAAAGAAATTAGGGCTTGTCCAAATCCCATCTTTTGAGCTTCAAAGCTTCAGTAGTAATCAACATTCTTCTCTCTAATAACCAAATATTCTGATCCAGCCCTAAAAGAAATACTATGGAAGTCAATGGGAACCACCAAATGTTTGATTACCAACAATCTTCAAAATATCTTATTTTATGTTCAACATAAGAAAGCTACTCATACAAGGTTTGGATGACATGAGGGTGAGTAAATGATGACAGAATTTTCATTTTTGAGTGAACTATCCCTTTAAGAAAGTAATTGCACAGAAAAAAACAACAGTTCAGTGCGTACTTTGTTTTGAAGTCACAGTTTGGTATGTTTTTGATACAGAAGAGATGAAAAAACTAAACATTTCATTCTGTGGTTTTTTATTTAATTTGAGTGAATTCCTGACTAGCCTCGGTCTTCATAAAAGTGGCTACAGCGCACTGTTTTTACTGCAGTCTCTGGTGTTGTAAAATAGGGGAAGAGATTTTAATGTGCTTCCACTTTTGGATGCAAAATATATCTCTAAGTCAGAATTGTTGCACTGTCTATTTGACACACAAGCATATGTTGACGCTCCTTCAGCGAACTGTCAAGTTAAACGGATACTTGCTTTACTAGTCGCAAGGCAAAATAAAAATACTCACACAACTTTCTAAAATTTTCTGAGAATATTAAATCTTAAAATGTCATGCACGGAGGAAAACATGTCTTAAATGCACTAAACATCTCATGCATCTGACAGATGGGCAAGCCACAAACTCAGAAGTTAGTTTAAAGCACATCTCATGTTTAGATTTGTTTTGGAAAGCTTGGATTGTGTGCGTTTTCTGCAGCAGCTCTCTCGGTGTGCTCCATTATATTTTTAAGTATATTGATATAAACCGTATTGCCCATCCGAAGAAGAAACTCAGTTTAAAACTAAGTTCAGCAGACATGTGCTGCATTTATTCAGCTCTTTTTTTATGTTGCCTTAAAATCAAGCCACAGTTTCATCCACTTCAAGCAAATCAAGTGGCACATGCAATGCGACAATGTTGCATTACACAAGTTACCCGAGCTAAAATTAGCAGCATTCTTCTGAATTACACGCCTTACAACATGCATAATCACTGAAAATGTTAATGCACTGATAATAATAACTGCTGTTTTTCTGAAGAAGACTATGAGAAAGATATGCAAAAGACTATCAACAGGGCTGGGTTGAAAAATATAGATTTTAATAGATTCTCATTTTGATGAACTGATAAGGATTCTTAAATCCCAACAATCAACCTTTCAGTCTATGACCTTTTCGGTCAATGCATGTACAAAACTCCACTAACATTGGTATTGTGCCTCTGTTCCAATCCCGTACTTCAGATATGAAACGAGGCCTCTCTGCTTTCAAAATCAGTCAATTTTGTTAGAAAATTCAAAACAAGTAATCTTTTAAATCTCTGTGTCATGACAGATTGCTGAATGTCTCATATAATTGCTCAATGAGTGAACCACAGAAAGACGTCAAAACAGCTATATATATATATATATATATAAAAAAAAAAAAAAAAAAAAAAAATAATAAATTAAGGTTGCACTTTCCACAGAAAACCCATTCAAAGACCACAGCTTGGTATTTAGCTAAAAAAAAAAAAAAACTCTAGAGAGCAACACTATCTAAATATATGCATTATATGAAGTATTTTCTGATAGTTATATATATATATCTTTATTCAACCTGTTCTTCTATATTTAAAGCTTGAATATTGTTTGAATAAAGTACTCAACTTAATGTAAATGTTTTATACAAATCAGTTGTTAATTAACCTTTAATATTATAGTAACTCAGGAAATGACAGGGCTTCCTGTATGGTTTACAGCATTATCTGATGTATACTACCTGTCATGATACAATAATCAAATTAAACAAAGATTGTTACTTAATCAATTAATTGTGAAATGTGTTTCAATACCCAGCTTTAAGTATCAATACTTTTAACGTGACCCATTTCATCCCACTATTAGCTTACCAAGGCATTACATAAATGTTGGATACATGTTATTATGTCTCTGGCTTTCTAAAATTGCTGGTACTTGTGCAGTGCTGTGGTGGGTGAATTTACTCCGCCAACCCCTATGGTGGGAGACCGGTCAAAAATCTCAGATTGACATAAGAAAGCTGATGTATAGAAGCAAAAATGCACACTTGAATCGAAATAATTATATCTTCAAGTCAGACAAAATCAATAGGCGCTCGCTTTTCCACCCAAATTACCTGGAACAATTTGTGCCAGGAGCTTTTATCCCCCAGACCTGTTGCTACTGTGAAGATTAGGCAAATAGTCTGGTGACGTAGGTCTGCACGCGTTTCTCAATACCAGGTATGAAAATTTAGGACTTGCATCCTCGGTAGTTCGGACTTCACCAGTTCGACTCGGGGGTGTGATGTCTGCGATGACACAAATCCGGTAATTCTGCGAACAGCAGCGTACTTGAAAACTTTCTGAGGGGCAAATTTTTACCCTGAACTTTATTTAGATCCTGGTTTCTGCAGCGGACTGCTGAAGTCCCTAGTTCCTGGGGAAAGTTCCTGCGGTGGAACGGGGCTAATGTGCACAGCAAAACACATGCATGTGCAGAGTTTTCACATTTCCAAGTCTGTGATATTTAATGTCTTAATATAAGAGACGTAACATAGATTTACCAGCCACTGTGGTTTCCCACTATCACCATAACCCTCGTAAACATTTAGCCAGTTCTACATCTAGACAAAGTGCATGAATAAAAAGCTCTGCTCATTACATATCTCACTAGTTCAAAATTCATACTTTCTTTTCAAGTAAGCACATCTTAAGACCTGAGATGTTGTAGATATCAAACAAACCTTTTAGGAGGCAAAAATGGCTCACTGTAGTCAATGGTGTACTGCAATGTTGTCACACTTGTGTTCTGTGAACATTTGCTAAGCTACAGATTACAGACGTATTCTAGGCAGAAAAACCCATGGTTCGATTACGCAGAAAAATACAGTATTAAAAGGACTTAATTTATATGAAATATCAACCAAATTTTGTGCCCTTTTACACATACCAAGCTAAAGCATTTTGAAAACTATTGATTAAAGTAGACGTAGACAATAGCCTATTAATGACAAAAGAGCTTGCTTAGTTGACATTGTTCGTTTAAATGGATTAGTGCAAGACAATTACTTGTTCACATACGGCCATGAGGTCAACAATTACATGCAAATTACTCAATCTACTCTAAAAATGAGAATGTGGCATGAGGTCACTGAATAAATATCAGCTGTTGTGTACATGTGTCTCATATATTTGCGTGCATTACAGTATCTGGTAGGGCTGGTCCGAATACTTGTCATTTTTTGAGCTTCGTAGCTTTGGACGTAATCAAGACTGAATATTCAAAGCTTCAGAGGGAGGGGGCTGAACATATTCTTCTCTCTAATGCAGTCTACAAAATACAATACAGAATCTATATGCTGTCTGGATGTGGCGTAGCTGACAAATTCCCGACAGTAAACTGCGGCTGCGCTCTAATTATTACATACCGACTCAATTTTAAATGGTTTTCAATGGTCGCTTTGTCGCGTACCTTGTAGACAGAATTTGGACAGATGTGGCACGACACAACAACTGTTGAATCCTGTGTAGACAGTGTAATAAAGGCAGGAATATCAGTTTGCCAGGTGTTAGAAATTTTATATATAACGCTTACAAATCATACAGAATTAGTTTTTTTTGAGAAAGTAAAAATGCACAAAGCTTCCTGTGAGGGTTAGGGTTAGGTGTAGGGTTTGTGAAGGATGATAGAATATACAGTTTGTACAGTATAAAAACCATTACGCCTATGAGATGTCCCAGCTATGTGTGCGACTCAAAATTAAAATCGAATGCCAACCCACCGAAAGAATATTCGAATAATCTGGTCCAGCCCTAGTAGCAGATATAAATCAGTGTTACAGTTCACTGATAAAGTCAAGTGTACTTCAACTGCTGCTTTAGTCAAGAACAACTGCAGGCAAATCATGGCTGACAACTTAAGATCAACAATACCATGACTCTTCAAGAAAAGTAAACATCATTCAATACTGCCCAGTCGAGATATTAGAGATGCAGACGGTTATGAACACATACACACCAGTCAAACTTCCTGGAAAGCCGTTTCATCGACTTGAGCTCAGATAACTAGATAAGTGAGATTCAGAAGAAAGTTATGAAAAGATTATCTCCTATCAGTTTCAGATATACAGACTCCACTTTTTATCTTATAAACACAATGATTAACTTCTGAACAGTATTTTCGAACTTTTATTGCAAATATATTTTAAGTAAGTTTTAAATAGATAATTATATAAACACAGTATATATATATATATATATATATAAAATTGTAAAACATGTACTATACAACAGAATATTGTAATAGCATGATTTAATCTAATAATGTATGCGTGCTAAATAGTAATATTATATTAAGTAATATCTGATTATAACAATTAACTTATAATATAAACTAGAATATAAAAGTGTACTAAAAACTTAACATTACATAAAACTTATACAGTATATAACATTACATATACACAAATTTGTCATTTTATATTATGTAATTTATAATATTACACATGATATACAAATCAAATTGTGCAAATCATGATAAATGCACATATATTTAGAGAACTTCTTAATATAGGCCCAAAACTTGGCAGACATCAACTTGGTGGTCTAAAACATTTCACACATTTTCACAGTTTATCTCCAGCTTGATCTCAGTGAAACTGAAAACCTGACACAGGTGAAAGAGTGAGGCATATGCTATCATTCAAATCAACCAAGAGTTAAAATGTGGGACTCATTTCACAAGAGTTGAATATCTTGTTTACACATTACACCCTGCATCTCTAAACCTAGAGTGCCGTCTACCTAGAGAGCATTTTAGGTCATCTGATTTAGAATTAGAATACGCCAAAACCGGTTGTCTGTGTAGTCAGCTTCCCTGGGCTTATAAAACACAGCCCGTGTCTTGCATATACACTGCTCTCTTCCTTAAAAGACTGGATTAGAGCAGCTAATGAGCTAAAGCACCGCGAGCACGACCCAATCTACGATTACCGGCTACTACAACAAAGCTTCTAACGACAAACGACGAAATAATGATAAAAATCAAATGACATTATGATCATGTTTCAGATTGCACTGGTGGTGTTAGCACGTTAGCGCACTGCATTTCCCTTTGTGTCACCACAGAAGCAACCACATAAACACACGCACACGACGGGAAATATGCGTTATTAATAGCAGAAGAATTGGTAAATAAATCATTTGTGAGGTAAAACGAATTAATTTAGTGGCTGGCTTGGTGGCGGTTGAGATTAAAACGCCAAACCGTATATAAGAGAGCTAATGGGCTAACGTTACATTAGACCCAAAATACGCCTCAAACCTATCACCTGAGCGCAATGCTGCCGTGTTAACATCGAAACTGAGGTAAAAGCACACCTTTTAGACGCTGACACTGGAAATACGAGAGTTAAAGCGCACTGAATATCAGTGTTTTGTGTCTGAATGGTAATATTTGCAGGCACTCACCAGGAGTAGCTCTGCTCCGCCATGTCCGTCAGTCAGTCAGTCAGGCAGCAGCTGAGGACTCGGGTTCGGCTCAAACGACGAGATTATCTCCTCCACAAGCTCACGATCTCGCCTTCTTCACTGAGCCCCCTCCGTTAACAACATGGCGATGTGTTTTCCTTCGGCAGCTCGCAGCAGAAATGACAATGATTGTGGCTGTGCTGCTAGTCGCGGCAAAGAAACAAAAGCAGTCCGGGGGAAAACCGAAACGTTTGGCTGACTTCAGCTGGCTGGCTGTCCTCGCAACAGGCCCCGCTTTCAAAGGCCCTCAGATGAGCTGCAAACCCATCTTGGGTGTGCATGCAGAGAGAGAGCTGTGTGTGATGATGGGTTCGTAATGGAAGCGCACGGATAGCTTTGTTTTCTGTGGCGAGCGAGCGACTGTCGCCTATGCCAGAGGAGTGCGCGTGCACGCGATTGCCCACACAGATGAGACTGAAGGGACACGCTCTGCCACCCGGTCACATGCAGTACTGCACCTTCCACACGCGCCTCGTGATTGGCTCGGCTCAAATAATACTGTAGGCATATGTTTAAAGGCATAGATCACCCAAAATGAAAATTCTGTCATTAATTACTCGCCCTCATGTCGTTCCAAACCCTTAAGACCTTCATTCATCTTCAGAACACAAATTAAGATATATAGATGAAATCCAAGAGCTCTCTGACCCTGCATGGACAGCCACACAAATGACACGTTCAAAGTCCAGAAAGGTAGTAAAGACATCTTTAAAATAGCTCAACTTAAATTTTGCTTAGCTACGAGAATATTTTTTGTGTGCAAATAAAACAAAAATAACATGATTTATTATACATTTCTTCTCCCCAAGTTAACATCTTCCACCATTTTGGAGAGTAGGCTACCCTTGTGCATGCTGTGCTAGCCTTTCCCTAGAATGTAAACAGTGCTGATTACGTTGTCTACATTCTGGGGAAAGTGCGTGCATGCACTGTGGTGCTCTCCAAAATGGTGGAAGAATAGTTATATTCTAGCTTCGCAAAATTTTAGTTGAGCTACTGATGTCACATGGACTGTTTTACAGATGTCCTTGCTATGTTTTTTTTTTTTTGGATCTGGGAACATTTCAGTTGTGTTGCTGTCTATGCAGGGTCAGAGAGCTCTCAGATTTCACCAAAAATATCTTAATTTGTTTTCTGAAGACGAAGGAGGTATTACGGGTTTGCAACAACATGAGAGTGAGTAATTAATGACAGATTTACAATTTTTGGGTGAACTATCCCTTTAAAAAGAACAAATGTGAAAAAGGCCAGGAAGCTGCAAATGATGTTAGCTTTGAGTCTGTGATCCTCTGTAAATCATTTTCTCATTTCTTAAACAAAATAAATAATGCCAAATTATTATTTTATAAATATGTTTTTATTTTCTTTTTTAAATAGATATTTATACAGATATACCTATTTTATACATATGTGTGAATTATACTTTTTTGTGCTATTGAGCTTGATTTTATTTTTAGAGACATACTTTATTTGCCAGCGTACAAGAATGTTTGGTTTTGTTCCAAATTATTTTTTACATTCAGTCAATTACAGAATCCCTATATGAAATCCCATGCTTATGTATTAACAATTTTAACAGTCATTTTGTTTTTTATTAACAATATTGCCATTACATCTGCAACACAATTCTATTAATTCATTCGAAGAGCATTTTTGGCTCGGGTCACAGGAAGTTTTTTGCTTCAGTTGTTTCAGGTTTATTTATGGGCCACTATTTTTGGCTGTATGGCAGAGGTTATACTAAACACATGGTACACCGATTATGGCTGTTTTTTCCTGAAAACATTTTGTGCATCGGTATTCGGGTATATTATCAGTTATTCAGTCAATAAGAGGATGCAATGGCGATCTCCTGCTAATTCCAAAACTACAGTACACACCATTATTCTTATTTTCCTCAGTCCAGGAGCTCAGTGACAGGGTCTTTGTGTGTAAGGTATAGAGAGGAGTCGGATTAATCCCCCTCGGGGGGCTTCAGCCTGGGATTACAAAAATCTGCAAGGAGCTGTTGTTCCCAGAGATTATTCCCAACCTGTCCTTGTAACCACAACAGTTGCACAAACAGTTACACGTCAAACCTCAAAGTATCACAGAAATAATAGTAGTGTTTCAATAACTATACAAATTTTTTTTTTTTACCCAAGTGTCTATTTACACTAAGTGCAAATAACCCGCCTTGTCTGCAGAGGCTATTTACACTAACTCCGCTCACCAACGCGTGATTTGGTTTAATCAACATGACAGAAGACAGTTAACAGTCTTCAGGTTCAGTAGCACAGGTGGTTAAACGTGTGTTGTACTCATTTTGATGTGATCGAATCTGCCTTTTTGGAAAACTTTTTTCCCTCTTTTCAAATTTTAAATCACATCGGAAAAGCATTTCTTTTCATAAAAATGAAGGAAATAATCAAAAAGTTGAAAATAAAGTAGGGTTAGGGTAGGTGTAGGGAGGACATTATTGTCCCAATAAGGTGGCATCCATTTAATAATTTGAATTAAAATTTACACTCAGTGAGTTATTATTGCATGTTTTATAATGTACTACAATAGACCTACTGATGTCCAGATTACTGCCACTATCTGCAGAAAGTAGGCTAGCATAAATAGCAGAAAACCCTGCTATTTTAACAGTGTAAATAGAATCTATAACTATTATCACTTAGTGTAAATATCCTCTATCACTCTTTACACAGTGGAAATAGCTGCTGGCCATTTTTAAACCTCTGGTCTCAGATGTTTTTATTTGGGAAACATTTTTACAGCCCCTTGAATGTTTGACTGAGTGCATGAGTGTGATAGTTTAATATTCTTTATTTAAGCTGCTTAGGACATCTTTTGTGACATTTATTATGTATAAAGAACATGTGCACTTCCTCTTGTGCATTTTCAGTATCATTTATAACCATTAGATGGCGTGCCAGTGAAATAAATACTCAAGCTTCACAAACCATCCGGCCAGTGAATGATTAAGAAGTGTGGGTGAATACAATGTTCACATTTTCCTAGATATATACAACCTATCCAGTGCATCATGATTTCCAGATGGTTGTGATGTTTTCACCCTGCAGTAACTAGAGTCATTTAAACTAGAAAGAAATGTGGGAACATTAAACAAAAGAAATATTACTTTTGTGTTATTTTACTGTAAAACATATAAAAAAGAGTATTTTTTAACAATAAAAATTATTTTAAATTTTATCTTCTTAAATTTTTAGATAAATCCTCTAACCGAAAGATGATTTTTTACAGGGAGCTTTAAAGTTTCTCTTATGTCGCCAACAAGCGCATTTAGGGTAGTGAGTAGTGACAGATTATTTTTTCCCCCCATATCATGATGTAAAAGATTATAAAACATTCATTGTTTTATGTGTTATAAACAATGTTAAGGAATAGTTCACTCAAAATTTTAATAAGCCGAGAATGTACTCCATCTCAGGCCATCCAAGATATAGAAGAGTTTGTTTCTTCATCAGAACAGATTTGGAGAAATTTTGCATTGCATCACTTGCTCTTCAGTGGATCCTCTGCAGTGAATGGGTGCCGTCAGAATGAGAGTCCAAACAGCTGATAAAAACATCACAATAATCTAGTGATTCACACCACTCCAGTCCATCAGTTAATGTCTTGTGGAGTAAAAAAGCTGTGATAGTTAGAAACAAAATTATATTTTTATCAGCTGTTTGGACTCTCATTCTGACGGCACCCATTCACTGCTGAGGATCCACTGGTGAGCAAGTGATGCAATGCAAAATTTCTCCAAATTTGTTCTGATGAAGAAACCATCTTATCTACATATTGGATGACCTGAGGAAACATGCACAGATTAATCGTTCGCAACAAGATTTATAATATGCATTGACAAAGTAGGATGAATATTAATTTCATGCCAGCTTTAAAAAAAAAAAAAAAGAATAAAAAAATTATTTCTTTATTACCCGCTGACAAAATGAGAACTAATGAACCTCATCTGAATCAACAGGCATCGCTGGACATCCATACCCATTAGTACACTTGCACCGCTCACTGTTAATCAGTTTTGAGTCTTAAATGGAAAAAACCCATAGTGTTTACGGTATCGCTATTAGTTGCTGAAATTGCAGAAAGAGATGGAAGAGATAGAAGCTCATCTAGGTGGTTGACTATCAGATGCTGTACTTCCTGTGCAGTGCTGGGGCGCACCTATGCTCATGCATTCTTACTGATTCAAAGAACCTGATTACAGTTCTCATGCACCTGCAAAACCAAGAGGCACTTATGTAAAAAATTATAATAATAATTGTGTAAATGTGTGTGTGTGTGTGTGTGTGTGTATATATATATATATATATATATATATATATATATATATATATATATATATATATATATATATATATATATATATATATATTCACATATGCAAAAAAATAAAAAAAATCTTTAAAAAAGTTTGTTACTTCTGCTAAACCACCTGTGTGAAATTGAGGGGAAATGATACACTAAAAATCACCTTGGGAACAGTTATGGGTTCAGAAAAGTGAAGTCAGTGCTGAGAATATATGTTTTTATTTATATAATATTCCGGTCAGTTCAGCTCTGTGACAAGAGAAATTTGGCCCATAAATATGGCTCAGTAAAACCTCGCTGAACTGTTGATATAAAACAGATCCCTTTTAAGTACACAACAAACCCAATACTGTGCTTCACTCACGAGATAAGATGTCTGGCTTTGCTAACTTCACGTCCTGTGAGTATAAAGTTACTGTCCATGTCAAATGGGTACCCTGGTTACCCGTCAGGGTGTGAGATATCACTGCGCAGGAAGTGGAAAGTCTGCACTCCCTGGGTGAGCAAAGCTACTCAACACCAGACCCACAAAGGGATTGAGACCGGTGCAAAACACAAACAGAGAACCTGGCTGCTCCAGCAGATCAATATTAAAGCGTGTTCTGGGTTCAGGAACAGTTGAACTAAATCAACTCACAATTTTGATTACCCTAAAAATAATTCTGATCGATCCTTGTTTTCTATGGAAAACACAAAAGCAAAAAAAAACAACAACAACATTATAATGTTTTAAAGGACTGAAAGCAGATTTTTTTTTTTGCAAATTTAGAGCCCCCTACAGTTAAATGAGTGGAATTCACTGTCATAATTAGTAATTTTAGGTGGTCTTTAAACATTACAGTATCCCTAAAATAGTCTGTATAATAATGAGAAATCCAATGGCAAATGAGCCATATGCTGTAGTTGTTATGCATCATAAGTCCTTTAGGATGAGGGTGTCTGGGCTGGGTGGATGAGCTGCTGTCAGGAGCTCCTGCGCCAGGGCTCCAGGGTTCTGTGGGATCCGGGTGAGCTGACACCGAATCCACCGTTGATATAAGAGCCTGATCAAAGCCGCCCTGTTTCGCCTGACCGATTTTCACAGGATTACGGATTAGGGAGACAGGAAGCAGCGAGAGAGGCGCGGAGACAGACAGAAAGAGAGAGGGGGGAAGATGGAGAATGAGAGAGACAGACAAACAGAGGGCACAGAGACAGCTATAATTATGTGGAATCACATACAGAATGCAGAAATGCTTAGTACAAGAACGGTGAAACGTGGAAAACCCCATGACTGAAACTGTACGAGCAGAAATATTACATTATTTTCATTTCAAAACTATTCATCTTATATGAGGTTTGCACATTTGTGCCAAACTTGGTAGCAAAATGTCCAGATAAAACCCTGATGTCTGTTTTAATTTTTAATTTTGTATTGTTATTATCATATTATTCTAGCAGCAAGCATTAAATGTGCATCAACAGAATTAAGTAACAGGGTGCAAATTTAGCCTAAATGAATGTATTGCTCAGTGGTTGCTACCAACCGTATCTAAAAAAGTGCCTCTAATGTCATATTTGTGTAATATTTTTCTATGTCATTCTTTGCTCGCTGTGATCCGATAAGACACACATAAGCCCGAGGTCATGTCTTGCATCTGTGACATCTATTTCCCCTGAAACCCTTGCAGTGCGACCCTGTATCCGTCAAGCACACAGCGCAACCACAGGTTCACTAGGCTAGTGTGGCTGAAAAGCAATGAAAACTTGTAACTACTAAACATGGTGCAAGCAACTGAACACATGGGTCTTGAATAGCTCTAATTAAATAAACAGCTGAACCAATCGCAATTGAACCTTTAGCAATATCCGTGCAAAGACTGCTGTTGTGAACTGCATCCCAGCGTGCATGAGCAGATTAGGCATGCATTTGCTATTTATATGTGATTGAAGAAAACGAAATATGAAAATGCGGCCCGCGTGAATTTTTATGCGTTGTGAGATCAGATGAAATGCTGTATTCAAAACACTTAAATTATACATAAACTCATGTTACCTGCTATTTCATGGAGATGCAATGACTGTTGCGTGACATGATAGTTTGCAAAGCATTTTTCAAGTGCCAAACTTTTCCTTTGCCTGCATGGACAGACTGCGCATACATCACTCCTCCCACAGGAGAGCTGTTTATAGAAATGTAACATCACATCTCACCCAGAACGCAAGAAAGCAAATCCAACAACACAGGGACGTGCACAGACATTTTGTCGTGCAGTTCTCATATTTATTTAAATTTTTTATAAACAAAACGTTAAATATATTAGAGGTATGCGATGTTGACAAAGAATATATTTCATTATTTTCTAGGATTTTATCGCTAATTATAATTAGATAATTAGATGGTTATTTTGGTTGATTGACTGATTTTTTTATATTCTTCTTCTGTGTGGTGATCGGTTCACAGAAGTGATAGAAATTAGTTCAAATAGAAACAAGTTTAAATAGATTTTTATTATTTATAAAGCTATTTTCTTTTCTTTTAAAAATGTGCATAATCTTTTCAGTCAAATTCTTAAATCGGATCAGTCAATTAGAAGTCATTTGGGCTGTTACCAAGCAAATGAAATCAGTATTGATAAAATTAATCTTTGCAATGCAGAGAAAACACAGAAGCTGCATTAGAGGTGGCATTTAGGCAGTTTACACTGGCAAAAATAAATCCGCTTTTTTGCCCACATCTGACACAGGTTAGAATTTTATGCACATGTGTAAACACAAAAATCCACACAAGATCCAATTTTTTCGCATCCGATCTGAGCCGTTTCCAAATGTGGTTTTATATCAGATACTCTGGACATCCGGCCTACATCTAAACACACATATCTGATTCCCTGCAGAACTCCCGAATGCGAGGGCGACACATTTGCCTGGAAAAGATAGCATGTTAATGCCGGTGTGCTGTATGCGCTCGCATTTTACTGAGATGGAAACGTAAAAAAATTGCTGCCAAATAATAGCCAAATGGCCACTCGACGTGAATTATATAAATAATTTTAATAGCACAGCCATTCCAAACCCGAGGATCAACCATGTGTGATCACTCACAATCATTTTGGGCGGGAACTATGTAAACAACAGATAGCCTATCGTTGTGTCTATTGAATGTAAACAGACAGGCCAAAAAATCGGATATGGTCAAAAGATCGGATCTGTACTAGACATGCAGTAAATGCAGCCCTAGCACAGTTTAATGCAGGACATGAATGTATTTAACCTGCAGTTACAAATGCATTAATACTGTTTTGATATTTTAAACATACAATATTGAATACTGATATTTGTAATTATATTATAAATATATATATTTTTAAGATGATTTAAATGTAAAATTATAACTGCCAGTAGGTGGCAGCAAGCCACTGTTAATAAGTGAGTCATTGCAATTGAACCGAATCATTTAAATGCTTAAGTCATTCAGCAACAAAATAGCATCATGTTGCTCAGAGACGCAAATTGGAATTAGTCAATATTGTGTCTAAAACATAATTGTCTAAATAAATGAAAAAAACTTTTTATTTTACTGCTTTATAAAATCAATATCACATTTGTAATCATGCTGCTTTTTGGTGGAGAAAAGCACACACTGATACTTGGGCACTTTCCCATCACAGACAGGCAGAGAGCCGCAGAAGTGAAGCCCTCCCTCCCTATCCAGTTATATATACTGATTAGGGAGGTGGGATCATTATGGTTGCACAGATGCAATTTTAATCCCACATAAGTTTATCATGAGATGTTCATGTGCATTCAAAATTCCCCACCATTTCCCACCCAAATCTTGTTGACCACATATACTAAATGTTTCAGTAACTTCTTTTCTTGTCACACCTGATAGACTTTCGATATCCATTATCTGCACCTATATGTTTCAAGCATAAAATTAACTGTATTTTTAATCAATACTTCTTTTAACATTTTTTTTTTTTGGCAATGGGATTGCACTTTGCATGAAGAATACATGCAAAGCCTTAGAATTAGGCCTAAATTAGGTAATCGGGGGAGGAAGAAAGGTAGGAGGCAGGAGAACTGCAAAAAAAAAAGAAAAAGAAAAAGAAAAAGGTTTATGTACCGTATGTTTATTTTTACAAATTTTTATGCAAATTGGTCTCAATGATATTTCATATTTCATTTCCTGTTTCCTTGTTGTGAATTATCCATTGAAATCTCATTGCTGTTCTCTGGCGATAGAATGATATGTTTGACAGCTTAATGGTATTTTTTTTCATGTTGTGTAACATAACAGGGCAGCGGCACAATCTGATAAGATAAGGTGTGAGAGTTGTTCATCAATCATCCACTGATGCCCACATGACACAGACCACAGGTCAGTCACTGCCACAGAGACCTACAAAAGAGACTTAACAAAGAGACCACCATGTAGGTAGAGAACATTTGAGTATAGTTACATGTACACACAATTGACCTATTAGTAAGCCCCTCCCCTCGAACGCAGATGAGCCAATGACAGTCGAGTATCAGTTGCATGGGGAGCAGAACTCTGACATCTGTAGGTTTCAGTGCCATAGAGAAACATTGGAAGATCCGAAGCTCGCATCGTTTTTATAGGGTTTATGCTTAATAAATCGATGTGCCTGTGGTACTTGTAACAGTGATTCCAGGTGTCCTGATGGGATAGGCACTTAAGTTTATGTTATTCTATTTATTAAACACAAACAAAACAGAAAAAAAGGCCTGAAGCATTCACCCCCAATCCCAATGAAGACAAAAACATTAATGTCATCTTATCATCAAGGTATCTCTGGCTAAAAGTAGCTAACGTTAAAGTTAGTGAATAAACGAAGGTCTAAATTTCACTGTCTCCTCATATTAAACTGGTTAAATGTAAATTTATTTAATCATACCCTACGATACATGATCAGTGTTGATCCAGGATGTGGATCTGTGATTGTGACGAACGTAACATACTTGCATTGTGATCTGTAAACCTTCGCTTCCAAATTAATACCCACACTCTTTATTTTTTGTATCTTTTATATAACCCTCCACTTGAATGGTGGTCCTCCTGTGTCCAAAATTTATCAAAAAGATATAGGGACAAGCTTTTCACACTGAGAGCTGTCATTGTAAGACAGTTAGCAACTCCGTTTGTTTGTCAGAGCTGGCAACAGTAACTAAGGTGGGCGGGGCTTACCGATCATCTGTCACTTGTCAGATTGTTCTGTATAATGTCAGAAAAATGACTTTTAAGGGTACAACAGCCTGTCACTGGGACAGTACACTTAAAGGGACAAACTTATACATTTTCTACCCTCAAAAGTTGCATGGTAGCACCTAAAAACAAGAAGAAACACAGTACTTCAGTGAACCTTTTAGAAGTACAAAGATGACCCATTAAGAGTACTTCCCCAGTGACAAGCTGTTGTACTCCTAGAGGTACAATTTTGGCACTTTTTTCCGAGAGTGTGTGAGCTTGGTAAGATGTTCTGTGAAAGACCAAACAGGTCTTTGTCAGAGTCTAAGGCTGATGATACCCTGGGCAACATTTTGGGCAGTATTGCCATCAATGTGTCAAAGCAACACTGCTCAAAAAGTTGCCTTGTGTATCATAAGCCTAAGATTTATGTTGAAGGCAGATAATTAATTGCCACTTATTGGGTCACACTAAGCCTACTGATTTCTCCTTATGGCAAGTGAAATCTTTAGACTACTGAAATATCCCTAAAACTTACAATGCGTAAATGTACTTGAAAAGACAAGAATGGGTTGCACCTTTGTGTTCCCTCCCCCTTCCTGAATGTCTAGTGCAACAAAACATGTAGATGTTAGTATTTGTGAAGTGTTGTTTGCGATGCAAGGCACAGACGCACTGGATGTGGTCCTCAGTTGCCTGGGGTGAGGCAGAATCTTGTTGCCTCAACCGGGGGGTGGGAGGGGAACATGCTCCAATCACCCACTAGCCCCTGCTGGACATTTTATTTGTCAGCACATCTATCTGTACAAGCAGGGGACCAATGGCTGCAGAGGAAGTGGTCCTTCTGTCACAGAAACGGTTGGCACAGAAGCAACATATCCAACCCCCTCCTGGTCCCTTGCCGTCATCTCCTCCCTCCCCTTCAACTTCCTCTATCTCTCGTTCTGTATTGTCTTCCTGCAAGCTCTTTCAGCCATCAATGAAATCGCAATCAACCCTGTTGTGGACTGACTCTTGCAGCTGGCTGAGCGAATCAGCAGGGCTGCAGAACATCTGCCATATCTTGGAATCACAAAGCTAACCCTCCTTATTCTCTTTTCATACCCATCATCTTATGCAATATACGCCTTGTATTTTCTCTCAGCACCCCATTCTGCATTCTCCTTTTCCTCAGGATTTAAGCTTGCTTACTAGCTGTTTTCCCCTCTCTTCTCCTCTATCCCCGCTGACTCCTCCCTCCGTTGCTCTCATACTCCCTCACTCACTCACGAACACAAGCACACATACATGCACGCACACACACACACACACACACACCCTCCTCCCCCATCGCTGCAGTGTCTCTTAACTGCCTTGGAGCTAACAAGAGAGGAAATAGCACACTGACAATTATAAGAGGAGGAGAGAGCACAATACAACGAAAGAGTGCCAGCGAATGAGAGTAAGTGTGAGATGAGATTCTGGCTGATCTGAGGATGTTGGTGATTCAGGACTAAAGGGACGGATCGCGTGCTCCCTCTGCCTCCCAAGCGAATGTTTGTCTGCAGTGTTGCTGGTGAATGGACGGCAAGCAGTGAAACGGTGAGGAAGCCTTTTCCTTTTTTTTTTTTGTCTTCTTTCCACACACCCTTATTCCTGTTGTTACACCAAGGGTAGCTTCTCCGGTAGCGTCCTTGGGTTTGTTTTTGGCTTGGGAAGGTGAACATGAGCGTGTTTAGCACCTCGGGTAGCAGAATGGTATTTTCCTCCACCTCGGTGAGGGGATGCTCAAGGAGGATGCTAAAGCAGCTCTCCTGAGCCCTGATTTGGCTAACGAGTACATGATTGAGGACTAAACATCTTTTATGCCTTGCCCATTTATCATATCTAGTGATGCGGCTTGTGCAATGTTAAGCAGTCACATATTATTCAGTCTCAAATAGGGAAGTACACTAGGTGTAGTGTGTTCATGCCACGCTCTGCTGGCTGGTGAATATAGAAGGAGCTGAATAAGGCACACACCCCATGGAGAGACAGGGACAGGGCTGCTGTTTCTGCTGGCAAGCCGCTTGTCAATATTCTCCTTTCGGCCACACTCCTGCTGATCTTTGACTCCCACTGCTCCACGTTAACCAACGACTCATTCGTTCCCCATCGATCGCGTCAATGTGTGTGCAGCAGCAGAGTTTGAGGTCCTCCTGAAGGCAGCCCCCCTTTCTTTTTCTTTCCCAGTTAGTGTCATTTGAAGCATTTTTGCCTTAACTAAAATTCCAAGGATTGTTATTAGGGCAACTTAGGGCGGCATAGCCTGGTGACAGGGTTGTGTGTGCATGTGTGCGAAAGGAACCTGCACAGGGAGGGGTTTAGGTGGCTGGAGTGGGGGGTATAATGGTGGAGAGATAGTAGGGGAAGAGGGGCGGAGGTTGATGCAGTACACAGAACGAAAGAAGAGACAAAGATCAAATATATCCTGCATGAACCCGCCACAAGCAAAGGAATGGATGCACAGGAAGGCCCACTGACCCATTACAAATTAAATCTCATTAAAGTCTCAGTTGTTTCTTCTAGACGGCAAAGAGATTACAGGGAAAACAAATTGCCTCTCTTGAGTAAAGAGAGTTTGCTCCTCTAGAGTAAAAGACTTGAATAATGCTTGCGCTTATACCATATCGAGTTTCCCGGCAGCATTTCGGACTGTGCTCCGATTTGCATAAATGCTAAATTCAGAAGTATCAATGAGAACTCAGTAATTTCTCATCACATTCCTCTAATACAAATTAATTTGAGACAGTGTCCACATTGATATTATTGCTTTTACACTTTACCTTAACAAGACTCACATTTGACATTTTAAAACAGGGAAATGTTACGCCCAGTCCATTCAAGAACCATTTTGGGTTCCCCAAAGAACCTTTAAGTGAACAGTTCCTAAAATAATGTTTTCTTAGTATTAGAATGTTTTATTCAAAGAACATTTGTCCACTCTAAAGAACCTTTGTGCAATGGTCAAAGTTGATACTTCAATAAAACATAGCTGAGAACTCCCGAGCTGTTACAGAGCGGTGTAATTTTCCTCTGGGAAGGCTGGCGAGCAGTTATGCTAGCTAAGTTCACTTCATTACAGCACAGTGGCACCGGTGTCGCTCAATAGAGTGCTAATACAGTAAAGATGCTTTGGTACTCACAAAGACAGGAAAACACAGACTATGCAAAGATGAGCAGATACTGCTAGCGCTCCACCCCCCTACAGCCCACAAACTGACCAAACTGCAGGATGATTGTGCAACATCAGCTAAGTATCAGTTAATATTTGTGCATCCTGTGTTGTCAGCTGATCTGATGACCGTTATGGGAGGCTTACTCTCATTTTGATACTGCTGCTCATTTGCTTATAACAACGCAAGGATAATCATGGACGTCAAAACACAGGCATCAGTGTCAGTGAAATTCAAACACTATAAACGTCAACAACAAAATGTTCACAATGGAAGCTTAGACTCGAATGATGATGGTTAAAAATAAACTTCATAGCTTAACGCGCTAGGCTTTGTTTTCTAGGTAGCTCATCATCAGCTGTGAACTGAAATCGTGCCACAAACAAAACCTCACTGAACGTCAGATTGTTATGCATTTGGGTCATGTTGTAAAAGTACCGGAGCTTGCTGCTATGATAGCAAAGCATGCATGCATACAGAAATTATCTTAATTTATATTTTACAAAAGAAAGTCATTACATTTATTATTTAGTATGTTTCTGTCATTGAAGATACGTTGAATTCAGACTCAGAGTGTTTCGTTTGTGAGGTTGTCCTACATAAGTAATAGAGACTAAAAATCCTGTCCATGTTAGAACGGGATGCAGGAAAATAATGAGGAGAAAGATATTTTAGTCAAAGTTCAACAACGATAGGAACATTCTTGAGAGGGAAATGCCAAAATATACACATGCTACTTTCGGAGTGAATGCTTGAATGATCATAACTGGGGTTTGGCAAAACACCTCGCCGGTGGTGACCTTACATGCACTGATAGGCAGCTGTTCATTAATGCTCAGGACAATTCCCACATCTGCCATTGAGGATACAGTTTCTAAAGGATACTACTTATTAAAACAGTAATTCATTTTATTTATCATCCCTGGTGTATTGTTTGTGGCTCCTGACTGTTTTGCAGTCAGATGTGCGACATTTTTCAAGGTTTGTGGTTTAGTCAGATCTTTAATGGTGTTAAAAAGAAATGGTGGTATTTTTACAGCTCAAATGTGTGGCGTGTTACAAGGATGCTACTTAAACATATACTAACGGCTCAAAAAGGACTGAACAACTTTAAACTTTACTTTCAGAATTATGACTTATTTGTAACAAACCATTGTTCTGGTAGCTATTTTAAATCCACTTACAATGGAAAGGGACTGAATCATTTAAACCCATTTTTAGAATTAACTGATTCATAAACAATCTCAAGTCAACAGTGTCATTCGTGATTCAGACATCAGTGCTGCTTCAAAGCTGTAAAGGGTTCAGAAAACAGATCAAACTGAGCACCTTCATTTAACTTTCATGGCACTTTTGCCTTTTTGAGGTTCCAGTCCCCATTTACTGTAATTTTAGGAACTAGTACATTATTTCAAATGTTTCCTTTTGTGCTCCATGGAATTAACTCAGACAGGGTCAGATTGATCATTGTAATCTCAAATTTGACAAATAGTAATCTCTCGTTTCAGCTTTAAGTGATATCATACTGAAAAAATGCAGCATGCATATTGTGCAAGACTTGTCTTCTGACAAAGATTGGCTGGAATTGGAATATTCGGTGAAGTCAACTGAAAGGGCTTTTCTCAGTGAGAGCATGGAAAATCTGACCCTCCGACAAGTTTGGGGTCAGGAGGTGACCATACCCTTGTTTTATGGAAACACATGTGAGAGAGACCCTTTGTTGAATTATAACAAGTCATTAGCTATATCCAAGAGCTATATCATTTGTAAGAAGCACGGTGGAATTCTATATGATTTAGGTCTCATCCGAGTCTGTTAAGGTTTAAAGATGTGTTCGATTTAAAGTAAGACAAACTCAAATGGTCTGGGAGAAAAGCTGCAACTGAATGTTGCCCGTAGTGTTGCCATTAGTGGAACAGACTGGTTACTATGTACTAAACAAACAGGCCATTTTTAAGAAATCCGAATATTGAGAAATCTCATTTCCTTTCTGAACAAGCCTTAGATTCTTGATCATAGATAATAAACAATGTATAAATTTAGACTTTACTGACCTGTGAAAAAAAAAAACAAGCAGTTTATGTATACTACATTTTTACATTTTTCAATGTAAATGTCAGTTGTGTTTGTGCAAAATGATATGGAAAGAACCTATGTGAGGATATATGCGCATATATCCAAGCTATATGCAGTTTACATGCACATATATACTGCATATATACAACATATATGCAAATATATGATAATATATTTGCTGCATATATGTGTATATATTCCACACAATGTCGTCAGTCAGAGCAAGAAGGACCAGTCAGGTAAGAGAATCTAAAGTTTTCCTTGTGTTAAGTCAAAATCTTTAATTTCTCTTTGAGTTTCTGATTTGGGGTGCTTTTGTTTTGCATTCTAGTATTGTGTAATCGGTTTATTGTGCCGTTCATAGATGATTTTGAGTGGTTGGGAGGTGTGAAAGCAGATGACTCTCTGTAAAATATTGACTTTAGTATATATATATATATATATATATATATATACTAGGGCTGAAACAATTAGTCAACATAATCTACAACATTGACGATAAAACAAATTGTCGGCAAATCTTTTTGAGTAGTGGTTTGATCTTGTATCTACCTAATGTGAGAGCCTGCAATAATGCAGTTTGACCAGTGTGGCGCTGTAGCGCAAGACTGTATTACAGCTTTCCTGATTCAGTTCAAAAGAAGAAGACAGCGCTTCAGTTAACCTGAAAGCAGGGGGGCAGGGTTTCATATTTTATTGAAGCATCCCTGGGCGCCGCCATTGATCAGCGGACCCCCACTTGCTGTTAGCATTCCATTGACTCCCATTCATTTTTGCGTCACTTTGACAGCGAATAACTTTACATCTGAGGCGTTTAAAGACTCCATTTGTCCATTCATTATTTCTAAAGAAACACGAAAATGTCTAAAAGGCCCCATTACCTTGTATCTTACGTCGTGGCCCCATAGAAGCAGTTTTTGTAAAAATAGGATAACGATTGCATCATAACCTGCAATATATGTACATTTTATATATGTCACATATATTTAAAACCTATATCAAAACCTATATTAAAACATATGTTTATATAGGTTCTTTCCAGCAGGGTTACTTAAATGCCACAAGTCAAAATAATTAAGAAAACTGCCATTTTCACTGACACCACCTTCCCATAAATGCAAGTTTGTGTCTGTATCACCTTTACATGTCTGCTTATTGCACCTTATGCGTGTTCATTTACAAAGCTAAGTGATTTGGCATAAAAGCACTGTTGTCATGACATCAGCAGAATGAAACAGATCCGACTGTAAATTCTGTAGTCAAGATCACATTTCCTCTGATGGGTCGACTCAGCACTGGCTTTTGTGTACAGTCGTTGTTATCAGCAATTTGTTTCACAGCAGTTTTGTATTTAACAGAATGGTTTCACAATACTGTGTTGAGGTGTACAGAAGGAAGTAAATTCGAGAACTGAAATGAAATAACTATTTCGGCTATGGAAACAATAGTCTATTGGACTTCGTAGATAAGAATATTAACGTTAAAAATAACATTTACTCAAAAATACATAATTAAAATCCAATGTTGTATCTGTTAATAAAGAAATGGCTTACTTTTAGTCTCCTCTACATATTAAATCGGGATAGTTGAAAGTGTTTAAACATCAACAGAATTTACCAGAAAAATGGACACTCATTTGCAAATGATAGGCACATCATGTTTTGAAACAGGTGTAAAGGTGAATGAGTTGGATGAGCCATTTATGTCATTCATTGGTCAAGCATGGCTGCATGCGACGTCTGGCTCTATCACTCGGAAATAGAGCTTGGCAGGAAGAGGAGACACATACTCTTATCTAGGTCAGCAGGTACAGGAGAGGGACTCAGAGGCGTTTGCATCTTTTTGTGCACACATGTCACCAGGGGAAGTGGTTTTAGGAGCTTTAACAATACCTGGAATAAAATAAAATAAAAATCCCATAATACCGTAATGCATCATCATGACATATTCTGAAATCTAGCATATCGACTGGCTAATTCGCTATTTAATTACATGAAGTTCTACACATGCGGTCAATTAATCACATTTTCTGCTTTGGTGAACCTCAACCAATAATGGCATGAAGCAGATTTTAATGTATCAGTCAGAGTTTGATCAACTGAGAGGTATTTTCATACAGATTATACTGTTAGGGATTATGCCATTTGTAGGAATGAATTGAGAAACTCTGATGTAAAGTATCGGCATCACACCTAATAGGAAACAAATCACAAACCACATGAAAACATTGAATATTAGCTGCTTCCTAATAATTTTTGTACTGTATTTATTGGTTGATATTACAGATTAAAGAAAAAAAGTATATTATGCTTAAAAAAAAATTAAATATGAAAGAGCACCTCTGAGCGATGCGATTTTTCTTCTGGTTTTTCTGAGAAACATCTTAAAGTATTTGTGTATGTGTGTGTGTGACCAAGCGTAGATGAGCTAAGAGGGTCCTCTTTTCTGTTCTCATTACGCACAGTGCATCATTGTATTCGTTTGCATGGCCATAACAGCGGTCATATGACTGAGGGGGAGGTGGAGGGGTGCCACCACCCCATGAGCTCTCCTTCAGTCATATGACCGCTGTTATGAACAACGAACGAACACAACGATGCTCCACACGATGCACAGGGCCTGAGCCCATCCAACCTGACTTATGTTGTCAAAGAATCAGGCTGAACTATTAAAGTTAGATGCGCTATGCAAGCATATTGCTATATGTTTCATGCATAGGGGAGTGTTCCAGGTTCCAAAAAAGTTGTCATATATTTTTTTCCTATTAAAACAGGAAGTTGTGGTGGGACGTGTCAAACAGCTCATTTCATTAGGTTTTAATAAAGTCTCAGCAGTGAAAAAGGACTTGCTGCTTGCGAGTTGTTGCATATGGTATTAGGGGAGGGACATTTACATTCTAGAGAGCAGTTTATTAGATACAAATCTTTGACGTGCAAGAGTATCAATATTTTTCAGTCAGCATGAATTGGAAATTTGCCCTTTTGGTTTTCTAAATGCATCTTATTGATCTCATTGATCTGATGTGTGTGTGTGTGTGTGTGCGTGTGTGTGTGTGTGTGTGTGTTTTAATGTTTGGACCTCATAATTTTTGTAATTTTTAATCAAAATGTCTTCTTAATCAAGTTGATTTTCTGGTGATGTTTACCAGATTTCTCCAATCAATTTTATCCAGTTTAATCCAGCCCCATTTTAACAATCAACTGCAGACTCGAATTCAGATCTGCCTCCATCTAATCAAAAATTGATGGATTGCATTAAGTTACCCCCCTACAATTTTCAATTTTTCAGTTAGATGTAATTCACAATACGGAAGAAAACATTCTATTAATCTTTTAAAAGTTTTTAATCTCATTAAATCTTAATCTACACTTCAGTAATCTTGTGTGAATTTCCATTTTATGTATAAACTGGCATTATATCCATTTGATGATATCCACCATGACGTTTTAGTATTGAAATAAAGGTTAGGATCAAGCGTTTTCAGAAATATAATGCAAACTGTAATTGCCTATTAGCCCAGCTTGTTCTTTGCAAACTTTGTGTTTGTATCCAGAAACAGTGATGCACGACATCAGGCTTAAATGGATAGAAATTCAAGGAATTTAGTTTGAGGACAAAAAATGTATCCACGCAGATTTGAGTTTTTCGCCAATGGGTTTAGATTGGTCACGCAAATTCGCCTGTGTTGACAACAGAAAGCTGCTCGGTTCGACAGTGATTTCATTGTTTTATTCATTGCTACATTATTGACAATGGATCTTTGTTGAGTTCGGAATTTTGCTAACGTGACCGCACTTTTAGACTGGTAACACTATCAGCCAGTCAAAATATTGATTGATCAGCAGCACTGCGTAATATTGATTGTTACAGAAAATTATTTACTGGCGAAATAAGTGCTAACTGGTATGGATAGAGCTAGTATTGCACAATGCTTCAAAGTCAGGTATGTTCCTGTCTGACAACCCTTCATAAGCATCATTCCGGCCAGTTTTGTGCCGATACTCCCCCTCACAGTCTGTGTTTACAGTGAATAGTGAAATCACACCCCAGCTAAGTGCAGCAGCTAGCGCTAACGCAGAGATAAACCAACCCCTCCCTTCAGAAATCTGCTGTGCCTCAAAACGGCTCATATCTTATCAAAGCCTGAATTTGAACATTGCACACAACCAAAGCAGACAGCTAGACAGATTAGCAACACGTCGCTCTTGAGGTCCATGAGACCTCGTTTGTATTTTTTATTTGACAGCAGCTGCGGTTAAAGGGTTGTAGGCAAACGCAGACTGTTAGGCTCAGAACTTGAGTTTGTACACTGTTTCCCATTCTTCAATCTGTTTTTCCTTAATAGACGGTTTCTCATTAGCAGCTCTGCTCTCACATGTATACAGAAATGTTCACAGTACACAGACATGCATTGTCAGGGCAAGTGAGCCATGTGACTGCAAACAACAGTTTTAATAGGGGCCAGGCCATGCCCCTACCTCTCATGGGACCTTTTATGACAAAAACAGATCTGCGATACAGTCGCCCACCATCCACGCTGGCCCAAATCAAAAGTCCTCTGTTTTGGGGCTGCTATTGACTGAAACACTGCCACTCATTGTTTCTCCTGATGTTTGCACTGTGGCACAACAAAGCAAGCCATCTAGGGTCAGTTTTGGGCCATGAGCGTACAAAGCCTTGGACAAATGTGATTGTTTGAATCTCATCATGTGACACCTTCACGCTCATTTCCAATACATGCAATCCCTTCATCCAGAAATGATGAAACCCATATGCCTGGAACACTCTGAACTTCATAAACATGATAAAAATTTGACTTTACACAATGCTTCACTCCTTTTTGTATCTTGTGTAGTGTGCATAAATAAAGACTTTGGCCAGGGGCCAAAATTAACATTCACAGAGTGCCAAAAGAGAGCAAAAATGCTTGCAAGTTAACTGCATTGTAAATAGCTTGTATATTATGCTGCAAAAGTGCTTACACCTCACTGAGGATTTGGTTTAGGGGGTAGAAGTACATGCTTATTTTATTTTTTATTTTTTTTCTAAAAATCTTACGTTTCCAATCTTTAAGAATATATGTGAGAATATATGCACATTGAAGACTGACACGGAAGAGAAGAAATTGTTGAATAAAGTCATTATTTTTGTTTCTTTGCACACAAGAAGTATTCTCGTAGCTTCATAATATTAAGGTTGAACCATTGACTCACATGTCACATGGACTATTTTAATGATGTCCTTACTACCTTGGGCTTTGAATGTGTCAGTTGTGTTGCTGTCTATGCAGCGTCAGAGAGCTCTCGGATTTCATCAAAATATCTTAATTTGTGTTCTGAAGATAAATGAAGGTCTTAGGGGCTTTGGAATGACATGAGGGTGAGTAATTAATGACAGAACTTTCATTTTTGGGTGATCTATGCCTTTTAGATACAAGATAGTTACCATGTGGATAATAAAAAAATAAAATAAAAAAATTTAGTTTGAGGCTAAAAGGTTCTTGCTTTGTAGCCTCTGGACTAGAAAGATGAGTAGTTTTGTTTATATAGGCCTATAGACACATAACTAATTGAGACTTCAATGAAGCTCAGTGGTTTATTGAGATAATGTGACTTCTGTCAGAGATAAGAGGAAAAACTCCGACCTTGAGTGATTTAGTAATTAGTCATAATGCACAACGACTTCACCCAGATAACCTGATGCTGTGTCTGCACATTCATCCTCATAAAGCTTTGTCCCACTTTTTCACCTCAAGCTCATTGCCAATCTTCACAACCTGTCATAATTAAAATCCTTCTAAGCGCTATTACTTAAAGTAAAAGGCCTCTTATCTTTTTGTCTCCCTGATCCAGCACTCGGACTGGATCACTTGTCCCTTGGTACGCCTTGTATCATGTCGTAGCAAAAAAGAAAGGAAATTAAGTGGAAGTATGTGATTGAAAGTGCATGAAGAAATGTGATAATAGGTTGTACTGGTAATCCAGCAGGTCTGGTCTTAAAGAATAGTTCATTCTCTGTGTTATCATTTACTCATCTCGTGTCATTCCAAACTTTATTATTATTATTATTATTTTTTTTTATTAGTGAATTTCTTCAATTAAGAAATTTAGTAGAGTGTTCATGCTGCTCTTTTACATACAATAAAAGTGAATGGGTGCAAGAACTGTCACACTCATTAAACGACATAAGACTCATCAAAGACTGATCTCATTAATGTTCACGTATATAATCGCATCAAGATGGCAAAATTTACATCACTAATGGGTAATATTCAAAACGCACAGAATTAAGTCTGTACGTGACATGTGGGTTGGGAATTTGTTCCCTCAGCTTGTTTTATTTTGATTTGATTTGATTTGATTTTTATTTGAACTAAGTATATTTATTATTTATTTTTCATATTGCAAGGCTCCGTAGATTTGAGAGGGATGTGAAAGAAAACTATTATGAGTGACTACTGACTTGAATTTTTATATTTTCTCTACACATGGTCTGCATTTAAAGTTTGCATTTGTCATTTTTGGATTTTGACAATTCCTGCTCACCATTCACATTTCACTGCTTGGAAAAAAGATGCATTCAGCCTAACATTTTCTTTTGTGGTCTACCAAAGAGAAGCAGAACGTCACAGTGAGTAAATGATGATACATTGTTCTTTTTTGGACAATGTATTAGTTAAAAAAATGTAAACGATGCTCCTTAGGCCACGTTTGAAGTCTTGCATAATGCAAGACTTTAAGTGCAGTGTGCTGGATATCTAGTCTGTGACCTACATCTTGTTTCTGACGTAGGCAAGTTCCTTTACACCACCAATGAGTCAGAACCACAGAAAGACGGTGTTGATTCCTGTCTGAGCTGGAACACTGTACATTAGCCACCGTTTCATCCCATCCGTAATCATACCCTCTAGTGACAGCCGTCAGTCCCAGAGGTGCAATCCTGTCACCGTGGTATTCTGAGCCACGTTTGACATCGAGGATGAGCGCGGTTTGCCGTTTGAGGTTTTGAGATGAAATGAAAATCTTCCTGTTCGCAATCTAGGTCTCAAATCTCAGAGAACATTCTCAGAAAAACCCAAAGATTGCATCTCGCTTCCATCTGATGTTGTTTCAGTTTTTGTCATTTTGATTTTGCAGAATCTTTCTTCCGGCTTGCTTTATCCTTTTTTGGTAATTGATAGCTCTGTGGCTAACGTGTTTTCAAACCGGTGATTATTAGCATAAGAGAAGTTGACGTTAAAGTCAGCAGAAGAACTTCCTGAGTAAACAAGACTGACACGATAACTTTCCAGGAAAATTCGTGAGTTCTTGAATCATTTGTAGATTTATTAAACAGTCAAGTGTGGCGAAATGAGCAGACAAATTTCCATATCTGCTTTTAGTCCAGAATAAATTCCTGTAACATTTGAGTTTAGACAGTTTCTAGGTTAATGAAACAATGTTTTCTTGCAACAAAGACTATACTGCATTTTTTTAAACCAAGTCATGTCAAAGTCTCATCCAGGTTGAGTTTTTAAAGTCGGCATGAAACGGAAGTAGCAACTGTCTTTTTCTCTACTGTGATGTATATCCGAGTGAAATGGTTTCTGAAATGAGGGGGCGGGACTTGATTTCATTCTTAGGGAATTGGTTGGACGTTGGGGCGTTGCCAACAAAATGAAGGCAGATCTGAATGCCAGTTTACAGTTAGTTGTGAGGGGATTTCTCTCAACTGGATTCACCACCGACACCCTAGCATGAAGAAATATTTTATTTATTCATGAAGATGATTACGATCAAATGCACAAAACGTACTGTGAGAAAGAGAGAGAGAGAGAAACTGCCTGAATGACTGAGGTCCCTCCATCAGGTTAAGACATATTCATGAAAAAATAGCCCATAAAAAATAGCCAAAGATTTTAAACAAACAAACTAAACAAAATGATTGCATAAATTGTCAAACAAAGAACACAAAATGTTCACTCTTATGTTTTATAGTAAAAATAAAAATAAAAAGTGTTAGAGGTATCAATGTGCAGCATTCTTTTTTATTGGTTTCTTAAACAGCTTACTCTTGGGTCATCATATCAAGTCATTTCAAATTCATTTCAATTCGGATGTGACTGAAGTGGTGCTTCCTGTGTGGGTGAGTTTCGTGTACTTTGTGATTAGTCCATCTATTTCCATCAGTTCCACCCATTCAGGCTGATTAGCGGGCCAGTTTCCAGCATAATAAAGGGTAATTAGCCGATCACAGCAACTTTCTTTTTTTTTTGGAGGGACTGCCTCCCTTGCCTCCTTGGTCAAAATATCTGACTGTGGTAATAGAAAGTAGGCCAAAGTCAATTGTATCAGAGTGGTTGTAACAATACATAATGATTTAATAACAATAGCAGTGCTAAAGGTAGGGTAGGCAATTTTGTAGAGGCTAGCAATAGCAAGCTAGCTTTGAAAGCATAAGATCCCACTCTCCGTGCAAATCACTCTCCAAAGCCATGACTCCTCAAAACACATGACCACGCACAAGCAGAGCAGAGGCTAACCAGCGACACGGTGGAGCTGTCAGATTACCTCATGTCTCTTCCACCGATGAGAAAACATTACAGTACAAAGCTCATAATATTACAATAATAATGCCTTTTGTTCTTGCTCCGTCTGAAATAGAGTAACGAATGCACTGATGATCATGTCTGCGCCAACAGGGTGTGCAGAGTTATGCAAATACATACATGACAGGCAGGTTTGACAGCCTATAGTAGCCCATGAACCAAGAGATATGATTGGATGACAATGTTATGGTCCTACGCCTTCCACAGATGATATTAATACATATAAGTACATTTAGACCACTTAACTTAGTGATTGTTATTGGGAAGTGAAGAGACTTTTAACCAGCATAACAAAACATTTTTTTAGACCAAATCACCTTCCTTGTCTTTAATCGGTCAATGCTAACCACATGCTAAAGTGACAGAGTTTAAGAGCTGCATTAATGGCCTGGAAACAGTTTGATCTGCAGTGATCTTTCTTTTATTGATTTCTTTTTTGTGTATTAAAAGCAGTTGTTTTTTTAGTTCATGGCACTGGCACTAGTGCAATGTTGAATGTGTTGCATCAGAATCATTAGATGTAATAGATGCCACAACTGTGGCAATCTTTAAAAGCTGAGAAGTCATGCTGGGTGTGTGTGCTGCTTCTGGGGCGTTAGCGCTCTTCTGGGGTTTAGTGTACTCTCTTGTGCTGAACGTTCATTTCGTGACATCCATTTGTTCATAATGAACCGCCAACCACATTGATGTTATTGTTTGTTCAGTCAGTTTTGCTTGCATGAGATAATTCTCACTAACTCTCATACGCTACATATTGATTAAACTAAAAACTGTGTATGATGCAAAATTACCTGGAGGGATGTTTCATTGCTCAGAGTTTGATCTTTCTTTAGCTCTTTAGCATTTGCTTCAAAGGGAATTGCAAAAGGTCTTCTTCTATTGTGAATTGTCACTTTTCTTGACAGGGAATACAGTAGCATTTGGTAAATACAATCGCACACAATGTTTTAGCTAACTTCCTAATTAAATCTGTTTTAATGGTGGAAGGAGGCCTGGAAGGAGGCAAACCTGGCAACCCTGTTACGGAGGTTTGTTGATGAAAGAATGAACATCAACATGAGTCATTTTTGCTGATGGACAAACTTAGGGTTAAATTGTTGTGCAATTTATTACTCCGATTTACTTGAATTACTTATTTCAGTAACTTTGAATTATGTTCTATTGAAACAACAGAAGGACACTGCAGAAACCACAGTCGCAAACTGTAGAGTCGAGATTCATATTTGGATTTAGTACAGTTTATCACAGATCAATTGATCTAAAGAAGCAGAAATCAAGGTGTTTCTGTATGTTTTTAGCCAATTTGCACTCCATTTCATCTCATCAGTCTATAAGAGAAATAATTGAAATGAAGGAGATTGTCCAGTATATATGATTTCTCCATAAAAGCATCTCTTCTTTTATCAGCGCTCACTTGTGCTCCGTCAAGTGGACTCCAGGCGCTCTGCGGTGGAATTCACGAGAACAATTAAATGGCTGATTTGAGTCATGCATGTTCCATCAAATCTCTGACGTCACACGACGCAACTCTGAGCGCCGCAGCTCTCCGCTGGCCAAATTGAAACCCTGTGTCTTCAATCCAAAGATGAGAAATGAAAGAAGCACAAAACTGAACAGTACAACAGGAAATTCGCCCCAACGGCACTTGAAACCGATTGCAACAGCGGTTGTGAGGCACTGAAAATCCCCCTCTGAAACACATCTCCTGGAACAATGATTGCTCTATGACGGATGGTTGAAACCAAGAAGACAAATTAAGGGAAATGGTATCTGATTCTACATCGCTCTGTCAACAGTATGATTGTTCACTATTGTCAGTGTGATCAAAGGTTGCATCTGTTCTGGTCACTATGTGGTCTCAGCTGCCCACTGACACAGTAACCCAGGACTCATCCCGTCGTTGCTCAATAGACAAACACACACCCGTCCCGATGCACTATTTGAGAACTAGCTCAGTGGAGTAATAGTTGATATCATTTAGTACTTGTACATTTGACACAACAAATCTCAGCTGTTGTTTGCCCTCAGGAATGCCTGTCCAGTTTGTGAATTCAGTTTACATTACTGTGGCTTCCTTTTCAGTGATGCCTTATTAATAATACAGAGAGATGAGATGTGATTTATGAGCTGAGATACTGTATGGTTTCCGTATAATGGTTCTGCACTGTAATCAATTAGTGTCTGTAACTGGGTCATTGTGGGGTAATACAACAGGGTGACATATAGACAGCAACCCTCCCTCAGTAGTGTGCCAGAATACCGAAGGGATCGAGTGGGGAGGGTGGGTGGAGGGGAGACAGGGACTGACGTCAAGCCATCCTCAACACAGATGGCAGAAATGAACTCCCTGGGTCATTCTACTTTATATAGGGGAAGATCTTAATGTGAAATTGATTATTAAACATGATTTATTCGATGTATGTTTTAATGTAAAGTCGCTGTATATTATCAGTAAAACAGGATGTTCAGTAAGAAAAAATGTTGTTTACTCTGCAAAAAACAATGCATAAATGCTATTTGACTGTTGGTTAACATTACCAACAGGAAGATAAAGATGAACTGAGCAAGAACACAAAGATCCCTAGAGGCTGTTTCAGATCTGTGTGTCATGATACAAAAACCTTAGTATGTTTTCACGTAATTCAACACAGGTTTCCCGCTATGTGCAATGTATGTGATATTTGTCAGACATATATGAGTTGGGCCAGGAGTGTATCCCAGAGAGTTACAACTGGCAGGCAGCCTTACATAACACAAGCATTCATCAATAAGACAGAGATGCCATTGCGTGTTATATAACAGTCTATTTCTTGCACAAAGCTGGGTTTGTTCTGGGGAAAGGGAGTAGTCTGTAGTGGCCAGGGTCACATGGGTGACCAACTCAATAAAAATACGACCTCCGTGTTGCTCAGAATGTGTTCATTTGCCAGGTACACTGACTTTCATTTGTTTCAGATGTTCATTTTTACTTACAAACTTTTTAAATGTCTCGAGGAATGGACCGTATCACCGAAGGCTGTGTCTGTACTAGTCGAGCATGAAATCAAAATTGACAGATTTTTTTCACAGCTCAATCAATTCCAATTTCCAATTTCCAAATTATTATTCTTTTTTTTTAAATATTATAAGAGGGTAAAATAGGGCTATTGCAGAATATTGAGCAAAGAAGTCCAATTTAAACTTGTGAACTTAGAAGTGATAGACAAAATATAAACTAAAATTGCAGGACACAAGCTCATATTTGTGAGAAGAAAGTCAGAATTGAAGTATTGACTCTGAATTGCGAGAAAAAAGTCAGAATTGTAAGAAAAGAAGAAAAAAAAAAAACCGTGAGATCCAAACTCGGAATTATAGGAAAAAAGTCAGAATTAAAGGATATAAACTCAGGATCGACAGACAAAAAAGTCAGAATTGCAAAACGTAAACTCAATATTGCAAGAAAAAAGTCAGAATTGTGAATTATATTCTCAGAATTGTGAGAAAATGTCAGAATCGCAAGATACAGACTTTTTTTTCTCACATTTTCCAGTTTACATTTTTGAATCCTCATTTTATGGAATTCTCATTTAATATGTTATGATTCAGATTATTTTCTCAGAATTGTGAAGTATAAACTCAGAATTAAAAGAAAAAAAGTCAGACTTGGGAGATAAAACTGTGCTTTGTGTGAACATTCTCTTATTCTATATCATACAACTCACACATATTGCATAAGAGTATGACATTAAGCCTTTCTCCCATGTGCAGCTTTTTGAAATATCATTATAATTATGGGTGCATTAAAATCAGGAAATATGTGGGTCTGACAGCAGCTGATCTCTGGAGGCTAAAGGGAGCCGCTGGGGTCAGATTACCTCAGCGCTCATGAGAAAACATGAGTCTGACTTAACCGTGAGACCACTGTCATTCTCCATCCACTCACACGTTCATTTATGGCCTCAGGACACATTTCTGATACACTTTGCCAATGCATTTGTGATACGCTTAACAAAGCATCGCAAGCATAATGTTTGGTTTCTAGGTTACAGTTTTGCCTGATACTCACGTCAAGCGATAGTGTTAGTTTTGACATCCGTGCATGGGTCATGTTTCGAAAGCGGAAGTGGTAAAACGAGACTTGCCCTGGCACATTCTGAGTTTCTCAACAATTCCAGCTGTCATCCCTATTCTCCGACAGCCGTGAAATGTTGCAGAATGATCAATTATCATAAATATACTCCAACTGCCAGATTTCCTCTGAGGTAATTATATAAATGGTATTAGTTCTAAAAGCATCAGCGCTTGACTGATGTAATTCTGATCTGGAAGAAATACAGAAATGCAATCAAGTACTTTTTGAATATTTATAGCACTTTACAAAAACGGTACAAAATCGGGTCCTTTTTTATTTTTCATAAATAGATTTTGCATGAGCTGTTTTATTTTCTATTTATTTGACATCTACACATTTACATTTGGCAGATGCTGTTATCCAAATTGTATTCAGGCTATATAACCATTATTTTTTTATATTTATATTAATATTTTTTTTAATATCCTTTTACCTTTTAAGTTTGGGATGTCTAAATGCAAATTCAAACCTTGGTTTGTCTGATTTTCTACACATAAAAATATTAAAATTTAAATTTTAGTAATTAATAATTATAATAATAATAATAATACTAATAATATTGAAATGGGTAAAAGGGTTCAAATGTAACAATAAAACATTTCTTAATAGGGGTAGCGATTTTTTGTCTGTTTTGTACTTGTTTATAAACTCAAACCATAAATGTAAAAAAAAAAAAAATCAGTCTTACAATAACTTGGGTAATAGGGTTGACAGTTAAGCTTGATTAATGCTGAACAACTGAGAAACTGAAATAAGGTTATTCACTTTCCTTCCCATCATGCTGCTGAAAGCGCCCAAATGATGTCACATCCTGTGTTTCACAATGTTAAGGGACCTTACTTTTTTTTGTAATAGCAGAATTGATGTGGCAACAGAGCTACATATGTTAAATACAAAGCTAAATATTATTTATATTATTTATGGTAAGACAAAATAGGTTTTAATTGAAAGTATATGTTTAATTAAATTAGTATCAATATTTTCAATTTATTTTTTATTTTATCAATATTATTTTCATTTTAATTGTTGAGGCGTAACTTGATTTCACAAGATAATGCAACTAGTTTACACAGTGGTGAATTAGTTGCCGAGTATGAATTGTCACACGCCATGCAAGTACTAAACTAAGTTCTCTTTCATGTATTACTGCACTTAAACTGTCAAATAATCACACTTTTACGTTAAAAACATTAAATTAAACATTATAGATTATTGGGAAAGGCCAAAATTAGTCTTTAAATAGGAATATTTGTTGTTTTATAAATTATCTACTTATGCTACGTTATTCTTAGGTGATACTTTATATTAAAAACAACAAAACAACAAAAAAAAGTTTAGTTAGTATCTCTAATGCTTGAAAAAAAAAGCCATGGGACAAAAGAGAGTATTATATTTGAAGTGTACACAGAGAAGCTAGCTGAAATTGAACAAGTTTGACATGATTTCTGAAACATTTATTGAATCAACAGAAAAAAAACCTTCACACACACAACCTTCCTTTGTGTTTGTCATACTTTGCTGTGGCTTTTCCCCGTCAATTCCTGTCACACATATTTGTGCCATAATCTTTCTAAGAGCAGGACTGTGTCTGTGACAGATCTTGGAGACGTATTCTCTCTGTGTGCGACCGGTGTAGGATATGTAATCTCTCCCTTGAAACTAGGCCATGGCGTGATTTCATATTTGTTACACTGCCAATAGCACACGGCCTGTCACAAAGAGCATCCATTTATTATGCTGTCCCTCCGGCACTTGTGTTCTAACAGATCACCTTTAGAGCTCATCTACTCCCCTTCAAAGTACATATTTCATTAAGTATTGTTTTAGGGCTCACATAATATTGAGGGATTCTTTATCCATATTGTTTGTGATGCTTTTGATAATAAATGGCATAATGCATTCAAATGCTGTCAGACTGAAGAACAAGGTGTTATGCAAGGATATGAGCAAATGAATGGGAGGGTATTTGGTGTGAGCTATCCTGTTGCTGGGGTGTTCTGTGTGTTTTTTAAAGGAACACTCTGCTTTTTAAAAAAAAAATAGGCTCATTTTTCAACTCCCCTAGAGTTAAATAGTTGAGTTTTACCGTTTTTTAATCCATTGAGACGTTCTCTGGGTCTGGCGGTAGCACTTTTAGCTTAGCTTAGCATAGATCATTGAATCTGATTAGACTGTAGCACTGAGAGTTTCTAGATTTTTTCCTATTTAAAACTTGACACTTCTGTAGTTACATTGTGTACTAAGACAGACTGAAAATGAAAAGTTATTTGGTAATTTCTGAGCGAGATGCTGATGGTCTAATCAGATTCAATGATCTATGCTAAGCTAAGCTAAGCTAAAAGTGCTACCACCAGACCCGGAGATCGGCTGAATGAATTAAAAAAACAGTATGCAACAGGTGTTGTTATGCAACTACTAAATGGGATGTTCTGAGTGGTTCTTATGGTGTCTTTATGATGAGAAATACTGTTTTGAGCAGTTGCTTTGGTGGTACAATGCACTGGCTAAATGGGGTGCTCTGACTGGTTCTTCATCTGTTGCTTAAGTGTTCTAAGTTGTTCTTAGAATATTGCAGTGTTGTTGCTATGCAGTTGCTAAATGAGTGTTCTGATTAGATATTTAGTTGTTACTTGAGTGAAACTGAGTTTGCATAGCTAGAATCATTTGCATTCACATACTTACACATAAGAGTTTGTTTCAGACCTTTTGAAGAATTTATTTATTTATTTTGCTATGGTGGGAGAAGTGAAAACAAAAATGGCAGAGTCAAACACTGACCTGACTAAGCCAACGGAAAACATCCTTATTGTTAAGCCCTGCCATAAAAAGGGGTTTGTTGCATTTGTTACATTGGAATGAGTTGGAAAGAAACACCTGCTGGTCTGAGCCAGTTATTTTCCACCATGACAGTAAATAAACAGTCCACCTGCTATCAGTTAGCTCAGTGGTTGAGGCTTGGGGAACGGGAGAGTAGAATGGGCGGTACCAGTTGCTTCAGGGCAGGACATTCATCTCACATCTGTTTCCGTTTCACACCCTGGCTGCCTTTGCTCGTGTGTGTCTGTTTGAGAACAAATGTGTGTGTGTGGGCTTTGTGTGCTGGAAAACCATCTTGGTAGACCAGAATCTATGTTCCCAGAGAGATGCAGGTGACCAGGAAGTGCATGATGGGAAAGACTTACTATGGAGAAGGTTAGATTTTTGATACAAACCATGATCTGAGGCATGTGTGTGTCTGTGCCTGTGTTTGAGAAAGCAGAAGTGTGTAGCAGAAGTATATTGTAGAGCTAACAGAGACTGACTGTACTAATGACCATGTTTGTTCATGTTTTGTTACTCGTGGACACATGAAAGCAATTGGTGTCATTTTTCTTGGGTTTGTGACAAGTGGATTTGTTTATTCTGCATGTGCAATTGAAGTGTTTTTGTTGAAAAGATTTCTGTGGTGTGCAACAGAGCACAAAATCTAAGCCCGCACTTAATCAACCTATTTACTTTAATAAAGCTACCATAAAAAGTAGGTCTTGATTTCTTTTTCTCCCATCACCAAGGTCAGTGTAGCCAGTAGCCAAATGGCTATTTACAGCAGACTTTGTTTTGGACACTTCTGGAGGTAATATAGCCTTTTTTAAATGTATTTTTCCAATTCAATTTGCAGTAATAACAGCAAATAAAGATGGATCTAAAAAGAAGCCTTAGCATTGGGATGCATCTAGGAGATCTTGATTTGACCTGCGCCCTATGTGCCCTTGTCGAAATGCCTCCCAAAAGTGGGTGCCAGCAGTGTTTCATTCAAGTCTGACTCTATCCTTGTATGAAACGTTCACTTCTCACAATCCAATCAATTCTACTTGGACAAAATCAAGTCCTAGTTTTTTCTCATTGTATATTCTGTTTCAGAAATACGTCACATTGCAGAGGTAAAGCTGGGTTATGAATGCATGTTTTATGTTGACTTTGAAGTTAAGAACCGTAAAGTGATTAATATTAAATTTTGTAGGAACATCGTCCAGTCCAGAAGGTTTAGGAAGGTTTAAGATCTCTCAGACAGAAACTTTCTTCTTAAAATTTTTAGTTTTACTTTCCCTCCTCTCTTTTTGATGATTACTAATGTCTTGTTTTTTTTTTTTTTTACCTTCAGGAACATGGGCCTTTAGCTGCCTCACTGGCTTATGTAAGCAGGACGATCTAGTACACAGACGCCCAGAGACATTCCATCGGACAGAAAGGGTCTGAAGAAAATTAAAGGAAGGGAGGAGTTGACAACAGATGAATCAGTCACAGAAATACAGGGAAGCACACTGGACGCAATGAGGGAGGAGAGCGAAGGAATTTTACGGTTTCGACTTTCTCTCGATGAACACTGACAAGTCCATTTAAAGCCTGCCGTGCTCAGGGGAGAGAGTCCCCTGATATGAACCCCAAGTCCTTGGGATCTGGAAGGCAAACACGCGCTTATGCCAGGGCCTGAGTGGGTTTTCCACCATGTCATGGTAGCATTGTACGCCAAAACATCAACCGTTTAAAAAAAATTGTAAACTGTAGACTTGGACAATGCATGTTGTGTAACACCAATCTGAAACTGGTGTCCAGCAAAAGCTTCCTCTAGCATCAGCTCCTCTGTATCACCATATATTTTTACATTGCATACATTTACCGTCCACTCTCCCAATTCCTGGGATTACCAGCTCAAGTCCAGGTGCAGTTGACCATGGGGTGCCGGCAGAGTTCAGAGGAGAAGGAGGCCGCCCGGCGCTCACGTCACATTGATCGACGCCTGCGCTCAGAAAGCCAGCGGCAGCGGCGTGAGATCAAACTTCTGCTGCTCGGAACCAGCAACTCTGGCAAGAGCACCATCGTGAAGCAGATGAAGATCATCCATAGTGGAGGCTTCAACCTGGAGGCCTGCAAGGAATACAAGCCCCTTATCCTCTACAACGCCATTGACTCGCTCACCCGCATCATTCGTGCCCTTGCCACCTTGAAGATCGACTTCCACAACCCCGATCGGGCTTACGACGCAGTGCAACTATTTGCCCTCACCGGACCTGCCGAGAGCAAGGGTGAGATCACGCCAGAGCTCCTGGGGGTGATGAAGCGCTTGTGGGCTGATCCAGGGGTCCAGGAGTGCTTTTGCCGTTCCAACGAGTACCACCTAGAGGACAATACATCCTATTATCTAAACGACCTGGAGCGCATTTCTGCGCCCGAGTACATCCCAACCGTCGAGGACATTCTGCGCTCACGTGACATGACCACTGGCATTGTTGAGAACAAATTTACCTTCAAGGAGCTCACCTTCAAAATGGTGGACGTGGGCGGCCAGCGTTCAGAAAGGAAGAAGTGGATCCACTGTTTTGAGGGTGTGACTGCCATTATATTCTGTGTGGAGCTCAGTGGCTATGACCTCAAGCTTTATGAAGACAACCAGACGGTAAGGAGAGCCCAATTTTGAATTCAGGCAATTAGTGCGAACAGATAATGTAGACAGAGACACATGAACGCCATGTTATCTACACTAGGCTACGTACATCTCTACAGTAAATTCATCTTTTCCGTGGCACTGACAAACAAACTGCTTTTATCATCTTGCATTCACATTTCCTGTAGCACACAAGTTTCTGTTTCATTCAAGCTATTTAGAGACCTAACAGTACCCCGTTAAAAGACCAACATAGCGTGTTGCGTTTTAAACACTGATCTTCCTAGTAGATTTGGACTGAATTAACCATCAAGGCTATACTGGTAATCTAACTTCATCAGAAAGACAATGATGGGCGACCAGCCAAAGCTGGTTGTTGGTCTTAGCAGGTCTCGCAGCCTTTTGAAGATGATGTTTTGACTCTTGGATCTTAGATAGGTTCTGGGCCCTTTTCAGCAATTTAGACTGGGAGATCACCTGGCATCAAAACACAAATTAAGATATTTTTGATAAAAGCTTTCTGAACGCTGTATAGACAGCAACGCAACTACCATGTTTAAGGCCCAGAAGGTAGTAAGGACATCGTTAAAATAGTCCATGTGACATCCGTTCTGAAAGCTATGAAGCTACAAGAATACTTTTTGTGTACAAATAAAACAAAAAGAACTTTATTTTACAAATTTTCTCTTTCACGTAAATCTCTGCCCACACATTCAAGAGAGTATCACAACACATGCATGTGATGCGGTTGATGCAGGAGCAGCCATTCTGATGTTGTGGTACTCTAATGAATGCACGTCAAAGACTGACACAAGAAAACAGATTGCCAAATAAAGTGTTTTTGACAATTACATGTGACAATTGTTAGCTAACCATAATTTGGCAAGTGCACCCCAGACTGGGAGACCACAGTAAACTAGCTAAAACTAGCAAATTAGCTAAGAATGAGTGTACAACTGTTGAAATTCATGTTAGCTTAAGCTAGTCTTTACAGAGGACTTCCCATCAATTAACAGCAAATGGTATTTACAGAGTAAACCCGGTTATATTTGCCTCCAACGTTAATTAAATGTGTGTTTATGTTGAGATTTGTCTAAATGACCATCTAACCACATACTTTCTCTCTCCATGTGGTAAAGCTAATTGCTTATGAGTGAGTTCAAAGACTACATACCTGTGTGCGCTACGCTAAACCTTTTCCCTCGACTCACAACAAGAACTTCCAAGCAGTGGATTAGCCTTGAATATCAATTAGAGTAGGGGAGTTAAAAATAAAAGTGTTCTGCGAGTCTTGGTGGGAGGGAGGGGGGATGTATAAGAGTGATAATTGAGTTCACAGTGCAAGGTGTCAGGGTGTACCCGCGAGAATTATCAGCTTTAGCACTGGGGAAAATCACTCATGTGATGGGGGTCAGAGAAAGTTTTGTGTGTCTTCTGCTAGAAAGTTTGAAAGAATCAGGAAGTAACAAGCTGAAAGAGAAGTGAGGAACCTGTAGGAAGGAATTAGCATCTCACTGGGGAATGGTGAAACAAGAATATATTGAAGGGGGAAGGGTGAACCTCCTCCAGTGGTTTTTGCGTATTTGCCATCTTATCTGGTTGAGAACCGTTGCAGCAGTCAGAGATAGCTTGAGGTAATCTTCGAATATGATTTATTAGCACGTTTACAAGGTGCGTTGATGATTTTCATGGTAGATTTAAATGAAATTAATGTTTTTAAAGGGCACATGCTCATATTATGCAAAATTCACTTTTACATGTTGAACATAAATGTGTGTTGGAAGTGTGTGTACACAAACTCCCTATAATGATAAAAATCTACCAGCTCTCTTTTTTAAAATCCCCATTAATCATAAGCAGTGTCTCAGAACAAGCTGTTCCTAGAATCCGTAAAATGTGACATCACATTTTACAAGCTCCACCCACGACTGTTGACAGGCACTGCCGTATTAGCAGAGACTAGACATATAATGCAAGAGGATGGGAATCATGGCTAAAACATACATAAAACGAAAATACTAAGGCTGGCCAAGTTAATGTGTTATTAACACGTTAACACATTAATTAATTGACACCTACCCACCCATCAAGTGTTATCCCGCGCCGCACTCTGCTGCGATGGGTCCCGCGGTCATGCAGGTCTCTAATAGTAAGATGCCTGTAATGTTATGATCGAGGTTCTGGACTCTGAGCATAATTTGTTTTTCTATAACAAACTATAAAATATTTTCTATAAAAACGTTAATGTCCTGGCAGTGACAAATAGCTTGTTTTATATTTAATTTAATTACATTAATGTTGTAAGTTGAGATTTAGGCTACAGTACATTTTTTAACTGCTACTATGTAAAAGGAACACTGCTGTAAAAAGCACCTTATTTGTTTAAAGTGTTTGCAAACCAAATTTTATTACACTTTTGTTAATATAGCAGTAGGCCTACTTTTTAATGAAAAAGTGCACAATGCACTACTGTTGAATGCATTATTAGTTTTGTGCATATTAATGCAATTAATTGTGATTAATTGCAGACAATAATGTGATTAATCGCAGACAATAATGTGATTAATCGCAATTAAAACATTTTATCATTGCCCAGCATTAAAAAATACATACAAAAACAAAACCAAATTAAACCCTGCGGCTCGATGATTTACTTATGCGTAAAGATCATAGACAGTAAAAGAAATGGACACAGCGATCCCATTGGAACTCAATTGAGACAAATGAAGCCCAGTTTTAGCGTTTTTTAGAACTTCCGTTTCTGACGCGCAGACTCAAACGAAGCTTGACGACGTCAGCAACCTGTCTGCCAGATGTAAATCTTCTAGTAGCTGTGCGTGAAAACTGCCATCGTTAATCTTGCAGAGACGGCGAGCTTGAGCGGGGAGTTCTTTGTCGTGAGTGAGCAGGAGTAAGTATTGTGATTAATTATTTTGTATAGTATTTTAAAATGTAAAGACAGTACGCCACATTAAGTTAATTGCCTGCGAGCTTCTCCTCCTGTCTGTACGGTAATGCGACAGAGAGCCGAGTGGTTATGACGCAATCGTTAGCCTATTTTTTACAAAAACTGTTTATACGGGGCCATAATGTAACATAGAAGGTAATGGAGCCCTTTATACATTGTCGTGTATCTTTAGAGATAAATAATGGACAAACAGAGTCTTTAAACGCCTCAGATGTAAAGTTATTCGCTGTCAAAGTGACGCCAAAATGAATGGGAGTCAATGGGAAAGGTAATGCAAGTGAAGTTCTGCTAAAAGATGGCAGCCCCCACCCGACTTCAACTTCCGGTCGAGTTCCTTGCCCCTTGGTAAAGATGCATCTTGCTTTATGGCAGATCGCTAACTTATTAGTGCATTACCGCCACCTATCTCTCAAATTGACCATTGACACTCTTTCTACAATCTTAATTTGGAGTGTCAATGGTCCACTTTAGAGATAGGAGGCGGTAATGCACTTATAAGTTTGCAAAACTCAGAAAGTTGAAACTAATATGGTTTAAAATGCATGATTTCAGCACCATTAACATGGTAATACATATAAAGTGATGTTTTTAGCAGAGTATCCAAAGTACAAGCTGTAAAGGCACAGTCCTATTCTGGAAAATGGGCAGGGAGCAGGAGCTAATTTGCATTTAAAGAGACATGCAAAAATATTTTGGGCTGAAATTTAAGAGGCACGTTTTGGGGACACCTGAGACTTATGTTAAATCTTGTAAAAAGGGGCATAATAGGTGCCCTTTAAAGTCAATAAATGGATTGTATTTTCTTAACATAAGTTCTTGGTTTTACAGTATTGCGAATGGTGCATCATTTAGCTTTAGGATATCTTAAATATCCTGTTTCAGATATATATTATATTATGGAAGTAAAACAGCTTGCTAATGTCATGTAATGTTTTTTTTTAAAGATACAGTGGATAAATATGATACATCAGATTTTTCCCCCCATGTTCATGAGAAAGTTGTTGTTGTTGTGCTAAGTTTTTTGCTATCCTTGACCATCCAGGAAAGGCTCGTGGAAAATTTGGGCTAAACAGGGCCTCACGAGTTTCGTAAACATACGCTAACAGCTATAGTAGATGAGCGTGTGTTTGAGCTCCAGGGTCTGGGGTGAGCCTGTGAATTAGATTACTCAATAAGCACTCATCTCTGAACTGGCCCACATGTGCTGCCGCTTGTGTGCTGCCAATCTGCTCTGGTTCTGCCAATATTGAGCAGAATTTGTGAAATGACACTCTGCGCATTCACTCACTCGCACGCATCGGGTGAGGCAAAAGGGATCAGTGCGGTCACCAAATGATTGAGTCAGAGTGGCAGAGAAGGGTTTAAAGCAATGCTTCGTGGTCTTAAAAAAGTCATTCTGAATGGACTGTCTGTCACAGGGAGAGATACGAACATTAGAAGAAAAATTGAACGACGAGTCTCCAAAGAATGTTAATAGGAGGCAATCGTGGTGACTTGTGTGTTAAATAGACAATTTTGACTAAGATGACAGGGTCGGGCAAGAGACACTAAAAGCTTTTGTGCTGCAGTAATGTGTCTAGACAACCACTACTGTATATATGACTTTTGAACACAGTCATTATATAGGAAAACATGACTCTATTAAAATGTCTGGCTAAATGAACAGCCGATTTCTCAGCATATTAAGCCTGTATACAGCTACAGGCAGAAGTGTCATGCTCACTAAAAACTGATTTTTGAGCCAAGTGGTTTTGAATGGAACAAATAAATTAGTCACAATTGCTAAATAGTCATGAAGTAAGGTCAACTGGTTCATCTAGGTTATTATTATTTTTTATATTTTATTGAAATAATTGTAATTTTAGGCTTTAATTAGCATGCTAACAGTGTTCTGTTTCATAGCTGTTAGACAATTTGCATGAAAAAAACCCTCTTGTTTTTTTATGTTTTGTTTTTTAAATCCATCCCCTTTAAAGCACCTCCCCTACAGCAAAACACGTTGTTCACAGAAGGGTGTCTTTGGCTGTTGTTTGCATCCCAAGTAGGTTTTTGAGTATCCCATTGCATTGGGGGCAGTAAGATTTGATTTAAAGTGACAGTAAAAGCATAACATTACAAAAGATTTCTGTTTTAAATACATGACGTTGTGCCATCTTACGTGAACTAAAAAAAAAAAAAAAAAAATCCAGGTTTTTCCTGAAAAGCCCTTTTTATCACAGTTACCACAAACATAATCAGCCACATAACTGTTTTCAACATTAAGACTTCTTTCAAAAAGAATTTTTTTTTAAAATATGTAGTGGGGATATTAATTTAAATCATATAATAATCTGAATCCAGGTCTTAAGGCAAGTTTTTCCAAAACACAGCAAACTCTCCGAACCTTCCCCAGATAATGAATTACCTCCTGCGTGTATCTATATATTTCCATCTGTCATGAGCTTTGCAAAAAGCAGTTTCACTCAGGCTTAGGTGGAGCAATATTTTATAGATGGTGGTTCTCCAGACATTTAGGAAACATTTTAGTTACAGCATTAAAATCCCATGGTCACACTTTAGTTTGGGGACCAGTTCTAACTATTAGCTTTGACTTTTGCCTCTGTTTACTACTTATTTGCTGCTTATTAAAAGTTAGTTAGGTAGTTGTTAAATTTGGTAAGGATTAAGGGATCAAAAATATGGTCTTACAGTATTAGCCATTAAACATTAAACAGTTAGTTAATATAAATTAATTACTCACCCTCATGTCGTTCTAAACCTGTAAAACATTTATTAATCTCTGGAACACAAATTAAGATATTTTTGATGAAATCTGAGCACTTTCTGACAGGGACAGACTTTTGAGTGAACTATTCCTTTAATGTGTGCTTTATAAGTATGAATGAATAGCCAATATGCATATGCAACAAGCAACAAGTTAATAGTCATAATTGGTCCCTAAATTAAAGTGTTATCAGTCCCACCTATTATGATTTTCACCATGCTTCACCCCTACTTTTAAGTAATTGTTTGACCTAATGAAAGCAAATTCAACAGATTTAAATTAGAAATGTCCTCTCTTCAGTAGTCCCACAGTCCCACATTAAGGGAAAGCTTATTCCTGCACATCTGGTACAAAAGCTTTCCAGTAATTCACTGCCACAAATGTAACTTTGCAGTTGTGATCCGCTATCATCTAATTCTGCTAGGGACTTCAAGCAACAGTTGTCAATTTTGTGGCGCTGTGTGTTCTATCTTCTTTCCCCCTTCAACATCCCTTTCCAGTTTCCTTTTTTTTGACCCAACCCTTCCTTAAAAAAGGTTTCCAAGGCAACTGTTGCCAAGCAACAGAGCAGTCAAACGCTCCTAATCCTGGGCGGTTGACAATGAGCTGTGACCGGGAGGAGGGGTTTGGGGGGTTTACATGGTGCGTGGCAACCGGAGAGAGGATAGAAGTGCGCTCGCGCAAGCAGCAGTGAATGTGTGCTTGTGCGGAGAAGGATACTGCGAGGAACTGCACTGCGCAATAGTTGGTTGAAGCAATGCAGCTCTGGTGCCAGTTGGCTGGGAGGAGTTGGAGAGAGACTCAAGAAATGGGTCATCATGGGAGGGATGCTTGGGCAACATGGAAGGATATATTTGGCTTTGAGGAAGTACACTGATGGAGGACTTCTGCCGTCTCCCACTTTATGACTGACAAGAGCCATTGAAGCACATTAGAATATTTATTTTCTTCAGATTTTTGACTAGACAGCAAAAACAAAACAAAATAAATAAATAAATGAATAGGGCTGCCCCTTAATAGTAGACTAAGCATTAGTCAACCAGAAGAGGCTTGGTTGATAAAATGTTAATAGTCGCTTAATTGCAGAAAATAAATAAATAAAAATCCATATTGGCGAAGACATGTGGAACGTTAACGGCTGGTCTATGTGGTAATACAGTATAGGCTACTTCAGGCAGGACATCAAAACACTCGCCTATTATTCATCAACCTCAAATATGGCTTATCAACTGCAATATGTAAGTATTAGCAACGTGACATGGCTGCTCTATCTAATGTTACCCTAGAGAAATATGCACTATTGAAGTGTCTGTGGGGAGTGTGGAGGCTGAACTCTCACTGCAGGACAGATGGTGGCGCCGGTGTGCTCACTTGCTTTTAATATATTTTGTTATTTTTGCTAATACAGATAAGAGTAAAACATCTTTCAAATCTGTAAAGACTCTACGTTTATTTTTGTGCACTCACAGTAACAACAAATCTTTGCGCTTTTGTAAAATAATGAAAGCAAACAGGATGTGCTTTCTGCCATCGCAGCCTCTGTGAACTTGAGTGCGAAACTCCCAAACTCTGTATATTTGTTTTACAGACATGAAATATATGTATCTATAGAGAGAGAGATATCAACTTTTAAATGAGACAGTTTAAATGAAAAACAAATATTCTCAGATCATGTAATCCGTATTAAAAGTGCAGACAGACGCATCCACTGCTGCAAAGACGACGAGTCAGTGTTGCAGACTTCATCTCTTAAACCGAGAACCAATAAATTTACCAATAAAATCTTAAAATGTGAATGCAGCCTACTTACTGTATTTCCCTGACACGTTCATAATCATAAATTTTTCTGTCGCTGTGCTGTGACACGCTTAAATGTGTGCTTGAGTGCTTATAGGCTACAGTATGTAAGCAATTAAAGGCTGATTATTATAATTCTTTTATGCGTCTGTTTTAGATAAAACTGAATGGGTGTTTACCTCCACTCATTGTACATTTTGCTATGAAATAGTTGCAAAGGGTACAACAAGCAATGTGATATAATTTTGCAGAAATGTTGTGCTAGCCACGTTTTTCTAATGAGCCTGGGTTGCAGTTCCTATAATAATTTAATGAAAAGAAGCAATAACAAGGCGAGTTTCTAAGTTCAAATATGGATAATCTTTGTATAATGTTCTTATCTTCAACAAAGGAAATGTAAACAGGGCGGAATAAAGAGAACGAGAGACAAATGTGAAACACAAAGCATGGCAATTATGAGCAGGTATGGTGCAAATTTACATTACAGCTCTCTTGATGCTGCTGGGAAGACTAAACAAGAGTCATTTGTACTCTGCTTCAATGAAATGGATTTTCTAGAGCGAGACAGCTCTTATTTACAGGAAACAAAGCATTAATACACTGTTGAACCTCCTTATTAATATTTAAGCCTAATGAAGGCTTGTGTCTTGAGTGCGCAGGGAGAGGCCGGGCGTCACGCTGTGTGGTGTGTGTCAGCGGGGCACCCCCTCCAGCTGGCTTCCTGCCTCCTTTTCTCTTTCTTTTTTTCTCTCTCATCTCCTTCTATCTCTCCCACACTTAGCTCTGGAGAAGGCTGTAGTTGGAAACACCTTGAGCTTCGACAAAGCACTTCTACCCATCCCCTGGGCTGCGCGATTGGTTAATGGACACCTTTAGATCTGCAGGGACGTTTGGCTAATGGTGTGACCTGATTTCAGAAAGCCCAATTCAAGGCCATTGGAGGGCCTCTCTCTGTAGGCATAAAAGTGCACACTTGAGCCTCAGCGAAAATCGCACCCTCTCGCAATCTGGCAGCTGGCTAGACGTTATGGGTAAATGTTTGTGTGTTTATGAGACACACATTTACCATCTTACATGCATCTTGTTGGAAATAATTATAATTTGAATAATAATATTGTATTGTAACAATGAATTAGTATTATAGTAGCTTTAAGTAAAGTGTAACCAGATCATTTATTCAAAATGTATTTCGTAGAAATATTAATTTAAGATGTTAATGAAATATGTTTAACACAATTATTGTATTACAATATTTTCAGAGGGAAACTGGCAGAATAATCAGTTAATTTATTTACTGTAAAGGTTTAAACCGTAAGAATTGATTTGATTGAAATAAACGGTGAAAAGTGCAATTGATCTATCTTCTATACATCTATTTACCTATCTATAGAGAGAGACTGTAAAAAATCTAAGTATGAATAAAACTAAGCTTACTGAAATAAATTTTACAAGAAATAATTTCAGCTCCACTATAAAATTTAATGTTTAGTTCAATATGTTACAGTAGTTGCTGTTTTTCAAAAATATTTCTGAAATTTTCTAGAATTGTTTTTCTTAGAAATCAGTGTTTAAACACAGTTTTTATTCCGTTTATGTTAGAAATGAGTATTTATACATGAAAATATGTATTAATGTTTTAGGAAAGCGGTCCATCACAAGGAAATTGTTATATTTGATGATCCTTGACGTACATTTTAAAAGTTTCAACCTTGAACCTCAAATCTTAAACCTAACCCATGCATCTGATTGGTCGCTGGCAATGTGCTCCAGGACCAGCAGGAATAACCTTGGCGCTGCACTAAGGCAAAAGAAGGAGACTTAAATTCTGAAAAAGCCTCAGTGATGAGGTCTTCCCAACTCATTTTCACATACTGCACTCTCGCTCTCATTGATGATCTTGTGATTTGCTTAAAGCACAATGATGTTTTGTGTAACCTTTCAAACAGCGGCCCAGTCTTCATATCAGATTCCTCCCTCGGTCACAAGCTGCTCGTCCCAACCACGTGCCTGCAGCCACTGTGGGAGGGGAGCACACAAACCACTTACACGAAATGTGGTAAACGCTGCACACTATATATCGAATAATCAATAACTGCTTGTGCTTGTCACGAATATATCCTGTGACTTGATGTGCCTTCTTTAATTGTGTCTTAAGCTTTACCTAGGCAGCTAAACTAGATTATGTAGTAAATTATGTTTAGTAAACACTATAAACATTAAAATATATGCAGACATCGCCTTTTTGGGGATTCAGATGCATTACTAGGACGGATGATGGTATCTTAAAAGGCTCAGCTTATGTCGCCAGCAAAATGGTTCTGCGTTTTTAACAGGTGTTATTTACCTCTTGCCCTCTGCCTTTGTTTTATGGGCATTACCCTGGCAAACACAGCAAGGTAATTGAACATGGGCAGGTGACTAATTAAATTAGATAGGGAACTCAGCGGGGCTAGAGAAATAGAGGTTAATAACCTCGCTTGGCCATATGATGCTTGCTGAAATCGACATGATTCTGTAAGATGCTTTTGCTTGTTGTTTCTCTTAGTTTTCTCTCTTTTTTCATGTTCGGCTTTTAATCTTTTTTCTTTTCTTTTTTTTTTTTTTTTTTTTTAGATTTTTAATGTTTAGAAGGTTATTATGCCTTTTAGTCCTTTTGCAGGAAGGGACAATTATTTGCAATGGGTCCTGTTATGGCCTGGTTTATCTAACTAAATATTGACTGACGATTGAGCCGTACTCAGTGTTTACACAAAGACTGTTCTCTGGTCAGCTAATCACCCTGCATGTTAGATAAGGTATATTAGGACGTGTCAATGTTCAAATTATAGTCAAAGTATTATGCCAAAAACACTGTTAGGATGGAACAAAGAAACATAGTACATATACAAAACAAAAATAAGTACATTGTTGTGTTTATGGGGTGCATTCTAATGTGTTAATGATTCGTTTAAAAAATGCATTATTTTTCACATAACTTGCCTTTATTCTACCCTGGTCTGTCGCTTCTCTTTTGAATGCTCCGATGAGTTCCTGTTTTTATGAAGCCCTCTGATTGGTCAGCTGGCTCAGTGTGTTGTGATTCGCTAAACCGCCTCGAGTGCGCATCTAAACGTCTCGCCCTTCACCTCAGAATGTGCTCCGGTTGTATTGAAAACAATGGTGTCGTCAATATTGCGTATCAGTTTGAGCCTGAATGAAACCCAGAGAATATTAGTGAAGTGTATCGCGCAGAACCTGAGCAAGCACGGCTCTTAATGGTACTCTTTTTGTCTGTTGTTATCTCATACATATAGACACGCTGTTATTTGTCAATTCTATTGCTTATGTTAGCTTATAATATACGTTTTTATCCTGAATAAAACTTTAATACACCGCGGCAACCACACGTGCATCCATGTTTAATGCTTTTCCTAGCTTTGGGAAAAATATCTATGTCTATATGCATAAAGTGTTTATTTGGAATTTGGAACAGTTTATTGGAAATGACGGGATGATAATCGAGAGAGCTGCGCAACATGGCCCCGCCCACTTTGTATAATATTCTTTGGGGTAGGGTTTATGTAAATTTCTGGGTTCGTGATGTAACAAACCCAGGAAGTAGCACGTTGAAGTCCCTACAAGCCGTTTATGTAGCCAATAAACTGCCATATTTAAAAGACGATATCTCTTTTTGCATCGAACTTTCAGCATCGTAACTTTGCAGATATTGTTTATGATAAAACAGCAACATTACACACTAACTAACGTTAAAAAAGTGAAATCGCAATCAACCACCCCTTTAAGACATAATGACTTTAAATGTAATACTGAAAAAAACTACAATTAAAAATAAACACATGTACTTGACATATATGCTAGTCAACACATCAAAATAAGTGTACTTCAATTACTTCGAATGTATTTTAAAGTTTACTTAACTGTGTTATTAACTACATTTAAATGGAGTATAATTTCAGCAATTTTAATAATATAAAAATGACTTAGATTCTAGAAGTACACTAAAAGTGCACATTAAATGCACTTCTTTTTCACAAGGGAAGAAACAAATTATTCACAGATTCATGAATCCACCTGCAAATGTTACAACATTTTTATGCCACCAGAAGAAACATTGCTACATGTTTGCTTCCTGTCAAAAGAGTCCAACCCAATATCTCTATGACCTTCCTGCCCCTCATGTTCCTCTTATGGTGCATGTCAACTATTTTTGGCCCATTTTATTGCCTGCAAAGGGAAAATTGTAATTCTGATGGCTCAGAAAGTAATAGCACACTTTTCCCTCAAAAAGCCAAACAATCTGAGGTATCATTCGTGTAGCACAAACAGTGCGAGATGAGAATTTTAATACTTGGGTTTAGAGGCTTATTCAAATTCATAACCCGGAGTATGCAATAGTAGGTGGTGAGTTTGTGGGAGCAAAAGCACATTGTCCTCTGTTGCCACAACAATGAATGTCCCAGCTTGTAGTGATTTGCTGTCCTCACACTGGGTCATCTCCAGCCCATCGTCTAGATCTAGAGTGTCTCTGGGAACTTAATACGTTACCCTGTTTGCTCTCTTTGAGGTCAAAGGCCACTGGTTTCATCAACTCCAGAGATTTTCCCCTTGAGGGAGCCAGGTCCCTTTTGTTTGCGCTTCAGCTAACCATTTCTTGTCTTTGGTTTCCTCACAGAGCCGTATGGCGGAGAGCCTGCGTTTGTTCGATTCCATCTGCAACAACAACTGGTTCACCAATACCTCGCTCATCCTCTTCCTCAACAAGAAGGACCTGCTGGCCGAGAAGATCAAGCGTATTCCGCTGACGGTCTGCTTTGCTGACTACAAGGGGCAAAACACCTACGAGGAGGCGGCCGTGTACGTGCAAAGGCAGTTTGAGGACCTCAACCGCAACAAGGAGACCAAGGAAATCTACTCGCACTTCACTTGCGCCACTGACACCAGCAACATCCAGTTTGTGTTTGACGCGGTGACGGACGTGATCATCCAAAACAATCTCAAGTACATTGGGCTGTGCTAGGACGAGGGGACGGGGAGAGGGGCGGCGGGCGAGGCATACGGAAAAAAGCCCGCCTGTCGATCGATCTGAGTGCCCTCAAAAACGCTTGTTGAAACAGGAAACTCAGATGAGGCCCAGAGGAAAGGGCTCCATGCTGCCATCCTGCTAGATTTATCAATGTCAAAAGCGTAAAGGGCAAAGGGGATTTTACAAGGTTGGTATAAATGTGTTTGCACTGAACATATGAGTATGTAGACACAGATACACATAGACCATTGATACGTTTATTCACACAAAACGGACTTCAGGATCAGCCGTCAAGCACATGTTTGACATGGAAACACTGGAAACAGATCTCCCTGCTCCTCTCTTCCCTGACAAACAGCAGGAATTCCTTAATGTTCAAAAAAAGGGATAGTTCACCCGAAAATGTGTTCATTTGCTCATGTCATTCCAAACCCGCATGACTTTCTTTCTTCTGTGGAACATAAAAGGAGGTGTTTAGCAGAATGTTCATGCTGCTCATCTACATACATTGAAAATTACAAAAATAAAATAAAATAAAAAAAACAGCAGAAAAGTAACTTATCCTTTTACATGTCTACTTATTATTAAGGAATATGTTTTAAAGCCATATGTTAATAATTCAAATTAGGTGAATCACAGCTGGTAAAGTTACAGATATTATAGTTGAACCACAACGATGATTAAAACAATGTTGTTTAAAGTTAAACTTTTCATTTGACATTATTACAGAATGCACATTTTAAAAGTGTTCTAAACTGTGTTAAGAAATACAGTCATGAAAGTCGACCCTCTTTAAGAACACTTAAGGGGCCTTTTATTTCATTAGTATTATATTATCGGCAAGTACTGTATAGTTTTTAAATATACTGTATATACACTTTTAAAATTTAAAGTGCACATTCAAAACAATTAGGTGCACTCTTTTCTTAAGGGAAGAAAAGAATGAGTCTTTGGGTCTGTCCCAAATAACCACACTCATGGTCTTAGCCACTGGAGAGTGTGTACACTGTGCATGTAACAGGAAGTAAGTGCGCAAGACCAGGGCACAGAATCCCCACTTCCTCTTATATCACTTCAGAGCAGTATTTGAGGTGTATCCCATCATTCATCATGACTTGCAAAGGGTGCAGAACATTCCCAGAAACTTTCCAGAAATGCTGAAAACTTTAGAAAAATGTTGGACATTTTTGGAAAGTTTCCACCCCTTTGCAATCCTATCATTAATTCACAAAATTTACAAACAAGCATAAAAAATAAAATAAAAAAAAAACATCTTGGCAAAAGAGTCAAACCCTGTGGGATTCTTGTCCTTCGGATTCCTCTATTTATACAAATTGACTCTGTCACTCAACAATATTATTAAGTCTTAAACATTATATGAAGTATTAAAGCAATTTGTGCATAACAATTGGTCAACACAAGTCAAGTCTGCATTCATAATCTTGAATATGAATGAGATTTGTGAGATTTTTGGTGAATAATGACTTCAATTTGAGTGGGGTTTTTTTTTCATGCACATCTATCGTATGATTTCATGAAATTTGGAATATAGATTATATGGACTGCTACTATGGTACTTTTTTTGCATTTCTGGCACTTAACAGCCCTTGGTCGCCATGCAATGTCATTAAGTGGAAAAGAGCAGCATGATCATTCTGCTAAACATCTCTTTTTGCATTCCACAGAAGAAATGAAGTCATACAGCTTTAAAGTGACCTGAGGGTGAGAAGATGATAAAATTGTAATCTAGGTGAACTGTTCCTTTAAGTTTTGTCCTTCTTTATAGGGTCTTTGATTTGCCTGATTTAAGTAACGCTGCTTTCAGAGATGTTATGAAGAGTTTATGAAAATATAATTGTATATGAGAGAAAATAATCCTGAGAGAAAGAAAAACAACAACAAAAAATTATGATGTCATTTGATTTTGCTCCAAAGGTGAAAACTGCCGCTGTCTGAATATGGAGTCAAATGGCTTTTTAACTCACATTCACACTGTAGTTTATTTTTGGCTGTCTGACCCCTAGGAATCAATCTGTTTTCTTGTTTCTTTTTATTCTGTTTTCCCATTGCCTAAAATAGGATGTAATCCAGAGTTTTTAGAGCAAGCATCCTTCTTTCCATGAGAGCGTTACACTGACGTGAACATTAAATGTTTCATAACGTTCATTCCAGATTCAGAGAAAAATAAACAGTGCCAATATCAATGTAAATAAAAAAAGGCCCGTCAATCATGTCACTTTTTCATTTTTTTTTTTTTATGGACAAAAAAAGTATACATATATTGTATCATTAAATATGCATGAATTTGTTACTTTGGGTTTTTGATAAATTATAGTTTGATTTGCTTTCTTATATATTTAGTTTTACTAACATGCTCCAAAATATATCAAAGTCAAACACTGTGTAAGATTGTACAGTTGTTTCCTGCGAGGTATTTTTTGAAAAGAGTTTTATGTGCAGAAAGAGTCATTTTACGTCCAGTGCAACCTAAACTCTGCATAAAAACATGAAAAGAGGATTTACTCCTCGGATTGGGACTGAATCGGAAAAAGAGAGAAAAAAGAAAATCTATAAAAGAGCAGAATCTTTCTATTCTGGTGTCATTTTGAGTATGTGTAAATACTATGTGAGGTACACTTTGTGAGACGAAAAAAAAAACAAAAAAACAACTCAATCACTTTTTAAGATTTAAGGCTGAAGGCAGTCCTCCTTCTGTTCAGATATGACGATGTACAACAAACCCAAATAAGGGCTTCAGGATTGATTTTACAGGATGTCCACCAAAAAGATAAAAACAAATAATAAAGTATAAAAGAACAATAATAGTGAATAAAAATAATTATGCAAATGTTGTTTGTGCAGCAGGTTTGTTTCTTTGTGTTGGGGTGAGTGTGGCTTCAGGAACTCTTCGTAAACGTAGTTACCAATAATTGCTTGACACTTTTTCCACATATAATAATAATATTGGCTATTTATTCAAACTTTTCTGTAAGCATTAACAACCACAAAATTGTCACCCAAAAATCTAATTTAAAGAATCATAAGCTTATTTTTAGGAGCATTAAAGGAATCAAAGAAACCAATGGATCCTCTGCAGTGAATGGGTGCCACCAGAATGAGAGTTCAAACAACTGATTAAAACATCACAATAATCATTTAGCTTACCTAACCTAAATGTTTGCTTCTGGCTAAAATACGAGTCATATATTCATATTGCTTTCTCCAATAAAGAAGTCATCTAATCTGAATCAGGAGAGAAATATGCACAGCTCAAGCACCATGGACAAGTGAAAACAGTCCAGAATAGTTGTAAACGAGTATGTATATGCATTTTAATGTGAGAGGAACGTTATTATGGACAGAAGTGATGGTTTAAAGTTAAAACGCCACAATGATGGATTTGTTTCGTACAAACACACAGCTTTTCACTTTTCACTTTAGCTGTATGGATTCTGACGGAACCCATTCACAGGATGCAGAGGATCCACTGGTGAACAAGTGATGCAACGCATTTATCCAAACATGTTCTGATGAAGAGACAATCTCATCAAGATTATAGCAAATTTTCATTTTTGAGTGAACTATTTGTCTAAGACTTTTGCACTGTGATGTTTTCATGCCAATTTAAACACATTTGTGACCTTGGACCTCATCAGTCATAAATAGCATGGGTATATTTGCAGCAATAGCCAACAATTCATTTGTATGGGTCCAAATTATCGATTTTTTATTTTATGGCAAAAATTGTTGTGACGTTATGTAAAGATCATGTTCCATGAAGATATTTTGTAAATATCCTACTGTAAACATATCAAAACTTAATTTCTGATCAGTAATATGTATTGCTAAGGACTTTATTTGGACAACTTTAAAGGCAATTTTCTCAATATTTAGATTTTGTTGCAGCCTCAGAATCCAAATTTGATTGCATCTTGGCCAAATATTGTCCTAACCTAACAAACCATACATCATTGGAAAGTTTATTTATTCACCTTTAATATGATGCAGAAATCCCAATTTGACCTTAAAAATGACCATTATCACTGGTTTTGTGGTCCAAGGTCACTTTTTAAAACTCTTATGCTAAATATATTATATATTATTTGTATTGTAACATGATGAAAACAAAGAATATTTCTGTAACAAGATAAGTGATGGTAATTGCAAAAACATTCAACATAGGGTGAACACAAAACACAACAACAAAACACAAAAACAACAACAAGACAGCAATGCAGTAACAGTAATGAAAAAAGCAGAAATGACAAATGTTTAATAGTAGAAGTATTTAAATAGTAATACCATGTATAATAACATTGCTAATAATATTTTATGTGGATGAGAAAAATGGGAATTAAAAAAAATGTCCTATATAAATGACAGCGATGGGACCTGGGGAAAATATGTTTCATTGTTATGAAAATAATGCAGAGGCATTAATGGCTCTAAAAACAGACTTCATTTACTTTGTGCAAAATATCTTTTTAAATGTGTTTTCTTTTGATTATTGTTAACTACTATTGTTAACTGTGAATAGTTGAATCCTGTTGGTTGAAAAACACCATTTATATGTAAGAATGCACATATAATTAATTGATAGTTATGTACAGTAATAGTAAAAACTGATGTGGTTTATGAATCTAAACCTTTTAGCCTGTACTTTACAGTAACATAACTTAATACTGTTATAACATGGCATAGGTACAGTCTGCACTTGAAAATATATTCTCTGATATTACTTGCTCCAGGATTGACAACATAAATATGGTCACCCATACACATTCCAATATATGCATGTTATCACAGCATCAACCAAATTATCAGCCATATTAAATGTTAAAAGCAATAACTTGGGGCAGCTAAGTGGCCATATACATTGCCTCTATGATAAATCAATTGCACGCATGTATTGAGTGCTGTCACTCTAATTCAATGACATATGCTGCAGGCTGATGCACTGCATGTAATCCATGAGGAAATTGTGTCTTCCTGTGTAATTGTCCCTGGACATTAGATTCTAGGAAATGTCTTCTCACTTCGTCTCAATTCAGTCCACTCAAGCAACAGTAGAAGCTCAACGCTGCTTTTATTTATGGTGCATTGCATCACGGCAATCAGCATGCTAATTAAATGTGCAATTAATTTTTTCTTCAGCTGATTTATGTCTGCAGAGGGTTTGTAGTAAAAAGAACTGTGAGAGGGAGAGATGGATGGAAGAGAGGGAGAAAGAGAAGCTGGAATGATCTCGCATAAAGGACCAATTAGTGGCCAAACCCTGATGACCCTTTATTGTTGTCATCCCTAACACAGCCCATTGTTCATCACGCCACTCATTCTAGAGTACCAGGATGAAACAGCCTACAGAACTGACGAAAAGGTTTATGTACCAAGGAAGTATTTTGAACTCGTCTGTTCAAGATATCTTGAGCTATTCTATCGTGTGTGGATGCCACCTCCTCCAGTTTATCACTAATGTTTTTCCTGACCACACTGTACTACTCATTATGTATCTACACCGTCAGAAAATGGTGATTGAGAATAAACTCAGAATACAGGACTGTTTCAAACTGACCTTCAGCTCCATCCTTTGGAGAAAGTCTGAAGAGGACATTATTATAATTTATAGGCCTAGGGTAATATATAGGGAATTGTGTGCTTCTAATTTTATAGCAACAGTTTGGACAGGACCCTTTTCTATTCTATCATGACAATGCCTCTATGTATAAGCAAAGTCCTAATCCCAGCTGAACACCTCTGGTGAGACTTTAAATGCAGACCTTGAGACAAAAACTCATCACAAAACAACAATGACTTGTACATACTGTATATTTAAAATAATAGGCTATCAGTTGTACAAACGCATTGTCTTTCAACAAATTTAGCCACAATCGCACCATTTGTGGAAGTAAATGCAACTGGCCTTTGCCTTTGTGGTTCGATTGATTGCGTGCATAATCGAAAAATGGAAAGAAAACCTGCAGAATTAAGACAAAATTTTACATTCTTTGTTTTTTTTAAATGTTTTCATACATTTTACCACTGAGAAACCTTAAAGGGATAGTTTCCCCAAAAATGAAAACTCTTGTCATTAATTACTTACCCTCATGTAGTTCCAGTCCTGTAACACAATCTGGCTGTCCACACCATGAGCGAGGTGACAATGCGACGCAACAGAATCAGTCAAATATCATAATCTGCAAAAATTCACCTAATGTGTGTGCTGCAACCAGATTTCATAATCGGTTAGGATTTTAATACTCCTGCAGTGTGAGCCCAGCTAAAGGGAAATTATTGATTGTTCTTCTGAGAAAATAGAAACCGTTTCTAAAATAGAAATTTTTAGTGTCGTTAACTCACCTAGCTAGGACAAAAGCTCTGATTAACATGGAAAAGATACATTTTATCTTGTTGCTGCCTTTCATTGCATGTAGTTAGGTCACGGTCTTCGGAACACAGAATAAGAAATTTTTGATGAAATCCAAGAGTTTTCTGACCCTGCATAGACAGCAACGCAACTGACACATTCCCAGGCTCCAAAATGTAGCCTAATAAGTTAAAATAGTCCATGTGACATCAGTGGTTCAACCGTAATTTTACAAAGCTATAAAATACAATTTGTTCAAAAAGAAAACAAAAACAACTTTATTCAACTTAATTTGTGTACCAAAGATTAACAAAAGTCTTATGGTTTTGGAACGACATGAGGGTGAGTTTTTAATGACAGAATTAAAATTTTGGGGTGAACGATCCCTTTAAGATGGTGTATTCTGAAAACGAACCTCTTCTGTCAGGACAGGCAGGGATGTGATTTTTAAAGACACACATTTAGATTTCTGCATTCAGCCGCTGTATTCAACACTCGCTTTTCTGGAAACAAAACACAAATCATATTTCTCTCACCATTGTGGGTGTTAATGAGGTATGTGGGAAGTTTTCACTCTTGTGAGACCCTGGGGTTCCCTGAGCGTGGCCTCGATGCCCTTGTATTTCACATGTAAAGCTGATAAAAAAGAAATGATTAAAAAGGAGGGTATAGTACTAAACATGGGTGTAATCACACGTTTGGCTGGGGGAAACTCAGAAGATCATTTTGGTCCCATAGGCACTGTAGTATGTAATGGTTTATGCCACAGCTGTGACCACTAGATTATTGAAAGAGTACATTTGTTGTGAAAACCAGAAATAAACAGATGAATGCTAGAGCAGCGGCGAGCAGGAGGACCAGCAGTGGAAGACCTTGTGACTGTCATGAGCAGCAGGGAAGGACACACCGCAGAGACAGACGAGCAAGGCACTCAGTTTAATCTCATTCTTCAGAATGGTAAACAGCGGTTTTAAGCTTTGGAGTCTTGACAACAAATTGGATTCAGAGTCCAAATCGTTCACAGGGACAAATGTGATGTGTCACACTGATATAAGATGGTTAGGTGAGCCTCAGTCAGGTCACATTTCACATTCTACAAAACTCACAGTACATGTTGCATAAAGACAACATGCTTTTTTTCTGACATTATTGCCATGAAAGTTAAGCACAGTTCCCTTATTCTCATTCTCATTAATACAATTCATCTGTAATACCGAATACTGTATTATACTGTAATGCATCTGGATGTGTATCTATAAATCATTCTTAATTAGATCTTAAATTAGATTATTTTTTACTGGAATACAGTATTTTTTTTAAAATCTCAATACAACAACAACAACAACAACAACAAAAAATAATAAAATAAAATAATCGATTTAATCAACAAAATAATCAAAATCAGCCTAAAGAAGACAGCATACCAATCCAGCTAGCATTGTGTATAAATATTACTGAGATAATTTATTATATTTAAAATTGTAAAAAATATATATTTATTTCACACACACACACACGCACATAGATTAATATTTAGTATGTTATTTTTATTGTTATTCTATTTGATTTCAGTTAATTTAGTCATTGGCCTTATTCCTCATTTAGTAAAAAAAATTAGAAGTATTCTTCACGTTTCATGAAAATGTTTTTAATGTATTTTCTTCAGAATATCAGCTTTGAAATGTCAGTCACAATTATTAATAGTGCTGTCAAATGACTAATTGTGATTAATTGTATTCAAAATGACAAAATAAAGTTTTTACATAATATATGTGTGCGTAATGTATTTATTATGTATATATAAATACTAGAGGTGGGCATAGATTATTTTTTTTTAATCTAGATTAATCTCACTCTGATCTTGAAATGAATCTAGATTAATCTAGATTGAAATGGCTCATTCGAATTCTGCCGAAGGCATTCAGAATGTGTGTGTTACCCAAATAAAATTGATAAACAGTAAGTCTTTGAGAAGGAGTTTATCAAGCTAGGACTGCATACGCACTGTGCAGACGGAGTATTTGTGAAACCGCGAGTACTGAATTGGGCTTTTTCACATCTTTTTGTTTGTTCAAACTGCGATTTGAACGTTCAGATGCAGGAGGGACTTCGAGGAGAACTTCGCAGAAGAGAGCTCGGTTCAGCTGTCCGTGATACGCGTCTCTCTCTCTCTCTCTCTCTCTCTCTCTCTCTCTCTCTCTCTCCCTCTCTCTCTCTCTCTCTCTCTCTCTCTCTCCGCACCGAACACAGCGCACCAGTAACAGCTACTCTATTCATCTTTTCCGCTTCTTGTGTTTGGATGCTTTAATGTTTAAATCGACAAGCGGTAAGGCTTAAAAACACGTGAGAAAGATAAGCTTTCGTGACGATGCGCAGCAGTGGCCCGTCAACTGTCCTGAGCAACTTTTTAGGTTGGCCTCTATGGAGCCAAAAGAGTATCAATAAAGATAAATGCACACACTACATTCACATATGCACACATAGGATTCATACATGTACACACATAATTCATAAATACACACACAGGATACACAAATGCGCACAAAATTCACAAATGCACACTTAGAATTTAAAAAGCACAGAAGATTCACAAATGCTTACAAAATTCAGAAATGCACACAAAATTCAGAAATGCACACACAATTCAGAAATGCAAACAACATTTACAAATGCACTCAAGATTCACAAATGCACAGGACAAGATTCAGAAATGTATTTCTGATGCACACACACATATATCTTGATTTACAAACTGCTTGCGGTCTGTGAACTTCACTGCATTTGTGTGTGAATTTTGGACTTGGCTCGACACACAAATGCCTTTTTTTAAACAGGGAATGATCTGCAACCAATCAGATATCTCCCTTGTTTGAGCCAATCACAAGAATGCACCCCACGTGGGGATTGTTCACTTATAAGCCAATCAGCGTACGACTCACTTTCCTCAGCGAACAACTCACTTTCCACAATCAGTGAACGACTCACATTCCTCAGCGAACGATTCACTTTCCTCACGCAGCGAACGACTTGCTTTCCTTAGCGAACGACTCACTTACATCACGCAGCCGGCGACTCACTTTGCACAGCAGGACACCCACTTTGCGCAGCAGGAGACTCACTTTCCGCAGCCGGAGAGTCACTTTCCTCTCGCAGCGAACGACTCACTTTCCTCACGAGTCACGCAGCGAACGACTCACTTTCCTCACGAGTTACCATAGACAGTAAAAGAAATGGACACAGCGACCCCATTGGAACTCAATTGAGACAAATGAAGCCCAGTTTTAGCGTTTTTTAGCACTTCCGTTTCTGACGCGCAGACTCAAACTAAGCTTGATGACGTCAGCAACCTGTCTGCCAGATGTAAATCTTCTAGTAGCTGTGCGTGCAAACTGCCATCGTTAATCTTGCAGAGACGGCGAGCTTGAGCGGGGAGTTCTTTGTCGTGAGTGAGCAGGAGTAAGTATTCTGATTAATTATTTTGTATAGTATTTTAAAATGTAACGCCAGTACGCCATATTAAGTTAATTGCCTGCGAGCTTCTCCTCCTGTCTGTACGGTAATGCGACAGAGAGCCGAGTGGTTATGACGCAATCGTTAGCCTATTTTTTACAAAAACTGTTTATACAGGGCCATAATGTAACATAGAAGGTAATGGAGCCCTTTATACATTGTCGTGTATCTTTAGAAATAAATAATGGACAAACAGAGTCTTTAAACGCCTCAGATGTAAAGTTATTCGCTGTCAAAGTGACGCCAAAATGAATGGGAGTCATTGGGAATGCTAACGCAAGTGAAGTTCTGCTAAAAGATGGCAGCCCCCACCCGACTTCAACTTCCGGTCAAGTTCCTTGCCCCTTGCGAGTCACGCAGCGAGCGACTCACTTTCCTCAGTGAACGATTCACTTTCCTCACCCAGCGAAGTTGAGCAAACGATTCCCTTTCCTCACGAGTCACGCAGCGAGCGACTCACTTTCCTCAGTGAACGATTCACTTTCCTCACCCAGCGAAGTTGAGCGAACGATTCCCTTTCCTCACGCAGCTGGCGACTCACTTTGCGCAGTTGGAGAGTCACTTTCCTCTCTCAGCGGACCACTGACTCTCTCTTCATGTAGGGACCGAATATTATAATTAAAGTGACTTCTATATTGCATCCAAAAGAATATTTAGATATATTTAAAATATTCAAAAAGGTGTAAAAAATTTAGTTTTACTTTCATTAAAATATTTCAATAAAATGAAATAATTGCCTATTGCAAATTTATGAATCCATGGTTAACTTTTTTTCTGCAGTCACAGTCTGGGCTATATGTATTGAGACATTTTTAAATTTATATTTTGTAAAAAATAATAAAAAATAAACCTGAATTGTAATCTAAACATCTGTATTTCCATACAATTTCATAAATAAGTAGGCTATAATATGTCGCACCAAAGGCATATCGCACTGTGTGAACGCGTTCATGTGATTGGCTTATAAGTAAACAACCATGTGGAGTGCGTTCTTGTGATTGGCTAAAAGAAGGGAGACATCTGATTGGTTGCAGATCATTCCCTGTTTAAAAAAAGGCATTTGTGTGTCGAGCCAAGTGAAGTGAAGTTCACAGACTGCAAGCAGTTTGTAAATCAAGATATATGTGTGTGTGCATCAGAAATACATTTCTGAATCTTGTCCTGTGCATTTGTGAATCTCGAGTGCATTTATAAATGTTGTTTGCATTTCTGAATTGTGTGTGTATTTCTGAATTTTGTGTACATTTCTGAATTTTGTATGCATTTGTGAATCTTCTGTGCTTTTTAAATTTTGTGTGTGCATTTGTCAATTTCGTGCACATTTGTGTATCCTGTGTGTGTATTTATGAATCATGTGTGTGCATGTATGAATCCTGTGTGTGCATATGTGAATGTAGTGTGTGCATTTATCTTTATTGAGACTCTTTTGGCTCCATAGGCCTCAGCGAGTCAGTTATAGAAAATATCAGGGTGAAAGTCATCATAGCTTGTTTAGTATAGACCCAGCTCCCAACCCAACTTTGAGAATAGATTAACGCGATATTTTTTTAATCGCCCGATAAGAGTCTCACGTTAGCGCAGCACGTTAACGCCGATTATGTGTTTGTATTTATATAGACATTATAAAATACACAGTATACAAATATTATGTAAACAAAAGCTTTTATTTGAAATTCGATTAATCATTTGACAGCACTAGTTATCAATAAAGTAATCTCCCTCACATTTGTTGCCACTTATATAAAAGTGTGTGAGAGAAAAACAGATAACTGCTCTCTCCAATTCTGCAATGTCGCACGTGAGACCTTCCAGAAATACACAAAGGTGTTTCAAGACATCTGAACCTGCCAGATGCAGGAATTATTACACCACTATATTCCACCGCATCTGTTCTGTAACAACAAACAAGTTCATGCACAGTCTGCATTCTCTTTTAATTACAATAGTCAAAGTGGTCAGCTGTACACTTCAGTTGAGTTCATACAATACTTTGATGATGATGATGCCGGCATCAAACCAAACCCTTACATCGTAATACACATCACAGCTATCACAGCCAGGACACAGATGGGACCAATTAGAACTGAATCAGCTTCACATACTACCAAACTGTCCATCATTATTGATGAATGTGAAATGGAATAAAACCTAAGGCCATACTGAGCGATTCAAACCTAGTCACCTTTGCCCTTTAGTACCCATTAAAAGAGCTGTAGCCTGGCCTGCTGACACTGATGCAGCTCATCTGCTGATATTATTTAAAAATTATGATACTGATACTGAGGAAAAACTCCTCAGGAGAAGCATCATCCCTGAAGAGAATCTAACATGTTTGGAATGACACAGCACTCCCGCCGTTAGTGGAGATCTGCTGCCACCGTGCGGACATTCAGGGTAGTGCACCACTAACAGATCAGAGCTTAAAAAGACAGATCACACACACACACACACACACACAAAATAATGATTTCTGTCATTAATTACTCACCCTCATGTTGTTCCAAACCCGTAAGACCTTCGTTCATCTTCGTCATGCTGCATATTCAACAAGAGCGTTCTGACGAGGGAGGTCAAAACAGGACAGAAAATATCCTAAATTATGTTTAGTGATGTAAAACTCTTGATAAAGTTATAAGTGGACATCAGAAAAAAGTACAAAATAATAAAAACGGCAGTTCATGGCCTTTTCATCAGCTCACAAACCTCCTCTTGTTCCTCCGGAATCTCAGTTTGGGAAACCTTCAAATGTTGCTGATAATAAAGAATACAGTATATTTTCTTTTTATTTGTATTTGTATATCAACTGGGTGCTACTGAAAATCTATATGATAAATAAACTAGGTCAAAAGTAATCAAAATTAGTCTGAATACATTGCCTAAAATGTATAATCTAGTAGATTACATTGCTCACACAAACAGGCCTACAGCAAACATGTGACACACGTGAGACACGCCACAGTCCCACACTCAAACCCACACGTGTTTCTGTTAGTTTTCAATATTTCCAGTGTATATTGCTACCTTTTACAGGGTAGTGTCATTTCACTCACACAAAGTGGGAGACGTCACCTTGTTTCATTTTTTAAAAGGGGGGAAACGCAACAACTTGGCAACATTTAACAATAATCATTAATGTATTTAGTTTACTTAACATTAACTAAGCATGAACAATACTTCTACAGCATTTATCTTAGTAATTTTCATTTCAACATTTACTAAAACATTATTCCAATTAAATGTTGCGCTTCTTAAAATTAGTTCATGCACTGAGAATTAACATGAACTAACAATGAACGACTGTGTCTGCATTAACTAAAAATAACAATGATTAATAGCCTAAATACTGTAATAAATGTATTGTTCATTGTTTGTTAATACAATAACTAACATTAACTGACGGAACCACAAACTTGTATGTCAAAATAAGTTTGAAATATCTTCAGTTTCAGCATTTACTGTGAAAATGTACAGAGGTGACGTTATTGACAGCAGCCATGAAGCGCGCTCCCGCACCACGTGACCGCGGGTTCCGGCTCCAGGTTGCTATGGCGATGTCGGTAGGTTTTGATGCGGAGAGTCGGTTCGCCTTCGGCAGGAATTAGACAGCACTGCAGGAATATCCGTGAGTACACCAAACCTATTCATTATATACAGTCTCAGCAGGCCTTAATGAGCTGAAACGACGAGTAGAAGCGTTTCTGAAGGATTTTTAAATTGACAAAATACTAACTGCGCCGTTACAGCGCTATGTTGTGTTGCCAATCATGTACAAATGCAGCTCTGTTTATAGAGAATTAACCTTTTTAACCATAAACATTTTCTGCAATCTTCTGTATGCCTTAACAGCATTTATAGCATGTCTAAAAATAACACAAATAAAGTTACGATTGCTTTGCTAGTATACACTTACTGTATAAAGTGTGCTGTATAATTAGTTCAGGTTGATGATGTAGAATAAACACATACAATGTGTTTTATATGGTAATATGTTTGATCTGACATTGTGTGTCTTCACAGGCGAGTTTCCCAGGACAACCTGCTGACAAGACAATGCATTTCAACCCTCCTGTCAGTAGAGACAGGATCATAGCCACATTTCCAAAGGTACACAGTCTAAACTCACATTATGTCAATTATTTACACGTACTTTAAGGGAATCGATCATTCTGTGTTTGAAAAGGTCAAATCATCCAGTATGATTCATTTTGCAAGGGGTACTGTACAGGACATTCAGCAAGCGTTCTGTAAACTGTAGCCAGCTCATCAGATTAATATATTGAGAATGTGTGACATCCATAGAGGAGCAGCTGGATGCGTCGGGATCACAGGACTGCAGCTGATTCTGCTCATTTCAAAGCCTGTTTCCTGCACTAGCTTTCTCAGTAGTGGGGTCATATGAAGGGGAAATGTGTCATATTTACTTTCTGGTCTTGATTTTGAATGATTTCAAAATGGTATAGGAACATACAGCTTTGCGGTAGACTGTACTTACTCACTTTATTGCCAAAACGTAACATTGTTTATGATGAGTTCATCAGCATGCATTAGTTCTGTTCTATTATTCTGTAGTGTTATAATCCACAAGCCTGCTTACAGATGAAGGATGATTGGGATACAAGAGCCAAGAGGGCTTGCCAAGACCGGGAAGCACGTCAGCAAGGGTTGGTTTACAAATTAATATATATTTACATTTGTTTTCTTCAAATTTTTCAAAATATTTCGAAAGAATGATATTAATGTTTATTATTAATATGTTATATGTTATATATGTTTTTTTATACTGTTATAGATTAATTGTTATAGATATTGGTACATTACTGTCAAAAGTTTAAAGTGTATATAGAGAAAGAGAGAGATTACTAGTCCATTAATTATATAATCATATTCTTATTATCTTCTAGGTTTGACAGGTTTAAGATGTCAAAAGCAGTAGTGGTTGGAGATCTCAATGTGGGAAAGACATGTTTAATAAACAGGTAAAGTGTAAACAGGAGGTTTATTTAAAGGGATAGTTCACCCAAATATTTAAATTCTGTCATTAGTTTCTCATCCTCATGTCTTTCCAAACCCGGAAGACCATTGTTCATCTTCAGAACACAAAAGAAGATTTTTTTCATGAAATCTGAGAGCTTTCTGACTCTCCAATAGACATCTGATGCTCCAACAGAAGTAACATGTTCAAGGCCCAGAAAGGTACTAAGGATATTGTTCAAATAATCCATGTGACATCATGCGGATAATTTTTGTACGCAAAGAAGACTTTATTCAGCAATTTCTCCTCTTCCACATCAGTTCTCATTATGCATTCACAACAGTACTACAATGTATGAGCAATTTTGTTTTTTACAAGCTATGGGAAGAATTGTTGAATATCCAATATTTTTGTTAAAGTTGAGCCACTGATGTCTCATGGACTATTTTAACGATGTCCTTACTACCTTTCTGGGCCTTGAACATGGTAGTTACATTGCTGTCTATGCAGGGTCAGAAAGCTCCCGGATTTTATCAAAAATATCTTAATTTGTGTTCTGAAGATGAACGAAGGACTTATGGTTTTGGAACGACATGAGGGTGAGTAATTAATAACATCATTTTAATTTTAGGGTGAACTATCCCTTTAAATGATACACACTGTATTTTTCATGGACATTAAGTTCCATTATGTGTTTGCATATAATAGGTTCTGTAAAGATGTGTTTGAGAGAGACTACAAGGCTACTATAGGTGTTGACTTTGAGATTGAGAGATTTGAGATATCTGGGCTGCCCTATTCTCTTCAAATGTGAGTATTTTTTTCTGAATTATTTAAATAGCATGTCTGTTTATTTAAAATCTTTATGTATTTTATATTTGTTTTGCACATTACAATATTTGCAGATGGGACACTGCTGGACAGGAAAAGTTCAAATGCATCGCATCAGCATATTACAGAGGAGCTCAAGGTAAAATGCGTGTTCTCATTTAAAGGAACAGTTCACCCAAAAAATTTACATTTGCTGAAAATGTACTTATCATCGGGCCATTTAAGATGTAGAAGAATTTGTTTCTTAATGGAAACAGATTTGGAGAAATGTAGCATTGCATCACCTGTTCATCAGTGGATCCTCTGCAGTGAATGGGTGCCATCAGGATGATATGTCAATAGATTCGATTCTGATGTGAGAGGATAATGGGATGGACATTTTCACTGGATTATTATGGCAGCAGTTTAAAGTTAAAACAATTACATGATATTAGTTATTAGCTTTTCACAAGACATTAATTAATGGACTGGAGTGGTGTGGATTACTTGTGGATTATTGTTTTTATCAGCTGTTTGGACTTTCATTCTGATGGCACCCATTCAATCCAGAGGACCCATTAGTGAGCACGTGATGTAATGCTACATTTCTTCAAATCTGTTTGCATTAAGAAACAAACTCATCTACATCTTGGGTGATCTGTGGCTGAGGAAATTGTTTGAATGTTTGGGTGATTTATTCATTTAATACTCCAGATCAGAGTCTGTTTAAACCCCAGTATAATCCTTTCTGTTTCTACTCTAAAAGTTATTATTACTGTCTTCGACATGGCGGATATCAAGAGCCTGGAAAACACACAGTAAGTAAAACCTGTAGTAATGTTCTAAAGACTGAAAAGGTGTCAAGGAATTGAAATTGTAATGATTTGTGTTTGTTTCTCAGACAGTGGTTAAAAGAGGCACTGCAGGAAAATGAACCAGACTCCTGTTTTGTTTTCATAGTTGGCACAAAAAGAGACCTCCTGGTGAGAATAGTCTCTACAGACAAGCATGCATACTGTATGTACAAATACAACTTGTAAAAGCTATTAAAGACCCCCGCTGTCCTTATTTGAAGTCTGCAGAAGAGTGCCAGAGAACAGAGAGCGATGCCATAAAGATTGCAGCAGAAATGAACGCTGAGTTCTGGTCGGTGTCCTCAAAAACAGGTACATTCTGTACATAAGTACATAAATCTATTTCATAGTTGTTGCTATGTCCATTAATAAAAATACAAGATAGATCCTACATGTAACTGTTACAACTATGGGGTTGAAGGGGAAAACGTCCAGGAGTTTTTCTTTCGCGTGGCAGCTCTGGCCTTTGAAGATGCCATTCTGAAGGACCTGGAGACAGAAATCAGCACCACTCAGATTGGAGATGGATGTATTCTTGGTAAAGATAGCACTCTGAAATCATAAAACAACAATATTCACTTATGTAAGTGTTGTTTTGAGTAAATGAATGTGGGTTTTGTTATTTCAGATGATAAAGCACTGGAAGATGCACAAGAAAAACCAAAGAAGAAGTCCTGTTGTTGATCCTCAGTGGTTTAGGAAGAAGAACTAACCCATTTGTATTTCGGGACAGAATAAATGTTTAACTTAGTAGAAATCAAAGTGTTTTTGGTTGACATAACCAACCTCTGAGTTGGTGCATCACTAATGTACTCCACCTTATCAGAATACACATAAGGGACTGACATCTGATTTCAAACATTTGATATGTACTGTAGTATTAACGTCAGTATTTTGTACTGAGCATAAACTGCCATTTAATAATTGTAATTGTATTTTTCCTTTTTTATTTTTATTTTTTATCTTCCTTTGGCAGACGAAATAAACATACATTATAATTGCACGCAACTTATGAATTTGTTATTAGTGTTTGTCTTAACGTTAACCGAGCTTGAGTAATGTACAGCAGTGATATAAGGAAAAATATTGTTTATCAGACAAAAAGCATAGTTTAATAGTTTTCAAACATGATCATGAAGTGTAACAGATGGCTAGACTTTGTAGACTATTATTTGAGCTTTGTCTACAAATAAAGCAAAATACATTATCATACATTCTGAAATGGTAAAATCTTTACTTAAAAGTGTTTATATTATATTTTATTGTATTATATTATTACTAAACCTGACCGCTAATCTCCAATACGTTAGGCGGCGCTGTTTATCTCTATTATTAGAAACCCGAAGAAGACACTGTCCGTTTAGTTCAGAAAACAGTACAAATGTTGCATTATTTTTTGGTAGATATAAGTTAAGATATGCGTTGTCACTGTATAAATAAATATGGATCCTCTATTTAATAAACCCGTGCCTTACAATTAGAAGAAGTTTTGCAGAGCGTTGTCTCTGGGATCAAAAGCAGAGTCACGCGACTTGTAAACAAACTGGAGGATGACAGACTAACAAGAATGTGATTGCGCGTCTTTGTTTTTAAGCACTTTGAACGTCATTTAAAACTTTTGTTTTTGCATATCATGTCGACTTGAAGTTTGCAGAAATGAAAGAATTGATATTCTGCAGACTGCTTCAGCACTGGATATTTCTTTGTTTGTAAATGTGTATGTTACTGATTTGTACATCAAGACTATAGCGACTGTTACCATGAAGGCAAACAAGTCCTACAAACTTGTGGTGCACAAGAGGGGTTTTGGAGGGAGTGGTGAGAATGTTCTTAATACTTCATTGGTTTTAGTTTATGACGGTGGCTCATTTAACATCCTTGTGTTTCTCCACAGATGATGAGTTGATGATGAATCCTAAAGTCTTTCCTCAGGTTAAACTGGGGGATATTGTTGAGATTGCTCATCCAAATGATGAGTACAGGTGAGAGGAGCTTTCTGCTGATTTCAGGACATGTCACGTCAAATTACGTCACAGTTCATTCTAAAATCATTTGGAAAAACTATATAGTCATAATTCGGTTAAATGGAAAATGAAATCTTACATGGAATGCTTTAATGTATGTAAATCTTGAAATAAAATATTTAATATTTAAATATTTACTAAATATTGTAGAAACATAATTTTCTGTAAAGTTGCTTTGTAACGATTTGTATTGTAAAAAGCGCTATACAAATAAACTTGAATTTAATTTAATTGAATTTAATTTAATAAATTACTTGGATAAAATACATTTTTGAACAGTTTTTTTTTCTAACTGAAAAACTAATAAAAATGAATAAAACCTATATAAACCACACACACACAAACACACACACACATATATATATATATAATAACTAATATAATTTCTGGTTATTCTCATAAAAATGTCACATTTCATCCTATAATTAAAAAAATATATATATTACAACACAATCTAACATGAAAGTTGTAATGAATATATATATATATGTGTGTGTGTGTGTGTGTGTGTGAGTGAGAAATCAGATGTTTAAATAAAATATATTTATTAGCAATAATTATTTTTAACAAAACATACAATAAATTACCAAAACTTTAACTAAAATTATAAACAAAACAGAAAATATCTAATTCAAAGCAAATTAAATTTATTAATAAAATAACAATGCTGTCTTCTATATTATAGAGTATGGTACTTTGCATGATACATTGGTAGCACATTATTTTACAGTCCTTCTGGGTTAAGTTCGGTAAAAAAAAAAAAATTCTAATCTGTATATTAATATATGCATCGATAATAATTTGGTTTATACTTTCTGTCTTTGTCTTAGTCCTCTGCTGCTGCAGGTCAAGAGTTTGAAAGAAGACCTGCAGAAAGGTGTGTTTTAAATTAGCGCTTGTTCTTCTGTGCTAGTAACTATTAATTGGTGTTCATTTTCTAAATTAATTTTCACTTTTCCCGCAAACAGAAACTATCAGTGTAGATCAGACAGTGGCTCAGGCCTTCAAACTTCGCGCCTACCAGGACGTCATCATCAATATTGTGGACCCAAAGGTATTTTATACAGAAATACACTTTATTGCACAGTCCTACTATTTAATTTTAAAGACTATATGTACAATATAGCACAGCCACTCATCATACCGTATTAGCTAAATGCTCCATTGAAATTTACAGGAAGTGACTTTGGATTTGGTGGAGCTCACCTTCAAAGATCAGTATATTGGACGAGGAGACATGTGGAGACTGAAGAAGAGCTTGGTGAGGAGATTAGATTCAAATCTGCATGGGATGTTCATTTTTGATGTCTTGTAGTGATGTTGATGTCTCTATGATGATCTTTCAGGTGAGCACATGTGCGTATGTGACACAGAAAGTAGAGTTTGCAGGAATCAGGTAACAACATCCATTATTACAGGCTGTCTGGATTGATTCTGATTGGTCATTTTAAGTATTTTACCGTCAGAAGTATATGTATAATACTACGGTTCCAAAGTTTTGGGTCAGTTCTTGAAAGAAGTGAACACTTTTATTTAACAAGGATGCTTTAAACTGATCCAAAGTGACCGTAAAGAAATGTAAAATGTTACGCTTTTTCCTTTTCTATCACAGTTTCCACAAAAATCTGTACTTTTTTCAACGTTGATAGAAAAAAAAAAAAAAAATTTGACTAGCAAATCACCATATTACAATGATTTCTGAAGATCACGTGACACTGAAGACCTCTTTAATGATACTGAAAATGTAGCTTTGCATCCCAGGATTAAATTACATTTGAAAACATATTCAAATAGTAAACATTTTAAATTGTACTAATATTTCACAATATTACTGTTTTTACTCTAGTCTTGGTGAGCATAAGAGAAAACATTTAAAATCTCACTGAACCCAAACTTTTGAACAATAGTGTACGTCTAACTAAATAATCGTTTTATCATGGTTTCAGGGCCCAGGCCAGTGAATTGTGGGTAAAAGGAGAGAAGGTCACTTGTGGCTACATTAGTGAAGATACAAGGGTGAGAAAGTCTCTTTGGAAATTCAGTTTGTTTTACTATCCATCACTAAAAAAAAATTTTTCTCCATGTTTTCTCCATCTAGGTGGTGTTTCGATCCACCTCTGCGATGGTTTATATATTCATTCAGATGAGCTGTGAGATGTGGGACTTTGATATCTACGGTAAAGAGACCATTTAACCATTATGTATATTTGAAGAGAAAAATCGATTATTTCAGGATTTTTAAGCTGCTGTCTTCATTCACAGGTGATCTTTACTTTGAGAAAGCTGTCAACGGTTTCCTCTCAGATCTGTTTGCTAAATGGAAGGTGAGTGTCAGCTTTACCATTTAACAGTAATGTTATCTGCACAATATAGCTGACTATGACACTGTTGGATTGTAAAATTTAATAAATTTTTCTAGGAGAAGAATTGCAGCCATGAGGTTACAGTAGTGCTGTTCTCTCGTACCTTCTACTCTGCCAAATCACTGGGTAAGTGTTTCATATTTTAACAGTGCTTTGGTCATATGATTTGAATAATAATAATTGACTTAGTATCTTTCTTTATGTAGAGGAGTTCCCAGAGCTCCAAAGAGCATCAGTCCGTCAAGACCACGAGGGACGTTATTATGAGGATTTCTACAGGTCTGAAGTTCTCAATGGCAGCTTTGTAATAGTTGAAGCAGCAGTCCTTATTTTCATTCTCTTACAGGGTGGTCGCCCAGAATGAAAGGCGTGATGAGTGGACATCTCTGCTCATCACCATTAAAAAACTCTTCATACAATATCCAGTGCTTGTGCGTCTTAAAGGAGCAGGTGCGTATGCGTCCTGTTATACAGTATATATATATATATATATATATATATATATATATATATATATATATATATATATATATATTAGGGGTGGCACGGTTCGCTGAAAAAAAACCATACCGTTCGGTTCACCACGCACGGTTCAGCACACGCTGGGAGCGCTGTTCAACTTAAATCTGACAAAGCATCTGTAATATGGTTTGCTACAAATAGCACGTAAAACAAACTGGGTTTAGTTAATGTATGTTTCAACAACAGCAATGAGGAGAAAAAAAAAACACTGGACAAATCATTCACTCTTGATCAATGTGAATGCCGTATGCCCGATTATGAGCAGTCATTTATTCCGTCATCAACCGGGTGCTGATAGCGCGTGCGCACAGATGAGATCTGTACTTTATTCAATTTCTGTACCTAAAAACTTATGCTAGACCTGCCTAAAAAAAAAAAAAACTGAATATAACTGCTTATTTTTGAATCTTTACTCTATTGTATTGATTTGTGCTGTTGCTTGTAGTTGGATAGATTCTTCTTCTGCTTCTTTTTTTATTTTTTTTTTATTTTTTTTTTTTTTTATTAGAAAGTATAATTTTTCCATTAACATAGCACATACCGAACCATACCGAAACTGTGACTCTAAAACTGTGAAACAATGAAAAAGTTGAACCGTGCCACCCCTAATATATATATATATATATATATATATATATATATATATATATATATATATATATATATATACACTATAAGTATATAATAAGTAATACTGTGAAAAATTATTACAATTTACAATGACAATGTTTTCTATTGTAATATACTGTATATTCAAATTAGGGTAGGGCTGGGCGATATATCTAACGATATGATCATGCGCATCTAATCAGTAAAGCTGCTTCCGTGATCACTGCTAAAATCACCATCACCTGCTTATAATTGGAGTGGCATTTAATAGACAGAGCCGTAGATCGCTGACAAGCTACGCCATATCGCGTTCATTATCCCAGATGAATTGCCTTCGATAATGAACGCGATATGGCGTAGCTTGTCAGCGATCTACGGCTCTGTCTATTAAATGCCACTCCAATTATAAGCAGGTGATGGTGATTTTAGCAGTGATCACGGAAGCAGCTTTACTGATTAGATGATCATATCGTTAGATATATCGCCCAGCCCTAAATTAGGGCTGACCATTTAACCCGTTAACTAAATGAATTAGTTATGAAAAAATTATGTGATTAAAATATTTTAATGCAGTTAACGCATCTTACATATCACACAGTTGAGTGCTGACAGATATAATGCAGGGCAACAACTCCATAAATGCAGTTATGCCCTAAAATTCATGACACTGGGGCCGTATTTAGTTTCTAAATGAATCCGCGTTTTGAACGAATGGTGTGAAACAATGTCTCAAAGGCTCATTTATAAGAAGAGCTGTTTGAAGAATCTAATGAGTCATTAAGACATTACCGCCACCTGCTGGCAGTTTTAGTTTCTTATTTAGAAGGGGACTTTAATTAGGTCATAATTTACTCAAACATAATTGACTCACTGTCTTTTGTGGAACAAGAAGGTATTTTGAAGACAGTTTGTAACAAATCTGTTTTGGTTACCAGTGAATTTAATTCCATGAACGAAAAAAAACTAAGATGCTTCTTAAATTGTCTTGTGTTCCATAGTTGATGTTAGGCTGCTGCAGCCTTATGTGTAATAAATTTCATGTTAAATCAAATAAAATATTTCTTTTTAAAGCTACTATTTTTATTTGTCTGCTTAATATTTTCTAATTTAAAATAGCTTTAATTGTTCTTTTGGGGGTATTTTCACAGCCAAATTATTTCCCCCCGATTAATTAGATTAATTCATCAACACATCACAAGTAATTAATTAGATAAAAAAAAGTAATCGACTGAAAGCCCTAATTAAAATGCTTATTTATTCCTCTGATACCCCAGTCTTAAGTGTCACATGATCCTTCAGAAATCATTCTAATATGCTGATTTGATGCTAAAGAAACATTTATTATTTTGATCAATGTTGAAAATAGCATTATTGAAAGTGTAACAGTCTAAGACATTATGTCCATGTCTTTTGTTATTGCAGATGGATTCCTGTGCGGACACAATTCCACTGCTGCTCAGGGAAATTATCTAGAAGCTATCAACTTGTCTTTCAATGGTTTGTAATTGCACATTTATTTTAAAGTCCCACAGCACTTCAGTAAAGCTGTTTGTCCTGATATCAGTGTCCTGTTTTGTGTCTTTCAGTCTTTGATAAGCACTACATCAACCGTAACTTTGACCGCACGGGCCAGATGTCAGTGGTCATTACTCCAGGAGTGGGTGTGTTCGAGGTGGACCGCTTGCTCATGATCCTCACCAAACAGCGCATGATTGACAACGGTCGGTGCTGAACATTTCGTTGTTTGTCTTGTAGCACAGAGCGGTGGATGCTAATGGTATGATCTCTTCCCAACAGGCATCGGTGTTGATCTGGTGTGCATGGGAGAACAACCCCTCCACGCTGTTCCACTCTTCAAGGTTGGTAAAGACCATATTAGGTTTGGCATTTGAGCATACAATCAGATATGAATGATTTAATACTTCTAAATAGAGTGAAAAAACATTTTTTTATATAATTTTATTAGTTACATAACCGCACAGTGCATGGAGACTCTAGAATTGGTGATGACTACAATCTTCCTCACTGGATCAACCACAGGTGAGATTTGAGAGTTGTTGCTATTGACTGCTAGGTGTTTGCTAGGGTATACCAACTACCCAGTACACCTCAGCAACCACCTAGCGGTCGGTAGCAAGTTAAAGGAGCCAACACTTAAGTCTCAGTCATGTTGGCTTAGATTCATCCTTTTAACAAAATATTGACTGCTAAAAAGAGAACAATAAAACATCACTCATGTTCATAGCACAAACAGTGTATATTATGCATCAATTTTGTTGTGTGAATTAAGTACATCCAAAATATTGGTAATAAACTTTTCAGAATCTCTGATATTTATTCTACATAAGGGTTCGTACGAGTGCTTGAATTCCTTTGTTTCCGAGTTTGAAAAATGCTTGGATTTTGGATAAAGTGTTTGAAAATGCAACTGCATTGGTAAATAAATATGAATTCTACAGCTTTTACACATCAAAGAGCCAGAACTCATGCAGCTGTTTTACACCACGGATCAAGCTGGCTGGAAAAAAGGTTAGAAATATTGCACTTTTAACTCACAACACCTTGTGACTGTATTATTTTTAATGTGTGAACGACTTAATGTTTGTAAAATTGCTAATGAAGCTGCTGTCGCTCTGATGTTTTTATTTTTATTTTAAGGCTCATGCTGAGAAAGCTAAAAGCAGCAAAGAACACTGTAAGTAGGACACTAGTAAGTTTTGTATTTTAGTTCAAGATTGTTTAATGGTTTACTGTGTCTGACTTGAGCTGTATTTGTCTTTCTCAGCTCTTGGTTCACCAAAAGATGCTGAGAACAGCCTTCCGATCCAGGTGGACTATGATGCGTATGATGCTCAGGTCTTTAGGCTTCCTGGACCTTCCAGAGCCCAGAGGTCCACCAACTTTAGGTACGTTAAAATAATCAAAATCCTGTCATCGTGTTTCATTTTTTGGTTGAACCCTTTCTTGAATTGTGACTGCAGTGTAACAAATCCTCTTGCTTTGAGCTTCTGAATGGAAAGACACTTCATGTTAGGATTAGTGATGCACCAGAATTACCCCTAAATATAAAAAACTAATTGAATACATTTTTGGATGGTTGAGATTATTGACAGAAATGATGATATTTAATTAGTGTGTGTCTTTGATAAGATGCTTTATGACAGCGTGTCAGTGTCCATTTTGTATGGACACTAGGGCTGGGTTGACAGTATCGATTTCTTGATTTTAATGTATCTTTATTTTGATTAATCTATTAGTCTGTGCCGTTTTCTGGTTACATGTGAATAAAACATTAAAAAAATGATATAATCCAGTTGTCACTCACAATAAGCTTTGTGTTTTGCTACTTTTGATATGAAACAAAGACTCAACTTTCATAAGACACTCCCAACCGGGTCACGGCACCAATGTAACCCCTCTCTCCTGGTGCCTTTGTGCAGTTTAAATGTTTATATACAATTATTACATAACTTTGGTTTTCAGGCTTAATGCACACTTTAATTCTGGTTTCAATGTTTTGATTTTAAGGTGCATCACTAGTTAAGATCTTGAAGTTTTCATACTGACCAGTTTATCAATTTATATGACAGATTATACATTTAGCCTCTGGTCTTGTGTGTCAGGTCGAGTCGGGAGAGGGAGTCGGCCAGCAGGAAAAGTTGGGGCTCAACAGATGTTAGTGGAGGTTTAGTAGGCAGCTCTCCCCCAGCCAGGCTTACAGGACCAGAAGAACAGAGGAGCCTGGCATCAGATGACAGTCTGAGCCACATCTCCAACATCCTGCTCATCCCACGCCCGGCTCAGGGCCAATACGAGATCAGCAGCTCCCTGGGGTACACCAGCTGCACAAGAGGTACAGAACTGATCAGAGTGCACCTGTGTGTTGATGTAGACTGAAACATCTGGTTGATGTTTGCTGCTTCTTGTCTGTCTCATTGCAGAATTGCTAGAAAAGATGGTAGAATCCCAGAGGGACTCCAGTGCCCCGGGCCGCTTCATGGTGGGTAGCGCTGAGTCCACCCTGCACATACGGCCGGGCGGTTACACGCCGCAGAGGGCCCTCATCAACCCATTCGCCCCCTCACGCATGCCAATGAAACTCACCTCCAACCGCCGCCGCTGGATGCACACATTTCCTGTGGGTAAGTGATACACATGTGAAGTACTTGCATCTGTATTCTGTAGTCAAATGTTTTGCATAATGACAGAACTCGGTAGTAACCAATTACATCTAATCTGGATTGTGTAATCAGATTCCAAAAATGAAGTACTCGTGATTAGATAATATTTAGGGCCGGGACTTTAACGCGTTAATTGAGATTAATTAATTACACAAAAAATAACGCGTTAACTAAGATTAATTAATAACAGAAAAAAAATTCCCGCATTTTTAATAACTTATTTTTGCACCGCGGAACGTTTCTCACTGGATGAGTTTCGGCGGACCGATTATACTGGAGCACCAACTATTATACTGGAGCTAGCGTGGACTTTACACTTTACACTTTATGTTGAACTATGTATTATTTTGTTGGTGCAACAGTTTATGTTGAACTCTTTATTGTTTTGGCCAAGGTTATTGAGAGTTGGACTTAGTATGTTATGGCCTCTGAAGAAACAGAGAGATGTTTTCTAATAGTCAGGGTTTCCAATGTTCTGAATGTAATTGACAGTATTGTGTTTTACTTTAAAAAAAACACTTCACAGAAGGTTCCAGCACCTATAAGCTTCCTGAATTTCTGAAATGTACTATTTCTAAATTGTTTCTAAATATGCTATTGCTACACTTCATGGCAAAAATTGCACTGGTCTGCTAGACTTGGTTGAACAAAAATAAACAATATTTTGTTTCTTAAGCTTATGTATTCAGTCATTATTCAATGGTATACTAAAAATGTGAAAAAAAAAATACTTCTCACTGTTCTCAGGTCAAATATTTATATGCGATTAAAATGCGATTAATTTCGATTAATTAATTACAAAGCCTCTAATTAATTAGATTAATTTTTTTAATCGAGTCCCGGCCCTAATAATATTACATTGTAAAGTAATCGTAATCAGACTAAAGTGAATTTTTATTGAATACATGAATTAGGGGTTGCATGACTGATTTCTAGTAGTCGATTGTTTATAAAAAAAAATACTTGAGAATATCTTTGCTGTCAGAGAGCTCTCAGACCTGATTAAAAATATCTTAATTTGTGTTCCCAAGAAGAACAAAAGTCTTACAGGTTTGGAACGACATGAGGGTGAGTAATTAATGACAGATTTTCATCATTGGGTGAACTAACTCTTTAAACTCATGAACTCCCTGCAGTTTCTTCACGAACTCCAGTTTGGGAAACACTGAAGTTAAATAATGTAAATAACAACAAATGGAATATCTTTTCTTTCTCTTTGTATTTTTATATCAATATGGTACAAGAGTATCCTATTTAAATCAATCGGAGAAACAAGTTAGGCCAAAAGTAATCTAAAAGTAGTCCGATTATATTACCTGGAATGTGTAAAGTTCATTTTTGACATGTAATTTGCAATCAGTAACAGACTACATTTTGTAAGCAGACAAATCCCAGTACTGCATAATGATAAATGCTAAACTAGAGTCTGTTCTCTACATGTTTTACATGAAATTGTGTGGATGTTCAAGGTCCTTCTGGAGAGGCAATCCAGATTCACCATCAGACACGACAGAACATGGCAGAGCTGCAGGGCAGTGAGCAGAGGGACCCGGCTCGTACCTCCGCCGAACTGCTGGAACTGGCCTATCACGAAGCTATGGGAAGGTCAGTCACGCACACGAGTAAGAGGTTATTTGGACAGGGAAAATGTACCAATGTGATAAAGCTAGAGACTAATATTGGTGTAAATGTGTGTGTTTTAGCAAGCGGAACGCATCCCGTCATGCAGGAGAGAATGGACTGTATATCACGGGAGTTCCTGATAATGTCTCTGGAAGCCCAACTAGTAGCAACAGCACTGGTGACTTACTATTATACACTGGCCCTTAAAATATATATTTATACAGTTTATGAATGTCAGAGTGATTCTTAGGTGCTGATTCTTTGTAGTTAATCAAAAATGTGTAGCATGAAAAGGTCTGATTCCCAAATGTATGATTCTAAGGAGTCAGTTCTTTGTAGAGATTCAAAAATATACAACGCAGCTGCTATAGTCTGATTCCCAAACAGATGATTTTTATGAGTTGGTTCTTTGTAGCGAATCAAAAACATACAATGTGATGAATCAACTTATATGAGTTGGTCCTTAGTAGGAAATCAAAGACAAACACAACTTGTGTAGTCTGAGTCCCAAAAAATGTTTTTTTTTTTTTGTGTGCAGCAATTCAGCAATTTAAAGGGGAAGTCGTGGCCTAATGGTTAGAGAGTCGGACTCCCAATCGAAAGGTTGTGAGTTCGAGTCCCGGGCCGGCAGGAATTGTGGGTGGGGGGAGTGCATGTACAGTTCTCTCTCCACCTTCAATACCATGACTTAGGTGCCCTTGAGCAAGGCACTGAACCCCCAACTGATCCCCGGGCGCTGCAGCATAAATGGCTGCCCACTGCTCTGGGTGTGTGTTCACAGTGTGTGTGTGTTCACAGTGTGTGTGTGTGTTCACTGCTCTGTGTGTGTGCACTTCGGATGGGTTAAATGCAGAGCACAAATTCTGAGTATGGGTCACCATACTTGGCTGAATGTCACGTCACTTTCACTTTCACTTTTTCACTTTCATAATACATGCAGCAAATGATTCACATGAGCCAGTCCATTTAGGTTCTTTTAAGACTCAAATCAGTTTAATTACTGACTTTTTGTTAATGTGATTAAAGGTACAATTATGAGTTAAGAAATGAATTGAAATTGCAATTTTATTAATTAATTTGTCAATATTTGTTACTCAAAACTAATAGTCCAGCCAGAAATGTCATATATTCAGCCTCAAGTTATTCCAAACCTGTATTAGTTTCTACTGCTGAGCACAGAAGAAGCACTAAACAGTTAATGGCAGCCATTGGCTTGTTTTGTCTTACCAACATTCTTCAGAATATCTTAGCTCAAAAATAAAAAATACAATTCATACAGTTTGGAACAAGTGGAGGGTGAGTAAAGATGAAAGAATTGCCATCTTTGGGCGAACTGTCCCTTTAATGCCATTGACAAGAAACCAGAATGGTGTGAGAGAAACCAGAATTATCTGCTAAATGACATTAATGCATTATTAAGTATGACCAGTGGACACTTCTTGGGGCCACTCTAGTTTTTAGTTTTACCACTTATTTATGATACAATATTTGATCATAAAATGACTGTTCTCTCTGAAACCAGATGATGAGTTAATGTTGTTACTGCTCTTGCTTTCATAGGAACACCAGTGAACCGTGGTTCTTTTGAGGAATACTCCAGTCGAGATCCGAGTGAGTTCTTCCCCATCATTGAAGAAAACAAATCACATCTTCAGTATCCATTGAGTCCCACACAAAGGAAAATTTTCCACATATAGACCCCCAGAAAATATACATTTGTTAGTTCAGTTACTTAAATACATTCATATTTGATTGGGGAAGGCTGGGATTTATTGTTGAATGATTTAAGGTATTTAAGTCTTAGCCTGTACCTTTGATTTTGACACTTTTGGGTTAGTAACCTCAAATCAGGTGTGCCTTTGAGGGAATTTCTGTTCTTTATCTTTGTATAAGGTTGTTTGGGTATCCCGAGCCATTGCTATAGATCATAATTGAGTGGCTGTGTTGTTTATGGGTGAAAGTTTAATGAGCGAAAAAGGTGGTCCAGAACTTCTGAGGGAATTCACTAAACAGTTGCGCCACTTGAGCGTTTGTTTCGAATTTGTCTGTCCAATCAAACATTTTGTTCAATTATGGTGTAAAGGGGTTAGGTAAAGCTAGCATGCTAGTTGGCCATTAATGTTCAATAATAAGAATTATACATTTGTTGCAGTAGTGTGTAAGCCAAGTTAGCTTGCTAATTGCTAGAGATATTAACAAACAAGAATTCAACATTTGTTCAGTTGAGATTTCTTGGGTGTAGGCTAAGCTAACACATTAATCGGCTAGTGATATTCACAAATAAGGATTGAACATTTGTTCCAATATGGTGTAGGTTAACATGTTAACTGGCTATTAATATTCACATATAAGAATTGAACACCCATTCCATTAGAGTATGAAGGGTGTAGGCTAAACTAGCACATTGATCAGCTAATGATATTCACAAATTTTGAACATTTGTTTCATTTTAGGGGCATAGGATAAGCTAGCATGCTATTCGGCTAGTGATATTCCAAAATAAGAATTTAATGATTATTTAGTTAGTGTGTTGGCTAAGCTAGCATTTTAATTAACTACTGATATTTATAAATAAGACTCCTCTAACATAGATCGCCGACAGAAAAAGATGTGTTGAGTGTAATGACAGTGAAACTGAATAAGATGCTAAAACGATAACTTAACATTGCTAGCATTGTGCGTGATTTATTCTTAGTGAATTCCACCTCAGATTATAATGGGATTTCTGGTTTTCTCACTGTACCACTTTCCCCGGGGATTTCTCTATTTCCAACATTCCCCTTTCTCTCTATACTAATCAAGTACCAAACTTCAATTCCCTCCCACTCACAAGCTTTGTAACCCTCAATAAAATCACAAATCACGAATATGTAAAATCACACTGCCACACACTCACGCATGCCTTACCTGAATGCTACAAGTTCTGGTCATCTTTTCTGTCAATCATGCGTTGATGTTGATGTACAGATGGCCGTTCAGACTTTTTACTCATCAGTGATATCACGATGCTCACAGTGCCTTTAGTGCATGTTAATTTTGCATGTAGTGTTCACTGTAATTTCAGTTTAATTACGACAATGATGGTAACACACTCCTTTTTCTTTTCCCACTTTCTCCTTGTTGTGTCTTGTATGTGTCTGCCTGGAATGGTTCCCACTCTCTTCTTCTGCCTCTTTCTCTCTCAATCTGTCTGCTAATTTTCAATCGGGCCTTACGTGTGAATGTGTATGAATGTTACGTCCATGTGGTACGTGTGTCATGCGCTGTTGGACGCTGTGTGTGTGTGTGATGGGGGTGCCCCTGAAGTCCTGCTGCTGTCTGCCCCTCCGACAGTGCCTAGTTTCTGCTGCACGGTTGGGGTGGACTGGAAGTCCCTTACCACTCCCGCCTGCCTCCCGCTCACCACCGATTACTTTCCTGACCGCCAAACCCTGCAGAATGACTACACAGAGGGCTGCTATGACCTGCTGCCACACACTGACCTGGAGAGGTACAAAGACAATAGGGATTAGGTGGTATAGGTCCAAAAAAAAGGCTTTTGTATTTTATGCACTATATACTGTTGTGTATATATGCTTAAAAAAATCTCTGTTTGGATTAAGCAGATAATGAAGAGTCTAGAATTGGATCATTATTGCACTGATAAATGTGTTTCTGGCATGCTGTATGTTGTGCATTAATTCTATTTATCCTACGTGATACAGTGGGTAGATTTTCCTTTCTTAACCATGTTGGAAGATGTACCCATGTCCATATTCCAGGATGACAATGTCGAAATGAATTGGCCACAAACTGCGAAAGAGCGGCTTACTTGAGGAGCATGAGGAATCATTTTCTTGCTTGAATTTATTTCCCATTGAGTGTCCTGAGCTTAACCCCATTGAAAGTCTTTGTAAATGTCAATCCAAGATCTCGGCCAAAAATGCATGCTTATTAACTCTTGGTGAAAATAATGTGATGTTATATGACATTTTCGAAAATGCCATAATGAAAGCACAATGTTAAATTAAAGGTGCTCCAATGAAATATTAATATTAATATTAGAGTGTGCAACTTTTTTGGACAGGCAGTGTAAAGTCTACTCCAGCACATCACATTGAATTTCAATAGGTTTAAACTCAAGACTGTGTGGTGGCCAATCTTTCCTAATTTAAGCCTGATAAATCTTGCCATTGTCATTCTGGATTATGTACATGGGAACATCTTCTGACATTGTTGTTTAAGAAATAAAAAGCTATATAATGCATCGGTAAGTGTTAAAAGCATCGTTGCCATAAATTTAACATGCCAGAAACAATGCAATAATGATCCAGCCCTAAAATCTTGACATTAACATTCTCCATAGGAGAATTGATTTTAACTGTATCCTTTGTACCTTTAAAGACTGACTTGCTGTGAGCTCCAAGGTTCGTTAAAGCCATCATCCCCCATTATTTCATCCATTTAAATAATCATGTTTGTTACCATTAAATTGTTAGTCATGATTCTACATTCTACAAAAAAATCCAACAATCGAAGAATTAAAACAAAAATTATGTAAAAAGAAAAGTTTTATTATTACAACGAATCACTGAGAATGAGTCTTATCTGCCTAGAAAAATGCAAAATTATCTCAAGTATTCTCATACTTTTGAACCCCACTATAGATTTCTTGTATATTGAAGATCTTAGTCCAAAATGAATGCCTTTAATCTTCTGTAGACGTGATGATGAGTCTCCAGTGATGATGGCCCATCAGGTGTTTGAAGAGTTCATCTGTCAACGACTGATGCAAGGCTACCAGATCATTGTACAGGCTAACAAGAAGCCACAGCCAGCTATAGCCCCACCCCTCAGCAGCAGTCCCCTTTATTCCCGAGGTACATCCTCTACTGCACTCCCCTTTGAAAGATTGAGTAGTCTTCTTTTTTTTTAAAATCATGCTCCATTGTAATGCAGGTAAGAGATTTAAAGGTGTGCTTTTCAGGGCTGGTGTCTCGACGCAAACCAGAGGAGGAGGAGACTGTTTACTGGCTCAGTATGGGAAGAACCTTTCATAAAGTCTGCCTTAAAGATAAGATCATTACTGTCACCCGTTACCTCCCAAAGTTAGTTTGTTCTTAGTCATTCGGTTTCGATTTACAGTACGTTATTTGTTCTTCTAGAAATGCCCACAAATGTGTTTTGTGTGTCCTTAGGTATCCTTATGAATCCACACAGATTCAGTATAGCTACAATCTGTGCCCTCCACATGCAGACGCCCACTTTTTGCCATTTTGGGTGGAGTTCAGCCACGAGCGTCTAGAGGAGTACAAATGGAACTACCTGGACCAGTACATCTGCTCTGCTGGTTCAGAGGACTTCAGGCAAGTGGCTTTGCTAACACCATGGCTCTGACGCGAAAAAAAGGCAGATGTCCATAAAATCCCATTCCTTTCTCTTCCACAGTCTTATTGACTCTCTGAAGTTCTGGCGCACGCGCTTCTTGCTGCTGCCAGCGGGCGGAGCCAAGCGAGTGGCGGATGGTGAGGGTCACTGGGATGTGTATGGGGACGGAATGGGGGCAGGGCGGGATGGCCTCTCTGGCACTGGTGACTGGTCTCTTTTGGATGGATTTATCCGCTTTTTGGAAGGCCTGAACAGGATCCGTCGCCGTCACCGATCTGATCGAATTATCCGCGTAAGTTCACAGCTAACAGGATAAGCACAATGAGTCAAAAGGGATAGAACCACTCATCAGGGTTATACAATAACAGCTGCTCTGTTTATTACAGAAAGGAGCTACCATTAAAGGTCTGCAGGTAACAGGAGCCCTCTCATCCTACAACCCGGAGCCTATAGCGCCCCCTGTGGGCAAAAAAGGCACCTCTGCCCTATCTGCACTCCTTGAGTTGGATCAGACACAGAAGTGAGTTGGGCAGGCAGATAACCGCAAACCAAACTAAATAAATACCACAATGCTAAATCAATGGGAAACAAGTGTTTGTGCAATGCCAGAAACAATGAGATTTTTTGAGACTTTTATCTAGTGACGCATATGGTAAGAGTTTTATAAAATGCATGAGATTCCAGGCTTTTTTCCAATGCTGGTAAGATGTCTTTGATCTGCAGGAGTTTAGAAGAGCAGCAGCTTGCTGCTCAGCATGTTGGGAAATCATGTGGTCCTTTCAGTGATGCTGCCAGCGTTGCCCTAACAACTACCTATGTCGATAGCCCCCGTAAGGTGAGAGTCCAAGGCAGACCGCCGAATGGACTGTGCTGTTGTGTAGTTCCTGGCTTCCTGTGTGCCTCTTTGTGCTTTTTGAGTGTGAAAGAGAGCTATTATATTTATACAGTATGTTTTGCTTGCTGGCTTTTTTGTGTAATTTTCACCTTTGTCTGCTTGGTTTAAAGACTGATCATAGTGTTTGAAATAGAATTAAAAGTTAGTATTAAATGCAACTACTATAAATTGCCACAATAATGTAATATCGGGGGGTTAATCTAATTAATTCAGTTAATATTTGATTAGTTGCATAAAAGTGTTATACAATTCAAATTTTTAATTCATTTTAATTCCTCCTTCATTTAGCTCATGTTTTCCTGTTGTCTTATTATTGAATCATGGATATTATTTGCACTGCGTTTATGTTTTCTTGCTCCTTCCTTGGCTCTTTTGACCTTAGCCTCTTCCTCTTCCATTACTGCCTTGTTCTTGCTCTGATCTCTGGGGGTTATTTTCTCTCTTTCTGGTGTTTTCCTCCTAAAATGCTGACAGGATGCTGCCTTCATTTTGGACTTCATTCGTAGTCCACGTTCCTCCTACATCTGTCACTCTCAGGTCAGTCACTGCCCCCTCTCTGCTCTGTGGCAGCCGTCTGTCTCTCTCAATGCGCGTGTGTGCGTATAAACCATGTGTGCATGCCTGTGTATTTGTCCAACCTCTCACTGGCATTAAAATGTGAAGGTTGTTGTTTCTATCTAGTGTTTTTGTAGTCAGCGTGACAATGAAGAGTCATTCCTGTTTGTCTGTGTACCCATAATCAATATTACATAAAATCGCTTCATTTAACATCTTAACCACTAAGAGTTCCACTGTAGTGCTAGACTGCATCACTCCTGTTGTCTAATGAAAGAATGCATGTGCACTTTAAATTTAATCTCACTTCACATCCTGAACACATTTAGAGTGCTGCTAATCTCACCTAGCCAGATTTTTGTCTAGCGGCATATAGTAACTGTTCCACATTGCAGCTAATTCTGGGCCGGAGCAGATGGGAAGAGGCCATCTGACCAACAAGTAAAGCTAGTCTTCACATTTTGCTTTTTTTACTACATGATACCACCCTTATAAGACCACAGTAATGGACGAGCATGCAATAAAGTGGTAAATCAGTTAAATAATGCCAGAGTGGTTTACAAAGTATGGTTACATCAAAGAATGCAGAAAATATGGAAGGAAGGTAGAAAATATGTGTGGAGACATGTACCGGGGATTTTCTATGTAAGATTCATTCCTGCTAGTCACCGGATGCAGGTAGCATGAAGATATCTCAGCATTTTGCACCCCTTTTCAGTCCTGTGCAGTGCTGTTTTTTCAACTTGTTTGCATGAAGATATCTTGACACATTCCCACTGGGTTTCTTAGCTGCCAGCTGAACAGGTTTCAGCAAATCACATAGAGGGAGGGTTGATGGACAAAGGAGGCAACCAACCAGGAGAGAGAACATCAGCTACATCCCAAGCCACAGGAGACCCAACCCCAGGCACTGGTGCAGAGACTGGGTAAGAGAATGCCTTATCTTATTCCGAACATGTCTGAACATGGCTTCCTCTATGTTCAAATCAGAACTTGCCACTTTCATGTCGCATTACAGCGGGCAGTCAGGATCCAGTGGATTGAGTCTTTCCTCATCGTCCACACTAATGGAGATCCTGGAAGCCATTAAGCATCCCACGTGAGAGTCTTTGAATCCTTCATTATTTATTAGTGTTCTATTATGTCACCCATGTGTGATATAAATTGACTTCCTGTGCTTGCAGCACTGGAGTGCAGCTTTTGCCAGAGCAGAGAGGCCTGCCTCCCAACTGCTTTGTCAGTGCTGAGGTTGTACATTGGCTGGTCAGCACTGTGGAGAATGTTGCCACACAAGGCATTGCAGTAGAAATCATGCAGGTAAAATTGAGAACATTGCAAAAGTCATAGTTGTCTGTTTGTATTTAAAAACTTTACCATCTTGTTGATGCTCCTGTAGAAAATGCTGGATGAAGGTCTTATTACGCATGCCTCTGGTGATGCCATGCGAACGTTTGTCTATGGGTTCTACCTCTACAGAATTGTCGACAAAGACAATGAGAAGGGTAAGAATCGACTTGATCTATCAAGATTACTTGGTTAATTGTTGTCAAGTTTATGCAGGTGCTAGGTTGCTGCTAACCTACTGTATCAAGGGAGATTCACAGCCAGTGATTTGCAAAGCAACTGCACTTCATTCATTTTCAGTGAGAAGTTGCAATTTCTGGAGTACACAATTCAGTGATCCACCGGGATCCATAGTGATCTCCAGATTGAGCATCACTGTCTCCAATCCCATTGTTAGCATGACTGTGTCTTGGTGCTTCTAACCTTCGTGAAAACACACATCTACTCCCTGCAGCCCCTACGACTCAGCTGCCCCCAGCAGGAGCCAATGTATGGTCTGCTGCAGCTTTGGAGGACTTCGCCCTGTTCCAGAGGAAGTGGTTTGAGGTGGCCTTTGTTGTGGAGGAACGTCGGCCCTGTGACTTACCTGCTTTCCTCCTGCCCTGGTTGCCCAGCCGGCCAGCCTCGTATGCAAGTAGGCATAGCTCCTTCAGCCGCAGCTTTGGAGGACGCAGCCAAGCTGCTGCACTGCTAGGTACACACAGCCGGCTCTGATCCCAGAGCAGCCATGCTCAGCACCTAAAGGCAGTATGCCATACTCCCTCCCCCGAAAGTTCTTGAAGGCTAGTTGGGTGAATGAGTCGCGCAAAGTCAAATCATTTCTACTCATATTACTAAAGCATTCAGATATCATCTATGCCATCTACTAGTCAACCCAACATCAATGCGCAATTGGAAACTTCTGCAACTCAACTAACATATAAAGATCAACATTGCAACAACATACTCTTCTCAGGAAACACTGCTTTTGATTCAGCCACTTCCATCAAGAAATTGTACTTATGAAAAACTAAGCATCTGACTTTGTGTGACTCTTCTCCATTCTGGCACTGCATGCTGTTTTAGAAAAGTAGTACACCTTTATTTCATCCTGTTCATTCCCGCAATGCCCAAATCATGTTGATAACAGCTTGATTCCCTTTCTGACTGATTGCTGTAGACTGTGATTGTAATTCTGCAATTACAACAATCCCAATTAGCCATCAATCGGTGTCACAGTACATGCACTCTACAAGTAGCATGGTTACATATATTCTAACAGGGCAAAATTGCTTTGCAAGCTGTTCCAATCAGAGCATGGACTGATTCCCCAATACACCAATCAAACCGCTGTGTTGGGTGGGCTATAATGATGTCTTGTACACCAGTAGTGCATGTTGTAAAGTAGTGGCTGTGGTCCAGTAGTGCTGTGGTATGGGTTCTTCCTGCTGTCCTCCATCTGTCCTGTTGCTTCTGGATGAGTGATGTTCCTGCATTGTTCCCAAAACCTAAGCAAAGCTTTTCTTCCAACCCAATGCCTTTCTGAATTTGCTTTCAGTGTTCTCCTGCCATAGAAGCTTCATACATCCTACTTGGCTTTAATACAATGCATGATGGAAAATCACCCTAGATCTCAGAATCATTAGTTCATTCTCAATTTTCGTTTCAGATGTCATGAGCACTAATTGCCATTGCCATTGCCAGCTCTTTTATCACAACTACTCTTCATTGACCCATTAAAGGTCTTAATAACTCTATGCCTGACCTCTGTCATTTCATCCTTTTGGCAATTTCTACTCTCTCTCCGTCTTTCTTGCTCTGTTTTTGCCCCTCCTCTCTCAGCTGCCACGGTTCCAGAGCAGAAAACAGTCACCTTGGACGTTGATGTGAACAATCGCAGTGATCGGACTGAATGGTGCAGCTGCTATTACCATGGCAACTTCTCCCTCAATACTGCGTTTGAAATCAAGCTGCACTGGATGGCTGTTACTGCAGCCGTACTCTTTGAAATGGTAAGCATAGGATGAGCAAAAATCCCTGAATGAGGTGACGAGGTGTTTATACTATCGAGGACTATCAAGCAAAGTCATCCAGATGCATGTAGTTAACTACTACCAACTAAAGGCCCAAACATAACATCTAAGGTTGAGACATAGTCCTGTAGCCCTGGACTCTTCTTTTTCAGGTGCAAGGCTGGCACAGAAAGGCAGCATCTTGTGGATTCCTGCTTGTACCTGTGTTGGAGGTGCCCTTTGCTTTGTCATCGTACCTATATGGTGACCCTCTCCGTGCTCAGTTGTTTATCCCCCTTAATATCCAGTGCCTGCTAAAGGAGGGCTGTGATAACCTGTTTGAGGGTGAGGACAGAAAAAGTAACAGATTGAATGGTGTGATGGTTGTAGAAGTCCATATATATTTGTGAATACATTGTCTCTGTTTGGTGTTTGCACATTGCTAAGCTAAACACTGTGATATCCTAGATACTCAGTGCAAAAATCTTAGGTAAATAGTCTGTTTTGGTCTTTAATGGCTTTTGAATATATTTATGATATGATGATTAATCGCAATTAATTTCATGGTTCATCTTTCATAGAATTTGTCTCAATATTTAGAACTGCCGTTGTCATTTTTTGTTAAGTGAAAGTTTGATATCTTCCATTATGGCACTGCTGTACTCGTTTAGGGTTTGAGCCAGAGACATACTGGGACAGAATGCAGTTGTTTCAGGAGGCCATAATCTCCAGGTAAAGAGAGAATAGAAATATTATTTCTCATTGAGTGAATCTAGTTTATTTCTAGTTAAATCTATTTATTAAGGTCTAGTGGTCCGGTGTTTTTCCTCATTAAAACAACTTCCTTTCTTCTTTGAAGATTTGGCTTTGTTCATGACAAATTCTCAGCATCAGCTTTTAACTTTCCATCAGAGAACAAACCTCAATACATCCATGTAACAGGTACATGCTTTTATGAACTGTATAAACTATACTAGCACTACTACTTTTTTACTAATTCTTTCAATCTTTTCCTCTTGCTCTTTCGTTATCACTGTCACTTGGGAATGTTTATCTCTGTATCCAGGTACAGTTTTTCTTCAGCTGCCTTACTCAAAAAGGAAATACTCCAGTGGACAGCGGCGGCGCCGTAACTCCGCTACCTCCACCAATCAGAGCCTGTTTGGTTCTGAGGAGCGAGTGGGCTACAATTGGGCCTACAACACCATGCTGACCAAAGCCTGGAGGACTGGCGTTCTGGGGGACGAGAAACTGACTGACCGCCTGTTGCGGGATTTCACGGACTTTTGTGCCAACAAGGATAATCGACTGGTGACCTTCTGGGAAAGCTGTGTTGAGAAAATGAACGCCAGTGCCCCTTAAGAAAAGGCAAAACTGTGTCAGAGAAAACAGAGACTGCCTCTGTTTTAAGAGCTAATGTACTGCTGCTATCATCTAATCAGAGAGAAATAAAGCAAACAGCCTCATCATCAAACACTCAGATGGATGAGTCATATGTTTTCAGAGTGTCTGCACATGTGCCTGCAATGTCCTGAACCCATCACTGGGTTGTACATAATCGGATCAATTTGTTCATTATTGCTATGCCTTATTTTAAAAACATGTTTATGTTTATGGTTATTCATGGTCTTTCACCTTTGCATTTTGGTTATTAAAGACAAATCACTAGTTAAGGGACATACAATGAATTCTTAAACAAAAGCAAAGATCTATTAGATACAACTTTATTTATATTATCCCCATGGTCTGGTTGATCCAATTAAGCCCCACTGTTTAAATGCAGTAACTGCATGTCTTCAGCAGTAGCACTGCAGGAACATCAGCCAGTGCTAGGAATAAACACTTGACCTTTGTTCTCACTGAATAGAGTCCAGTCCACGCATTTTGTCTGTACATTCATTGTTGAGGAGGAAAGTTCATGCATCCCATTACCCTTAAGCCTTTGGACAGACAGAAGCATAGCTTCATTTGAATGCGGAAGAGTTGCTTATCACGCGCACGCGCGCTGTGTCGCTGCATTGAACAATGCAGCAAACTTCACTGCGCAGGTGCGCGGCTGCAGGGTATGCGGCTATTTTTAGAAAATGACGTCACCCTGAAATAGAAGCGAGTGCGCGCACACCCCCCTCCATCTCCCCCTCCACCCTGTTCGCTGGGATTGACAGGACGCTTGCAGCAGCAGCACTCCGAAAGACGAAAGAAGAAAAGAATCGGGCGTAACTTGGAGGTTATAGAGGGCTGGGAGGGGAAAGAAAGCGTTACAAAAATATATAGACAATACAGAAAAATACAACCCTGCACCTTCAACCTTTGGCTCTCCGTTCCACCCTCACGTGTGCGGCTGCTCCAGATTCTGCTCGCGCACTGTGTGCCGTCCGGAGCGCGCGCTCTCTCACAACCGAGTGTGTTCTGCTGAGAAACGACCGATCCCGGTGCGAACCGACAGCCTTTGACCAGAGAGGATGGCTGATAGAGAGCAACTGATCCAAAGAGCCCGTCTGTCGGAGCAGGCGGAGCGCTACGATGATATGGCCTCCGCGATGAAGCTGGTGGGTAATTAATATTAATATACATGCATTCATGCACAATAAGGCTATAATGAGAAGATTGCGATATAAGACAGATGCATTTATTGTTTTATTCCCTGTTGGATTACATTTTTTGTTTAAGCAATTGAAGAAGCACTCGCCTTTGTCACGAGCAGGACCCCACATTATATATATATATATATATATATATATATATATATATATATATATATATATATATATATATATATATATATATATATAAATGCTGTTAAAGAGACAGTCCACCTAAAATGGGAATCATTATAATGTAATTCACCTTCATGTCGCTGCAAACCAGTAAAGATTATACACTCTCTTCCCTGAAACACAAAGGGAGATGTTAGGCAGAATGACAGGCTCAGTCTCCATTCACTTTCATTGTATGGAAAACAGATGCAGTGGACGTGAATGGGTACTGTCAGTCACTGATCTTTTTTCCCAACCTTCCGTTTCGTTTTCTGAAAAGGAAACACGTCGTGCAGTTGTAAAACGACATAAGCGTTCGGGAAGTAATTAGAGGAATTTTCTTTCTATAAACATTTCCTTTAAACGTTAAGAAAAACAATAAATATGCATTTAAACTTTAGGATATATTATAATAGGTAATCAACGGGTAAATCGCACGGGTGTTGGAACAGAAAGCTAATAAATGGTAGGTTTCGGTTCGGTATCGTGCATTTCAATCGTTATAGTGGATGAACATGGGCGGCGCTATCACACTCTCATCCACATCCATTGTGCATTTGCGTCTCAGAGAAAATAGATTAAAAAACAACAACAATAGAGCTGCTTTTTATTTTATGATATAGTCAAATAAAACTTGAAATTTCTCATGAGCTCATGTTTTATTGTAATCGTGAAATAAATCGCAATATGTGAGCCAGCAGTGCAGCATCAGCTGTCTAGTTTGACATCCGAGCACAAAGGATGAAAGTCAGTCAGTCTGTCAGTCAGCATGGGTCAAATAGGACACAGCTGATTTCTGCAGTATTTTTGGTCCTTTTTTCTTAAATTAATTAAAGCAACATCACCCTAATCACCTAATCAAATTTGATTTGATTAGATATTGTCATTACTGTGCCGTTGAATGTTTGACATTGACATTTTCGGTGAAGGGTTCCTATGATAATGTAAAACCTGGAAATATTAAGGAATTTTTAATTGTGGTTTTCAGAAATGGGAAAGTCAGTGGGGTCTAAAAAAACAACAAAAACATTTAATTAACTAAATATTGCAGTTTGAAAGTAAAACCCCTCACAACTATTTGTAACAATCAGACTAATCATAAATGAAAAGATGTTCATTTGTTTTGATATGATCATAACTTATTTAGTTTCTCATTGACTTTGCATTAGGAATGCACGATATATCAGTGGTTATATATGTATTAGTGATCATTAACCCTTTTCATTTATCAGTTTATATCTACCTATTTTGGCTGTAAATAACATCAGGTGTTTGCCAGCTCAAACAAACATTTTTTATTCCATGATGAAAACAGGTCTTTTAAGCCATTCCAATTTAATTAAGGTAAATGAGCTGTGCTCTAAAATTAGATTTTTTTACACAATATTTACTAAATATTTGAAAACACAAATTGTGCATTATTCTTGAACCTAGATAGATTTTTGTGGGGACACCATTGTACAGCACCATAATGTTCAAATTTCAAACAAATATTTGTGAACATAAAGCACTGTAATTGCGTTTAATGACCCAACATCTGGTTTTCTGCACCATCAGGTCACAGAACTGAATGAGCCTTTGTCCAATGAAGACCGCAACCTGCTCTCTGTGGCCTACAAGAATGTTGTTGGGGCCCGGCGGTCATCTTGGCGAGTCGTTTCTAGCATTGAGCAGAAGACGGCGGCGGATGGCAATGAGAAGAAATTGGAACTGGTGCGTGTTTACCGAGAGACCATCGAGAAGGAGCTGGAGTCGGTGTGCCAAGACGTTCTCAGCCTGCTGGACCAATACCTCATCAAGAACTGTGACGAAACCCAGCTGGAGAGCAAGGTCTTCTACCTGAAGATGAAGGGCGACTACTTCCGGTACCTGGCCGAGGTGGCCACCGGTGAAAAGAAGGCCTCTGCCGTCGAATCGTCCGAAGGCGCCTACAAAGAAGCTTTCGATATTAGCAAGAGTATGCCGGCCACCCATCCCATCCGCCTCGGCCTGGCACTCAACTTTTCCGTCTTCTACTACGAGATTCAAAACGCACCCGAGCAGGCCTGCCAGCTTGCCAAGGAAGCCTTCGATGATGCCATCGGCCACCTGGACAATCTGAACGAGGACTCCTATAAGGACTCCACGCTCATCATGCAGCTCCTGCGGGACAACCTCACCCTGTGGACCAGCGACCAGCAGGACAGCGAAGCGGGAGACGCCAATAACTGAGAGATCAGCCACTTCTAGCTGTAGTAGCACGCGTCTATCCCTTCTACACTGTCTTCTTAGAACCTGTATCTTATCTCTCTCTGTCTGCTCCTTCGTTCTCCCTCTCTCTTCTCTATTCCATCTTTCCTGTCTCTTTGTGACCCTCAATGCTCTTCTTTGGTTCCTCAGGGCAGCACTTCAGACCCTTTCTTGCTCTCTCGTCTCTTTTACCCCTTTTCCACCAACAGGATGCTGATACCCAAACTGGAACCCTTCCACCGCAGAAAAGGTGGTTCTGGGATGGAAAAAAGTTGGTTGGTCTCTAAAACCTGCTTGTTTCAAACCTGGATAATGTCACTTGTCCAAGTTTTCAATACTAATGCAAATGTAAAACCAAACAATGCCCCTTCCATTATAATATATAAAGCATTCAGTTTACGCATGTTGTCAGTTTTTCTCTTATACATCACCTGTGATGTACTTTGGATGCTAAAATGCTTCGCAATTCATTAGAAAAAATAAACTTTCATAAAAATTGAATTATTTATACAGGCAAATTGATTGCTAGCATACAGTGAATTTGACATAAATACAATGATTCAAATTGCTTTGGGTGTTCGAATGTACTCTTAAAAAACAAAAATGAAATGATTTTAAAATATATATGCACAAATAGTTTTGTATTATTTGTGATATAAAGAAACTTAACTGACATTAATTAGGATAATTTTATGTTAAATATTTCTTTTGATGGCACCGATTCAGATGATTTTGAATGCTAATATATGTTCTGAAAATTTGTCATAAAATAATAGTAAACAAGTTGCATCATTGTTCACTCTTTAAGCCAGTTCTGACATCATTTTGGTGAAAAAGGGGGTATTTATCCACTTGTTTTCTCTGTTTACCAACCCATTCCTCTCTCCTTGTCCTTGACCTCTTTTTCTGTATGCGATTCTCTTTTTTCTCCCCGCAACGAGTCGCTGATAGCCTGCTGGTCTCCACATGACATTTATTTAGTGTGTACTTGTAAGGACTCGATCTTCGTAGAAACACTGTAACACTTATTACAGGATGAGATCTTACACCTACCTGTAATTACGTTATTGTTCTTCTTCTTCACTTGTCTTTGATCTGTACCTCCATCCCTGCTTAGATGTGTTTGTCTGTCGTTCCCCCATGCTCACCTTGTACACCTCGCTAGCCCTGTGAATTGTGTAAATCTGCTGATCTCACAACAGTATGCTGTTATCAAAAATGTGGACGGCACTCTGTTATGAGACGCGGTGATCAAAAGTCTTTTGATTAGGATTACATATGCAAGGTTATGTAAGAATGACATTAAAGACATTGCTTACCATGCGAACCCTCAAAATGCAGTCTATTACTGGCACTTTATTGTGGTCTCACAAATGTATTATTAAAATATACTGTACACTATTGTATACAATTTCACACACGGATTATAAATAATGGTTTTCTTGCTTGTAGTCAACATGAATCTGCATGCACAACACCAACACATGACAGTTTGTAGCCATTTTTAGTTTTGGCAAAGTGGTGGCAAATTTGTTCAATCTTATGTAAACTAAAATATGTCAGGGTGGTACAAGTGACCCGATATAATAAATAAATGTAAAAAAAAAAAAACCAAAAGAACCTTGAGGAAAAAGCCCATATGTAGTTTAACTTTTTTTTTTTTTTTCGAACTTATTTGTTCGAAAACTTTTGTCATGTGGTCCGAACAACAAGGATCCCCCTGCGAATTACACCATAGAGAAGACCACTACAGACCCTCATGTGTGTCAAGATCAATAAGACTTTTAAAATAGATAAGTGGACTTTGCGATATTATTAATTCAGGATATTCTGTAAAATGTCATGTGGTGTGCCTCAAAATGTAATGAAATAAAAATTCATGATATTTTATATTGAAAAATACATTTAATAATAATTTAAAAAAAGACGTGTTCACTCACATGTATTCGATATGTAAGGAAAGATTGGTACTTTACTCAATGGTTACATCACATGACATAAAAGGGCATAAAAAAATTCAGAACTATATGAAAGCAACACATTCATTATTCATTAGCTTGTGCTGCCTACGTGACATAATCTGCATAGAAAAGTTGTTTCAGGACACTGCTGTTATTATTTTTTCTCAATATTGTGCACTGATAATAAGACCAAGATGTACATTAAGAACACAAAAATGTCACTTTTGATTAATAATATCTTGGCTAAATTTTTAAAAAAAACCATAGTCACCAGCTCTCAATGTAATTTTGCTGTTTAATTATGTAAATGTTCTGGCAGAGATGCCTTTAACCATAGTGATGTATATATGCAGGAGTTACATTGAATGATTGATTTACCAATAGTATAGTTAAGTGAATATAATGAAGACCGTCCAGAAGGTCAAGTGTTTATGATATAAAAGCTTATCATCTTAAAGATAAACGTCCATGACCCTGATGAGATATGACTCTCGGGTAATTCAGATGGATTGTTAAATAGTTGATAAAGCCAAAGTTGTTTTCCTCAACCAGACCTTGTATCATATGATCTGTTTTTAACTTAAATCTGTGCACCTTTAAAATTAATCCATTAGTGTCTTAACTAAAAGAGAGTAGACTATGAAAATAGGGCAATATCCCTGTTAGATTTTATAGACATTGAGATCTGGCTGCTGAACAAGAGGTATCATGATATAACCAACAAACATGCATGCATCTGAAGTCACGATTGGTTAATGATTGATCCTTCAGCTTGCAGTGTGTTGTAGCAGGTCTCTAAAGAAGTATGCAGTTATCACCTGAACTAAAAGATAGTGGCAAAAATCCAGGCAGTTTCCTTCTCCATTCAGGCAGGTGATGTAACCAACCATGACGTTTCAAAAATCTCAATGGGTATTGCTCTGTTTTGGTCTAGTAAAGATCATTTAAGAATTCAGATCTAAGGTGTGAAAGACCTGTGCTGAAATGGGGGTTTCATGACATTTTAAGCTTTGTGCTACAAATCCACTGTTTCCGATTATATGTATGTATGACATATTGGCTATGAGGTTATTTTAAAGGTGCTAAGTTTTTGTCTTTACTAAAGCATAATATGTTTGCATATATTTAAGAAACATGCTTACAGTACATGCAAACAAGTTTAATATACTTGTTTATCTGAAAAACAATGCTACAGTTAGTTATTCTCCTTTGAAAATGTGCATTCCAGGCTGCAATGTCGGTCTGTTTTGGTTTGTAAAACCCACCCACTGCCAGTTTACACAAAAGTAATGTGAACTCATTGTTATGTTCAAGAAACCAGTCTGAGATTATTTGAGCTTTGTGACAGGGTACATTATCCTGCTGGAAGCAGCCATCAGAAGATTGGTAGACTGTAGTCATAAAGGGATGGTAAGCAACAATACTCAGGTAGGCTGTGTCAATTAAACGATGCTCAGTTGGTACTAAGGGGCCAAAGTGTGCCAAGGAAATATCCCCCACACTATTACACCACTACCACCAGCCTGAACCGCTGAGACAAGGCAGGATCGATACATGCTTTCATGTTCTTTATGCCAAATTCTGACCCTGCCATCTGAATGTTGCAGGAGAAATCGAGACTCATCAGATAAGGCAACGTTTTTCCAATCTTCTATTGTCCGATTTTTGTGAGCCTGAGTGAATTGTAGCCTCTGTTTCCTGTTCTAAGCTGACGGGAGCGGCACCCAGTGTGGTCTTTTGCTTCTGTAGCCCATCTGCTTCAGGGTTCGACGTGTTGTGCGTTCAGAGATGGTATTCTGCATACACTGGTTGATGTTGCCTTTCTATCATCTCTAACCGGTCTGCCCATTCTCCTCTGACCTCTGACATCAACAAGGCATTTTCATCCACACAACTGCTGCTCACTGGATATTTCCTCTTTTTCGGACCATTCTCTGTAAACCCTAGAGATGGTTGTGCATGAAAATCCCAGCAGATCATAGGAAATACTCAGACCAGCCCGTCTGGCACCAACAACCATTCCACGTTCAAAGTCACTTAAATTCCCTTTCTTCCCCATTCTGATGCTCGGTTTGAAATTCAGCAAGTCATCTTCACCACATCTAGATTAACCCTGGGTTGCCAGTTTGTGGGAAACAAAGCATATTTCATTCCAGTCATGGAAGCTGGCAAACAAAGGGGGTCAGAGAGTCAATCTGGTAACCTGCTTGTGCATCAAGGCTAAGCTGATGTAATTTTTTTTAAAGGATCAAAACTTTATTTGTAGTAGCCTACATGTCAGTAAATAACATTATGAATATTTTTTGTTTGTTTAAAATACAGCCATATTTTTTTATGTTGTTATTTCACTGTAGCCTGGTAATACCAAACTTCACTTTGCTTCATAGACAGAGTCTGAAAGGGCATAATTGACAAGTGTTTACTTTTGTTTGTCTGAAGTTTAAATTCATTGGTGTACCAGTAAGCCAATCACATAACGTTTGATTATGACGTGTGTTATGCGGCAGCTCAGCCGCGTCAAACTTCCTCTGTGAACACAGGTATGCTGCGAAAACAAAACCATTGAGTGAGTTTTGCTGCCTCCTTAACCTGATCCTCCATGAGAGCAACCAAGGGGGACACAATCATAATTATCGCCTTGCCGGACTTTAGCCTCCTCAGTTTCTCACTGGTGATCGGTAACAGTTGATAAATTAAACTTTTCCCAAAACCTATCAGGAGTAGGGTCACAACATCACCTCCATTCAAAATGTGAAACAAACACTCTTCTTGTTTGGGCTTCAGTTGGCAAATGCCGGGAATATTCTCCACAACA